>NC_086200.1:21878703-22181733 GCF_035770615.1 Melospiza melodia melodia
GTCAGCCAGAAAATTTGTTCCCATCAGCTGGGATTTTCCTGTCCCACTGCAGACGCTGTTGCTCAGAGCCAGGGCTGCCTGGCAGCCACCCCCAAACTGCCCTGAGCATTTCCATGGCTTCACCTTTGATTTCTTTTCCCTTCCTACTACAAATCCCTTCCTATAACGCAGCCTTGTTCCCTGCTGTGCAAACAGCCCATCCCTGTTTGCCCTTTCCTCTCTGGCCCCTCTCCCCATTGCAGTTCCTGACTTGGCACCATGGGAACATCCCCTGGGGAGCAGGATCATCCTACAAATGCTGCAGGAATTGTCTGCAGGCTCCTGCAGTGCCTGGTGCTGCTCCCTTGCCAGAGGAACCCCAGGCCAGGAGGGCACATCTTGGCTGCTGTGTCTGCCTCTGGGGCTCCCTGGTCTGGGCAGTGAGGAGGAGCTGCAGAGGCTCTGCAGGACTGACAGGATGGGCTTTGGGGCTGGCAGGAGAAGCTGAGGGACCTGGGCTGCTGGAGCTTCTGAAGAGGAGGCCCAGGGCTCATCCTGCAACTGCTCCAAGGGAGGCTTCAGAGAATCCCAGAATCAGCAAGGTTAGAAAAGTCTTTGGAGATCATCAAGCCCAACCTGTGCCCTGACACTGCCTTGTCTCCCCTGAGCCACCTCTTCTGCAGGATAAACAACCCCAGCTGCTCCCTCAGCCACTCCTCACAGGACTTGTGTTCCAGACCCCTCTCCCGCCTTGTTGCCCTTCTCTGGACATGCTCCAGCCCCTCCATGGCCTTCCTAAATTGTGGGCCCAGAACTGGACACAGCACTTGAGGTGCTGCCCAAGCAGTGCTAAGCAAAGGGGAAGAATCACTGCCCTGCTCCTGCTGGCCACACCATTCCTGAGCCAGGCCAGGAGCCATTGGCCTTCTTGGCCACCTGGGCACACTGCTGGCTCATGTCCAGCCTGCTGTCCATCAGTCCCTGCAGGTCCCTTTCTGCCTGGCTGCTCTCCAGCCACTCTGTCCCCAGCCTGTAGTGCTGCAGGGGTTGTTGTGGCCAAAGTGCAGGACCTGGCACTTGGTCTTTTTCAACCTCAGCTTGTTGGATTTGGTCCCTGGATCCAGCTTGTCCAGGGCCCTGTGCAGAGCCCTCCTACCCTCCAGCAGATCCACACTCACACCCAGCTTGGTGTCATCTGCAAATTTGCTGATGCTGGACTCAATCCTCTCATCCACACCATCAATGCAGATATTGATATCCACACTGGCTGTATCTGATCCCTTGGCCATCCTGTGGGTGCCCTGTGATGGCACTCAGGATCATCTGTTCCATAACCTTGCCGGGCACCCAGGTCAGGCTGACAGGACTGGAGCTCCTCCTTCCAGCCCTTCTTGGGGATGGGCTCACACTGGCACCTCCTGTCGCACCTCCCTGGTGAGCCAGGACTGATGGTAAATGATGGAGAGCAGCTTGGGGAGCTCATCTACGGCTCCCTCATCCCCCTAGCATGCATCCCATCCGATCCCAGACACCTGTAAGCATCTGAGTGGCTCAGCAGGTCACCAGCTGCTTCCTCCCGTATTACAGGGGGCTGTTCTGCTCCCCGTGCCCATCTACCAGCTCAGGAGAACTCTTGTCCTGAGGACAACCTGTCCTAATACTGAAAATTGAGACAAACAATATGGTAAGTGTCAGCCTTTTCTTTATCTCTAGTTACTATATTCCCCACTGCGTCCAATAAAGAGGAGAGGTTCTCCTTATCCCTCCTTTTGCTCTAAGTTGTTTTATAGAAATATTTTCCATTTATTTTTTGCAGAAGTTGCCAGGTTCATCTCTAATTGATCTTTCACCTCTGTACTTTTCTTTCTGCATAACCTAACAACATCCTTAAACACTTCCTAGATTTCTTGGCCTTCTGCCCAAAATTTATGCACCCTCTTTTTTCCCCTGAGTTTGCACAAAAGCTCCATGGGCAGCCAGGCCAGTCAGTTTCCTCTCTAGCTCATCTTTTGCCACACTGGGACAGGCTGCTCCTTCCCCCTTAAAATTACTATCTTGAAATGTGTCCATCCTTCCTGGACCCCTTTGTTTTTAAGGGCTGTTTCCCTTAAAAAAATCAGTACCTGATTTGGTACTCCCCAAATCTGCATCCTAAATAGGCCAAAGTCTGCCCTTCCTAATTCTAGTGTAGAAGTTTTGTTGCTGCCCTTCCTTCTTTCACAGAAAATTGAACACTTGATTATTCCATGATCACTGTGCCCCAGGCAACCTCTGAGCCCCACATCTGCCACCAGCCCTTCTCTGTTTGTGAACAGCAGCAGACAGAGCTTTCCTTGGCAGTGGGAGTGTCACCAAAAATTCGGTAAAACAGAAAACTCCTTAACCCCAATGCAGCATTAAAAAGCAACATTCTTTATTCTGCTGGATGCATGGGGGATAGCTCCTTCCAAAGCCATGCAGGCTGAGCGCAGGAAAGTTTCTGTTTCTATTCTGTATATTGCACACATATTCATTGATTTTCCCAGACTAAACATAAATATGATAATCATTTCCCCAAAATCATTAAGATATTTCCCCTCCCCTTAACCCATGTGTTCTTCTGTCCTGGGGGTCTCTCTGGTGGTCCCTGGTGGTCGTGTACCCCAATGTTCCAGTGGGGCTGAGCTGGCAGGAGGCTGGTAAACTTTTAGTTCCTCTTCTCACACAATGGGCATTGTGTGGTTTCCATAGGCCTGGGGTTTTGGAGAACAAGCTCCAGGTGTCAGCTCAGCTGGTGTAGATAATTGATCATCTGGTAACATGAGGACACAGAGTGGGCTCTGACATCAGAAAGTGGAGGACAGGAGGTCATGGAGAAGCTACAGCATCAGATACATAGCTACAGATACAGCTACATAGATTGCATTTATGACATCACAGAGCAAGCGGTGACAGCACAGGGCAGCAGTCTGACATCACAGAGCAGACTATGACATCACAGATTTGGCTGTAACATCAGATACCAGCTGTGTGACATTAGATAATGGGCTGTGACATCACAGGGCAGAGGTCTGACATCCCAGAGGGGCTGTGTGACATCCCAGCAGGGCTGTGTCAGGTCGCTGGGTTGGTCACTTCGCCCCAGCTCCCCCTCACAGTTTCTCCCAACAAGTCCAATGCTGTTCATGCCCAGCAGGGTCCCTGTCCCCCAGGATCCCCCCGGCCCACCTGGAGCCACAGCCTCCACCAAAGGATGTTCCACAGGATCCACCCCAGAGCCTGACATGGGGACAAGGGGCCAGGGCTGTGTGACCAGGACATCAAGGACGTGAATTATCCAGGTCACTGAGACCTGGTTTGGGTTGCCCAGGGCAGGAAAGATGTCTGGCAGCTGGAGCAGGGTCTGGGAAGCGCCTCCAAACTGGTACTGGAGCCCTTGGGCTGTGAGCAGAGGCTGAAGGAGCTGGGCTGGTCCAGCCTGGAGCAAGGAAGGCTGAGGGGCTCCTCATCCCAGCCTGGCAGTGCCAGCAAGGAGAGGATGGAGAACACAGAGCCAGGCTCTTCACAGGGAGGCCTGGTGGGAGACAAGAGCCAATGGGTGGAAGGGGAAAGAGGGAAGATCAGCCAGGACATGAGGAGGTGAAATGAGTCAGGCTGGTTTCAGCATTTCCTCACCACCAAGAGCAGCCTGACTTCCCTTCTCCATCCACCACTGACAGCTTTGCAAATCAGGAATTGTTTGAGCTGCTCTGCACCCACTCCAGGTGAGCATCCTGATAGAAGAATTTAATTGTGTTTACATCAATCACAGAACTATGTTTGTCTAAATAATTCTGGTACGGAAATCACTTGTGGATGGTGGACTCATCAGATACTGCTGGGATGTTGCACATATCTCAGGGAAGAGTGTGATTGATATTAAATTTTGTCCTGTTCCACTATGGTCTGTTGGCCATGAAGAGAAACTTTCTGTGCCTCTGAGTCTCATCAGTTCCTGCCCCCAAAAGGACACAGACATGATGAGTTATGATTCACACTCCAGTGGTGGAACTTCCACCTTCCTCCATAGCCAGAGCAGAGCTCCCTTGTACCAGAAAGTCCCTGGCAAAGGAGAAATGAAGGAAACAGGACATGCTGTGGGGATCAGGTGCGGGGTAGATCCAGGGACAAGACTGACTTCTGCATTTGATGGAGCTGTGCCTTCCCCTGGCTTTGTTGGCTGACAAGAAATGAACATCCCTCTGTGTCTCAGGCAGCTCCTTCTCCAAGGAAATCAGGTGGGAGTTGGAGCCAAGGAGCTGAAAGCTGCAGGTGCAGCCTGGGCTGGAGGGAGCTCAGATTTGCACAAGGCTGCTCTGAGTGCCAGGGCTGGGATGGGGGAAATGGTGGGGTGGGTGTAGGGACAGAGTCTGATTGATTGTAGGGTCTTGATTTTCATCTTTATTCAAATTGCATGAGGAAGTACTTGGTTTCAATGTCAAGTGGAGATTTCTTATAACAGGGAAAAAAAAAAAAAACAGGTCCGAAAAAATGTTTTCTCACAGTATTTTTAAATTGAACATATTCAGCTGAACGCACTTCTGAAATCTCCCTTTTTAAACACACAAGATTTGGAAACTGAAATCAGATTATTCCTAGAGGCTTGGTTTGTTAAGATGTTCTGAATGTCAATGAGCCCTGGGACACTGAATTCCTGCACTGAAAAGCTGAAGGCTGAACAAGCCTCTGGAGCAGGAAAATTCAGCAGCAGCCTCCAAGTTGCTGAGGATGTCAGCAGCCCCCACTGAGGCCAACCCTGCCCAGAGACCGTGGGGGAATGGGCAGACAAGGAGAGCGTCCCTGGGGCTGGGGCAGCACAACTCAGAGGCAGCAGCGGCTCCAGCTGGGCAATGGAGTGTGGAATGTGGCTGGGAAAGCCCTGCCTGGGCTGTGCCAAGCAGGACACACAAGCCCTGACTCCCATCCACTAAAAAACTTTCTCAATGAGAGATTTAAAATGAATTGCAATTGTTTTTTTCCTCTGAGTTGGACACAGTGCAGAAATTCTGACGAGATCATCAGGAGCTCAAAAGAACAAGACAGCTTTTACTAGTTATATTAGAAAATTATGGAAACTTGGCAAAAGGTTTAATATGACATTCAATGAAAAAAGAAAAACCACTTTTCAAAGCTTTAAATTGGACCATTCACCTTCACAAATTCTAAGCCTGTGCAGTTTTAAGTTACTCAAGATTTGCAAGAGAATAGAAATAGAAGAAATATACACAGAAAGAGAAAAAAAAAAAAAAAAACATATACAGAAGCACCCACACTGCTACCAAGTCCTGAATTCCAGGACAGTTCAGATGGAAATTCCAAGAGGAGGTAGGGTCAAGATGTGTGCTTGCCTTGTGGTCAGCCTTCAATACCCCTTGGTTTCCCTGGGCCCTTCCCCCAGGTGGGACTTGGGCTCATTTGGTCCCTCAGGAGCTGGGCTGGGGCTGCAGAGGTGGCTGTGGAGCATTGCCTGTGCTGTGCCAGGGACTGGCAGCCACTGCTGGGCTGGGATAGAGGCTCTGGGGGGATTGGGGCTCCAGGGCAGGGCAGGGCTGGGGTTCCAGGGCTGGGCAGGGCTGGACCTGCCCCTTCCTCCCCCCCCCGCCCCTGACAAAATGTTTTCAGCCAACAATCTCCAGTCTCTCACAACAGGGAATGTTGGAGGTGAAATCCCAATCTTGGACATGGGCACCTGGACTAGAACCACAGTTCTTTCCCAAAGGAAGGAAAGCACAGAGCCTTCCCCAGTGTTTTGGGGACAGATGAAAGGTGATCCTTGTGAAACCATTACCAGCCAGATTTGTCCTGACAATCTTCCTATTGGAACAATCTCTGGATATATGGAATTTTGGAGGTGAAATCCCAATTCTGGCCATGGGTGTCTGGAGGAGAAGGCCAGTTCTTTTCCATGAGAAGGAAAGCATAGAGCCCCAGTATTTCAATAGCAGATGAGGAGACTCTCAATGTGCCAAGGTCAGCTGGACAATTGCCTGTTGATTACAAGAAGACCTGCAGTGTCACAATGGACCCTTGGTTCAATGAAGTCCAGCATTGTCACAGTGGTCCCTAGGTTTCATAAGGCCCAGTGGTGTAACAACGGTCCCAACGAATCCATGAGGCTTTGCAGTGTCACAATGGTCTCCATAGCTCTCCAGGCCCCACAATATCACGTGACTCCTGTGTTCCATGAGCCCTGAAATGTCACAATGGCCCTTTGGACCCTGGGAGTTTCTAGTGTCACAATGTTCTCCTTTGGGTCAACAGTGTCACAAGGGACCAATTATGACACGAGGCCCCACAATGTCACAATAGTTGGTTCCATGCAGCCCTGCAGTGTCACAAATGCCTCTTGGATTCACAAGGCCCCACAGTATCACAATGGTCCTCATGGTTCTGTAAGGAACCCCAGGGTCACAATTGTCTCACTGGTTCCATGAGGCTCCACAGAGTCATGGTGGACCCTTGGTTTGATGGGGCTTGCCAGTGTCACAATGATCCCTACATTCCATGGAGCCACACACTATCACTACAATTCCCTTATTCCATGAGGCCCAGCAATGTCACAGGGGTCTCCATGATTCCATGAGGCCCCACAGTGTCACTATGGTCCCTTGGTCTCACAGGGCCCCACAGTGTCACAACAGTCCCTTGGTCTCACAGGGCCCCACAGTGTCACACTGGTCCCTTGGTTCCATGGGCCCTGTGCTGCTGCATTCCCCCTCCCCTTCTCAGGCCGCCCTGCCAGCTGAGAAATGCTCCTTGGGCCGCGGCCTTGGCCAACAGCCCCTGGGCTCAGCCCCTCCACAGCTCATCACAAACACTGTCTGCTCCAGGCACTGCTGCTGCCCAAACAGCTCCTGGTTCCTTTACCAGCAGCCCTGGGAGCTGTTTGTGTTCCCTCAGTAACACAACATTCCTGTTCTCACCCTGCCAAAGGAAGCTGTTGATGCCAAGTGCGGCCAGGATGAGCCATTGCTGGGACTGCAGCCCCTCTCTTGGGGCCCTGCAAACAGCGCTCCAAAAGGAGCCCTTGGAGCTCTCCTGGGCCAGCGACTCCCTCTGAGTGGGGCCTCTCCCAGCCGGGAACTCTCCCGTTTGCTGCACTCAGGGATCCTGAGCAACCACAGAGCCTGTGCCGATCCCCCCACTCCTCGAGGCTAAACTCTTCACCCACTGGGGAGATGGCAAAGCATCCACAGGGAGCATTCCCTGCCCTCAGGGGAATTGCTCACCGGTGCCTTGCACTGACTCTTTGTGTCTGTGTGCACACAGGAGTGCCTGTGCTGGGGAGATGTGGCAGAAATGCTGCTCTCTGAGGGGTTGGAGTGCCTTGGACAGCTGAGTCAGTCAGATATCCAGATATCAGTAGGTAAGGTCAAGTCAGAAGGTCTAAACTAAGTTAAATGCTCCTAAGAGTTGCACTGTTTGTAAGTTGTTAAGTTTAAGTTATTAGCTAAGTTAAGGATTGTTAAGTGTTATTCCTCTGTTAATTTCTAAGTCATAGATTTTATTTTGGGTTAAATATTGTTAAGTGCTGCTCTTTTGCTAAATTTTGAAGTTGACAAGATCAGGTAAAGTTAAGGAATAAGTTAAGTCCTGTTAAGTTTGAGCTCTGTTAAGCTTTTGGACCATATTCCTTTTATCCTTGCCCTCATTGTCCTTGTGTCTCACACACACACAGAGGGACAGTTCTCTGTTAAATTTTGGTTTGATTGCCTGGTTTATGTTTGGTGTTGTTGTTGCCTTGTTTCCTTGGTGTGCCTGAAGTGTCCAGTCAGGAGCAGAATGACTCTTCCCAAGGAACTTTGTGCTGCTGTCCCTTAATATTCAATCTGTTTTTTGCTGATCCCTTGCTGGGGATATTTTCAGCGCTCTCAAGGCCTCGTTCGTAACAGGGTGAAGGAGTCCTGTCCCAGGCTCTGGCCCTGGGGGACACGGGGACGCTGCCAGGGGGTCCCTGTCCCCCTGTCCCACTCCCAGGGCCCTGGCCCTCTGTCCCCGTGTCAGGCTCTGGGGTGGATCTCATTGAACATCCTCTGGGGGAAGCTTCAGGGCTGGGGGCAGGGGGACCTGGGGGGACAGGGGACCCCACTGTGCACGAGCAGGGTTGGACTGCTGTGGGGGGAACTGTGAGGGGGGCTGGGGCAGAGTGACCTCCCCGGTGACCTTACCCAGCTCCTGTGATGTCACAGAGCCTCCAGTGATGCCACACAGCTTTTTTGCAATGTCACACAGCTCCTGTGATGTCACACAGCCACCTGTGATGTCACACAGCCCCTGTGATGTCACACAGCTCCTGTGATGTCACAGAGCCCTGGTGATGTCACACAGCTTTTTAGCAATGTCACACAGCCACCTGTTATGTCACAGCCCACTCTAGCATGTCACAGAGCACCCTTGTGATGTCACAGAGCCAACTCTGGAATGTCAGCCTGGAATGTCATGCAGTTGCACTGTGATGTCACAAAAGACTCTGTGATGTCAGAAAGCCATAAGGTGATGTCAGAATCTGTTCTGTGATTTCACAACCTGCTCTATGATGTTACACAGCCACCTAGTGATGTCACAATCCATTCACTCATGCCACAGAGCCACCCTCTATGATGGCAGGATCTCCTCTATGGCCAGACACCCTACTCTATGATGTCACAGAAGCTTTATGATGTCACAACTCCCTCAGTGATGTCACAAAGCGCTCTCTGTGATGTCATACTGTTATGAGTAGAAAAGTTGCCCATTTTATTAAAAGGTTGCAGAGTTCCCAGGTTGGGCCAGTTGCTGCCAGGGTGGAGCTCTAACTGTTTGTGGTTGTAATCACCTGTTGTTAATAGTTTTTCATTAACTACCTGTTGTTGATGGTTGGGAATCCCCTTTTTGTCGAGTGGCACCCTGCCGCTTCCTGGAGGATGGCACCCGGGACAGTGAAGAGGAGGGGACAACCAAGGATGGGACAATAATTTGATTGGCATGCAAATGACATTGGGGTTGGCAAGCAAATGAGGAAGCCCCTCACCAAACCTAGCCAAAAACCCCTAAAAACAACAAACCAACATGGAATTGAGGGGTCAAAGTGATGTCTAGATGGGAAGAACAGAATCCAGTGTCCGCTAAGACCCTTTTTACCACTCACCGTAACCTAAAAACATGTTGGCTGCAAAGAGGACCTCGAATGTCAAACCAAAATACTGGGAATCAACTCGTGCTCTCGTGAGGAAGGAACCCCCAGCTCTGCCGGCACACCAGTGGACAAACTGGACTCTTCCTCCTCCTCTGTGCCACTTCTGGGGGCAGCGGCAGTGTGAGACCCATCGGATCACCCCACCTGAGCTGATTTTTAATAAAGACATTAAAAAGGAGAAAGATCTCCTGCCCTATTTATTTCGTTTATATTAAAAAACCAATGCATTTTTAGGAACGAAAAAAATTATTGGTCATTGTTTCTAAGTAATGCAATGCCCTTCATTCATTCGTTAATCTCCATTGGCTATTTATTTATTTCCCTTTTTGGTAACTAGTAATATTTGAGTCTTTTTGTCACCTTTTTTATCATCGTTTTCTCAGAAAGGGTCAAGGGGGGCACTTTGGGGTCCCTGGTGACATTTCTGGGGCACATTTGGGGCAGTTCAGGGTCTGGAGAGGGAATTCAGAGACAACTTGAGGGTCTGGAGGACACTTGGGGGAGGCGGGTGGGCACTTGGAGGGGCATTCAGGGATTCTGAAGGACAGTTCGGGGTCCGGGGCAGCACTTGGGGGTCCAGGGGGGCCCTTGGAGGTCAGGGAGGGAAATCTGGGGCCCTTCGGGGTCTGGGTGGACCCTTGTGGGGCTTGAACAGGGCTCTC
Source organism: Melospiza melodia melodia (assembly GCF_035770615.1). Classification (NCBI taxonomy): domain Eukaryota; kingdom Metazoa; phylum Chordata; class Aves; order Passeriformes; family Passerellidae; genus Melospiza; species Melospiza melodia. The sequence continues at coordinate 21,888,538 of NC_086200.1, forward strand.
TGGGGCGCGGGGGGTGATGGGAGTTGAAAACGTGGGTGTAATACTGTTAAACGGGGCCACGGAGCATCACGGGAGTTCGAGGCGCAGCTGCAATGGCTCTCGGTGGAGGCGCGGAGCATGACGGGAGATGAAGTCCTGGCTCCAAGAGCACTGGACATGCACCACGGAGCATGATGGGAGCCATAGTTCCGGAAGTGGCTGGAACGCTTTGGTAGTGGGTCCGGGAAGGCTCTTGGGGGACACTGCTGCGTCCGAGTTGCGACTTGAGATCCTCGGGGGAACATAAACAGTTCGGGAACACTTGCGGGGAGCTCGGTCATCTCTAACCGGGCTCTTTAGGGTGCAGGGCATGGCAGGAGTTTTAGTCACAGGATTTTTCTGAGGGCCTCTGGGGTCGCGGGGTATGAGAGGAGATGAATTCCCAGAAGTGGCTATACTGGGCATCTGTGGGGTTGGGAGCACTCAGGGGTCCAAGCATGCTTTTGGGAGTCCTGAATGGGTGCTGAGGGGGCACTGAGAGATCCTGGAGGATCTGGGGGACACTTAAGGGACAGGTGGGGGACAATCCCGGGGTTCTGTGGAGTGCGGGGCATGGTGGGCGTTGTAGTCCAGCTTCAATGGGTCTCAATCAGGCCATGGGGCATGACGGGAGTTGTAGGCAAAAAAAAGTCGTGCCAATATCAGGCACTGCTTGCGAGATCCTAAACCAGGTGCTGATTGGCTTTGGGCAGTAATGGGCAGAAACCTCGGCAAATGGGATGCGGCAGAGGCAGGAACATCCAATTCAACCTCTCCAGTCCCTCCCAGTACACACCAGTATAACCCCAGTACAGATCAGTACAACCCCAGTACAGACCAATTGACCCCAAGTAAAACCCAGCACAACCCCAGTGCCCCTCCAGTCCCTCCCAGTACAGTCCAGTCCCTCCCAATACACCTGTGCCCATTCCCAGTCCCTCCCAGTTCATCCCAGTGACATCCACAGGATGCCCCAGTGTCCTCAGTCTTCTCTGCAATGGCCCCAGTATTCCCAGTTGTGGTGGTTGGACCGGAAATGGGATTTCTGGGATGCTGGGGTCACTACCATCAGGCCAATGGATGCTCAGATTCTAGGACCGCCTCTGAGAAAAACACAGGGGTTAAAACCCAGAGCTGCGCCCGCCCAGAGTCTCTTGGGACTTCTGTCAGGAGAGGCTTTGGATCTCTCCCCCTGTCCCAGCTGCCGGCTGGGCGAGGGAGGGGAAAAGCCATGGAGCCATGAGGTAGGCCCAGCCCAAGGATGGAAGGGTGGAAGAGCACCAAGAGACATCGGGCAGCCATTCCCCCCTAGGAGAGAGAGAGGGAGAGCCGGAGTCTGAATTCAATAGCGGCGCTGGCCCAGGAGGAGAAGCGGGGGGAGTTCGAGGGCAGTGTGGGAGTGCCAGAGCTCTGGGACAGGCAGACACTGAAATTTTTAACCCTTTTTCTTGCATGATTGAGACCTTGCAAATGCTGATCCTCCTAGGAGCTGAATAAGAAGAAAGATAGGAAATGAGATAACCAAGAACTAGGCCCAAGGGACATGGAGACGACTGGCTGAGTGGGGGGAGATTATTGTAGTGGCCTTTTGGCTGGACTTTTCTTGTGTAGCCGTAGACTCACCCAGTTTTATTCCTGTGACCCAGAGCCTGCATTTAGGGGGAGGCAGTGCCTCAGAACCAGGAGGGTTGAGTGTGGGTACCCCTCAGCCCCAGAGGGTGAAAAAATGGGGGGGACAGTCCCAAAGGAGAGGCTGTGCCTTTTTTTGGAGTGAGACAAGGCATCCTTGAAAGACAACTCTAGAAGCAGCTCTGGTCCATGCACAGTGGTGAGAGCACTGGGCATGGAAGGAAAGGTTTCATGATGGCAAAGCACTTTCCGGGCGGTGCTGAGTGACATGGAAGCACACGAGGTTTCAACGTGTTTCCAGGGGAAGCCTATGGTGCAAGAAGGACTCCTCTCCTCTTCATGAACTGAAGATTGAGTAATCTAAAGGGTTGTGCTGGACTGAGAGTTGGTGATTTTGGGGGAATGTAATGCATTGGGAAATTTGGTGGGGGGGAGGAGGAAAGTTTTTAATTTTTTCCCTCATGTTTTTTTTTTCTTTCTTCTTTTCTTGTAGTTTAGTTAACAAGGTTATCTTTATTTCTAAGCAGGAGCCTGCTTTTCTTATTCCTGGTCACATGTGGGATCTCAGCACATCAGACCTGATATGCAGAGACACCGAGATAACCCTTGGGGGACTCGGAGGTCCTGGAATGTTGCCAGAAGTGTCTGGTGGCTGGACTTTGATCTTGCACAGGAGACGACACCTGTATGAGGATGGGAGGATCTCACTGGGATAAATGGTGAAGGGATAGGTTAATTAGAGTGTGAAACACAGGTTTTAGAATTTCGGTACAGGGGTGTCTAGAGAGGTAAGATGGAGGAATTGGGGCGTGTCCTGTCCTTCTTCTTCTTCTTCTTGGCCTCCATCTTCTGTGGTGGTGGTGGCACATTGGGATTGGTTCTTACTAAAAGTGCACTTGTCAATAAGGGTGAAAGGTATTGGGGAAAATAGGTAAATATCTTATACGTAGTTTTGGGTATAAAGATAAGTGACCGCCCTGGGGGCTCACAGTGTGCTCATGGCTGGCTTGCTGTGCAGACCTCTGTTGGGCCGAGAGAAAATCTTGTAGATAAAAACTAATAAACACTGAAGACCGAGAAAAAACCTGAAGACTCTTTTCGTCCTTTGGAGCGCAGGCTGTCCAAGGCCATCCCGAGCCTTTCCAGGCCATAAAAAACAGCCGAGAACAGGACAGTCACATCTCACAACAGACACCAGGGAGAGGGTATTCTCATGGAGGCGCTGGCTTTGTGCCAGGGCAAACCATGACACCTCCCTTGTGCTCCCAATCTAGATCCATCTTGGGCAACTCTATCTTTGCAGCCCGATCTACCTGCTGATTGTTTTGGTGCTCCTCATTGGCCCTACTCTTGGGGACACGGGCATCTACATGGCAGACTTTCACAGGTAGCCTCCCCACCCTGGTAGGGATGTCTTTCCACTCATCAGCGGCCCCGATCATTTTCCCTCTACGTTACCAGTTAGCCTCTTTCCAGCTCTCCAGCCATCCCCACAGAGCATTGGCTACCATCCATGAATCAGTGTAGAAGTAGAGCTTTGGCCATTTCTCTTTTTCTACAATGTCCAGGGCCAGTTGAACAGCTTTGAGTTCAGCAAGTTGACTTGATCCACCTTCTCCTTCAGTAGCTTGTGCAACCTGTCGTGCGGGGCTCCATACAGCTGCTTTCCACTTCCGGTTCATCCCTACGATGCAATAGGAACCGTCAGTGAAAAGAGGGTAGAGTGTTTCCTCTGGTGGCAGTTGGTTATAGGGAGGAGCTTTTTCAGCCTGTGTCACAGGCTCTTGTTCTTCTTCTGTGACACCAAAATTCCCACCTTTGGGCCAGTTTGCAATTACCTCCAAAATCCCAGGGCGATTCAGTTTACCTATACAGCCACGCTGAGTGATAAGAGCAATCCACTTGCTCCATGCAGCACTGGTGGCATGGTGAGTGGAAGGAACCTTGCCTTTGAACATCCACCCCAGCACCGGTACTCGGGGTGCCAGGAGGAGTTGCACTTCTGCACCAATCACCTCTGAGGCAGCTTGGACTCCTTCATAGGCAGCCAAGATCTCCTTCTCTGTGGGAGTGTAGTTGGCTTCAGAACCTCTGTAGCTAAGACTCCAAAATCCCAGTGGTCGACCTCGAGTCTCCCCAGGCACCTTCTGCCAAAGGCTCCAGGACAAGCCATTCTTCCCGTCTGCAGAGTAGAGCACGTTCTTTACCTCTGGTCCTGTCCTGACTGTGCCAAGGGCTACTGCATGAGCAATCTCCTGCTTAATCTGGACAAAGGCTTGTTGCTGCTCAGGGCCCCACTGGAAATTGTTCTTCTTGTGGGTGACCAGGTAAAGAGGGCTCACGATCTCACTACTCAGGAATGTGCATTCTCCAAAAGCCTATGGCACCTAGGAAAGCTTGTGTCTCCTTCTTATTGGTGGGTGGAGACATTGCTGTGATCTTGTTGATGACGTCTGTAGGAATGTGTCACTGTCCATCTTGCCACTTCACTCCCAGGAACTGAATCTCACGAGCTGGTCCCTCTACTTTAGTCTTTTTGATGGCAAAACCAGCTCTCAGGAGGATTTGGATGATTTTTTTCTCCTTTCTCAAATATTTCTCATTTCTCAAACATCTGCGGTTGTGTTCCCCCACACAATGATGTCCTCAATGCACTGCAGGTGTTCTGGAGTCTCACCCTTTTCCAGTGCAGTCTGGATCAGTCCATGGCAGATGGTGGGGCTGCGCTTCCACCCCTGGGGCAGTCGGTTCCAGGTGTACTGCACGCCCCTCCAGGTGAAAGCAAACTGAGGCCTGCATTCTGCTGCCAGAGGAATGGAGAAAAATGCATTGGCAATGTCAATGATGGTGAACCACTTTGCTGCCTTGGACTCCAGCTTGTACTGGAGTTCCAGCATGTCCAGCACAGCAGCACTCAGCAGTGTAGTCACTTCATTAAGCCACGATAGTCCACAGTCAATCTCCATTCTCTGTCAGACTTGTGCACAGTCCAGATGAGGGTGAGTGAGTCTTGCTGATCACCCCTTGGCTCTCCAGCTCATGGATCATTTTGTGGATGGGAATCACAGCATCTCGAGTTGTCTGATACTGCTGACAGTGCACTGTAGAGGTGGCAACTGGCCCTTGTTGCTCTTCCACCTTCAGGAGTCCTACTGCAGATGGGCTTTCTGATAGTCCAGGCAAAATGTTCAACTGCTTAATGTCTTCGGCCTCTACAGCAGCTATGCCAAAAGCCCATCTGAGTTCTTTCGGGTCTTTGAAATACCCACTGCGAAGTACTCCATGCCCAAAATACATGGGGCCTCTGGCCCACTCACAATAGGATGTTTCTTCCACTCATTCCCAGTCAGGCTCACATCAGCTTCCACCAAAGTGAAATCCTGGGATCCCCCTGTCACATCAGCAATAGAAACAGACTCTGTCCCCACATGTCTCAATGGGATTAATGTACACTGAGCACCAGTATCAACCAAAGCTTTATACTCTTGTGGTTCCGATGTGCCAGGCCACCGAATCCACACAGACCAGAAAACAAGATTTTCCCCAGCCTCTACCTGGCTAGAGGCAGGGCCCCTCTAAGCCTGGTTATCCTTCTTTCACTGGACATATGTCTTGGATGTGCCTTCAAGGGGATCAGACATGTCATCATCATCATACCCGGCAGTTCGGCTATGGGCAACTGGAGCTGTTTTCCTTCTCGTGGCTTCCTTCAATTCATGCACCCGTCGTGCCAGAACAGCAGTAGGTTTTCCATCCCACCTTCTCATGTTTTCCCCACAATCACACAGGTAGAACCACAGCTCAGCTCATGGGGTGTACCTTCTCTCTCCATCTGGGAAATATCTGCCTTGGATACCAGAACCTCTGACCTGTACTGCTGAGATTTGGAGAAGGTCTTCTTTAATCTCCTCTCTGAGCTTCTTATGATTCTTCTCTATCTTATCCTCTAATTTCTGCAGACGTGTTTCTACCGCTCTGATTCTGGCATGTGTCGGGCCATGTACAGCATCTGCATATGCTCGGAGCTTCCTTGCCATGTCAAGCACAGTCTCATCCCTCTCATCCCTCTTCATGATGGCTGAAGCAGAAGCATATTCATGTGGCCCAAGTCGTACGAGTTTTCGCCACATCACAGACGTGCATGGTACCAAGTCTGGGTTCCTAGTTGTTACATCATCTGAGAAGACAATCTCTGCCACTGCCATTTCTCTCAGGTGTTGGATCCCTTGCTCTATGGTCTTCCACTGGATTTGCTGCATATAGAGATCATCTGCACACAGGTATCTTTGTGCAACACTTTCCAAGACCCCTGCCCAGAGGCTGTGAGCGTTAGCCCGCCTCATCATTCCTTGGTCAATAACAGGATCATGTAACAGGGATCCCAAATGCCTTGCTTCAGTGCCATCCAGAATTGTAGCCTCTCCTGCAACATCCCAGAGACGGACTAACTAGGGTGTAAAGTCTTGGTGTTTCGCAGGTCCCAGTCTGGAGCAGGCCCAACTAATTATGGATTCATCAGGTCGTTGAGTGTAATCCTTCCTTAGGCCATGAAGGTCCTTCAGGGAAAAGGACTCAATATTGGCTTCTGATCTTACATCTGCTGCTTTGACTACTGATTTTATGTCAGGAGGCATTGAGGGTCCTTCTCCTTCACCATCACCATCACCATCATCATCATCATCATCATCATCATCCACTGGTCAATTGGTCTTGTCCGTGCACTTTCCACTTCTAGTGCTGGTAGCCACAGCCATTGGTTGAGGCTTATTGTCTGGTTTAGCTGCTGGCTTAGGCTCACTGTCTGGTTTGGCTGCTGGCTTCGAGCCTGGGCTGTTGGCTGCAGCCTGAGTCACTGGGATAGCTGCTGATTTATCTCCCTGCCCCCCTGCCTCTGTCTGCTGCCCGACAGTATCTAGCAGTGTGCAATAAGCATAGGCCAGGGCCCAGCTCACTGCAATGATCTTCCTCTCCTTAGGCTCATCCTGGTACTTCTCTTTCAGATATTTCCCCACCTCAGCTGTGTTCTGAATTTGTTCAAGGGGAAAATCCCAGACTATAGGGTCAGAGAATTCCTTCAGGATTTGGCCCATATCCTCCCATTTTCCACACCATTTAGGATTTTCCACACTGGGGTCTACTTCTGAGTCAGGGGTCTCATCAGCCCGTCTAGAAATCTCAGCCCTCATTCTAGAGAAGCAGCAGGCTGTATAGAGGAAGGTTACCAAATTGAATTCCAGAAAGATGGTTTCTTTAACATTGAGGGGAAACTGAATATCCTTCACTAGTGATGCAACTGATTCCTAGGAGAAGGAAAGCAGAGGCTGAAAAACCTCATTCCCTCCTGCTCCTCCTGCAACAAACTGGATGCATAACCACAGCCATGAACCATTCATACCTGGAGCAGACCCTAGCATGTTTATAAACTTCTTGCACATCATTGCCACCAAGCCCAGCAGGATAGCTACTCTGGTCACTGCCCCTCTGCTGTAAAAACTACGTATTAGGGACAATACTAAAGCTATTTCTGGATAAGAAAATAAACCTAGGGACCAGAGAGGTATCAAAATCTCTAAAAACCCTAGGGACCAGAAATGCATGCAAACCTTCACCCCAATAGACATTATGAATTCAAAAAGCATGGCTATTAGCTGATTTAAATGAACACAGATTAATAGCAACAAAAATGCAGTCAAAACAGGGTTTTTCCACTCTCTCGAGCCCCCAGGATGGGCGCCAATATTTGTCCTGGTTTAGGGCAAATTTGTTAAAGAATCTGCAAAGGAGGGCCCCTCCAGAAAGCAAACCCACACGGCCCCTCCCCCCAACTGCTTTGGGAGGAATTCCTAGGAGAGAGGTAGAAAGAACCTGTTTATTGACAGGCACAGCACCTCCCAGCACAAAAAATGAACAATACCCGATGACACCGCTCTGAGAAAGATGACAAAATCAGAAAGTCTCTTTCGGAGGTGGTTGCTCTGCTCTCAGTCACTCCGGCGCTGGGGCAGCTGCTGCAGCCAAACGGTGCCAACCCTCGGTGTTCCCAGGCCCCAGTCCGGAGCAGGTTCGAGATGGTCGAAGAAAAGGAGAAGAGAAAGAGTCCAGGAAGGAATTTGGACTGTTTAGCTAAACTAGCTAATAAGCAGAGGCCAAAGCAGAGCAGAAGCGAGAGCAGAAAGAGAGCAAGCAAAGCAGCAAGCCGAAAGCAAGAAGCAAAAAACAGCCCTATGTACTGCCTGTCTCTGTGTCCCTGATAGGAGAAACCAAAAAAAAACCTTCCACTCTTCAAAGCTGGTCTTAAAGGCACAGAACAGATGAATGGGGATACAAGCATCATAATGTCACCCCAGGACAAGCTGTCACAAGGTGACAGGACAAGGACGGACAAAGAGAAAAATGATTCTCACATTTGACAAAGGCCCCCAGCCTGTGAAAAAGCAAAGGAGGAAGATCAAGGCAGTGAGAGGGACAGAGCACTCCCCTGACGTGGGTGCAAGTGTGACATTGTCCCCTGTGTATGTGGCCTTCCCAGGGTGGAGGTTTACACCTGAGCCAGTTTGGGTAAGGGGGGTGGTGTTCACCCCCTGAGCAGCGATTACCCCACTCCTTCAGGTTGAAATATAAGATGTAACCAAATGCATGTTTTCAATCCCCATCTTCATCAACTGCTATAAACAGGTGGGGCAGTGTTCTTTATCTCTTCCATGACTCACCCCTGATAACGCCCTCCAAGGGAGATATCTTCTGTGAATGGGCCATTGAATGTCACTGCAGGACTGATAAAATTCCATTATCCCATTGTGGGAGGCTCCACCCAGGGGGAGGATCCAAGCATTCCTACCTGGATATAAGCTGAGGCTTGAAGCACCAGGAGCACCTTGCCTACTGGATTCCCAGAGGACAAGAGCTCCACAACCACCACTGGACCTTGAGAGAAAGACCAGACCCTTCTGCAGGATCTGCTTTGACAGAATCACCTTGATCACTCCAACAGGACTGCCGGCACCATATGATGGGACTGCTACCACCACCGTGACCAACAGGGTGTCAGGTTATATCCTGACTCTGTCAGTTTAAGGCAGTGTTTCTGTATCATTGTCTTGATCTAAATTTTTTTATTAAATTGTAATTCTGGTTTAGACCCTCCCCAGGTTTGCCTTACAACTAGTACAAAAAACAGTGTGCTCATCCCTTGTTTTCCTCCCTAAACAGGATTTCCCATCCCCAAACCTTTGCCAGATGGAGGAGGAGGATGCGAGGAACAGGAAGGAGCCCTGGGATACCCAGGCAGGTGAGGAGGAATTCAGTGCCCCTTTCCCTCTCTCTCCTGCTCCATCTCCCAGCCCAGCACAGCCTCCAGCTGCAGGAAAACCCTGCTGCCAATGCCGTCCTCCCAGGGATGCACTGGGGGAATCTCCTTCCCCTTCCCTCTGGCACGGAGGCAAATCCCATTGTCTCCTTGTCCTTCCTCCCCCAGACAAGGAAGTGGGGGTGGAGACTAGGCAGGACAAATCCCCATGGCAGAACCTCAAGGAAGAGGCCATTTTGAGTGACTCCAGGGAACCGGAATCCAACAGGGAAGAAAAGCCAAAGAGATCCTGCATGAGGGTGGGCTCCAAACCCAGCACAGGATGCTCTTAGGAGGAAAGACCCACCCTGAGCCAGGAAGGTGGAGAGATCTTCAGCCAGAGCTCGAAGCTGGTGGTCCATGAGCAGCTTCATCATGGGGAGAAGCCCCACAAGTGCTTGGAGTGTGGGAAGAGCTTCAGGCAGAGCAGCACCCTGATCAGCCACCAGATGATCCACACCAGAGGATGGCCCTATGAGTGTGGGGAATGTGGGAAGGCCTTCAGCTACCAATCCATCCTCATCATCCATCAACCCATCCACACCAGGAACAGGACCCATGAATGTCCCAAGTGTCAGAAGAGGTTTCCGACCAGCTCCAATCTCCTCCTGCACCAGCGGATTCACACCCAGCAGAGGCCCTTCCACTGCCCCGACTGCAGGATGGGCTTCAAGCAGAAATCCCACCTTATCAGACACTGGCGCATCCACACTGGGGAGAGGCCCTATGAGTGTCGGGAATGTGGGATGAGCTTTAGCCAGAGCTCCAACCTTATCTACCACCAGAGGACCCACAGCAGGGAACGTCCCTAAGAGTGTGGGTAATGTTGGTAGAGCTTCAGGCAGAAGTCCCACTTGATCTGCCTCATAAGGATCTACACTGGGGAGAAGCCCTACCAGTGTCCCCAGTGTGGGAAGAGCTTCACCATGAGCTCTCACTTGACCAGACACCTATGGACGCACTGGTAAGGGAAGCCCTGCAAATGCCCCAATTGCAGGAAGAGCTTTGTGCACCGCTCCAGCTCCATCCCCCATGGGAGGATCCACGTCAGGCAGAGCCCTGGTGACCTACATTCCCTGTGATTTGCACTGGGAGGACACCTGGCTGGTTATCCTTTTGGTTTGGCCCCTGGCCAAATTTTCTTCTGATTTTTCTTTATCACTTAAAAACACCTGAAATAGGACTAAAATGAAAGATATTGATCAAAGACATCTTAAGTTCCATCAGTTAACAGTTACTTGAGCAGGAATTTATTGTTTTGGGGCATATTCTGGAAGATTTGTGGGTTCTTGGGGGATTTCAGGAAGTGTTCTCCATATCTTTGCACTCCAAAAGTCAAGATGGATTGATCTGTCACCTCAAAACGACTGAGTCCTACGGAAAACACCACAATCTTACCCCAAAGGGCTCAATCCAACTTCAAATTGCCTTGTTCCCACCTCAAAAAAACTCTGTCCCATGCCAAATTTACTCAGTTCCATAGCCTCCAGGATGAGATGGGGTTGGAAGGAGATTGGGAGAAGTGGCATACAAATTTGAGGGTGTGGGATCAGGAGTGTAGGTCTGGGTGTGTGTGATCTATTTTGATAGTAAATAAAACTTCCAGAATTATTGATTTCTGTCCCAATCCTTTTCCATCAATTCCGGTTTGTTTTTCAGAATGCCACCTTCTCAGCTGATTGTGTTTGTGCACTCCTTTCTCTCTTGCCTTTCTTTCCATGCTCTGTTTCTCTCTCAGTGTCTTCCTTGACCAAGGGCAGCTCCCACAAAAGACCCTGTCCTGAGTTAATTTCCAATCCACGAGCTACAACAACCATGGGAGAAGTTATGAAGGCTGGCAGTGAAATATCACTGTAGGATCTTACTCCACTTGGCTTTCAGCCCTTTCTTGAGAGCTTTGTCTTCAAGGGCAGGAAAATCTTTTCCTGGCTGGTAACTGGAATTCCATCCCCTGGCAGTGTGTGCCGTGGATCCTGGGCATTCCTGAGGCTCCCAGGGTGCTGCTCCTGCTGTGCCTCCCAAGGAGCTGTGCAGAGCCAGGGCACAAGGTCCAGCAGCTCTGTTGGTTCTGCAGTGCCACAACAGCCCCTGGTTCCATGAGTTTCCCTACTGCCAAATGCGGTTCCTTGGTTCCCATGGATGTGTCACCATGGATATTTGGTGTCATGAAGTTCTTCAGTGTCACAATGGCCTCCCTCGCTCCATGAGCTTCTGCAGTGTCACAATGGACTCCTTGGATTGGGCACTGTAACCATGGACCATTGGCTCCATTCAGCCCCACTGGGTCACCATGGACTCCTTGGTTCCAGGAGGTTCTGGGGGTGTCTCCATGGTCTCCTTGGATCCACAGTGTCACAATGGACCACTGGATCCACGTGGCCCTGCTGTGTCACCATGGCCCCTTGGTTCCATGGGACTCGAGTGTCACAATTGATTCCTTGCTTCCACATCACCCCCTCACTGCAAAAAAGGGGCTCTTCGTTCCTTGAGGAACACAAAAGTTTTGTAGAAACAAGGAAAAATCCCGCTTAATACACCTGGAAATATATGTTTGCATTCAAGAGAGATGTTAACGGTGAGGATGGCACCAGCAGCTTCTATCTGCAACAGAGATCCAGGGAAAGGACAGGGACAGAGAATTCAGCTGGGAGACTCAGAGAATTTTGCTCCCAGAGATCATTTCTGCTCACACTGTCCCTTGGAGAAAGGTGACACAATTCCAGGCAGCCTGGACTGAGCAGGTGGTTCCTGAGTGGGGTTTGTTGTTTAGGAAACCTGCTCAGGCTTTTCCATTCTTTCCTTCCCAAAAGGAAAACTTCTCCTGGGCCTGTGTGGAGGTAGAGCCCTGAGGAGAGCAGGTGGGACATGGTGCAATGGGCTGGACATGGAGCTGCAGAGCTCAGGGGACAAGGTTCTGCTGCGGGGCACAGGGATGCCAGTGCCAGGTGGGCCATGTCAGACATGGTGAGGCTGGGGGTGAGGAGCAGCTTGTCCAAACAGGGTCAGCCCTCAAGGGGCTCATTCTTCTCTGGGCCCAGACCTCCTAAGGAGACATTCAGCATTAGGATCACCTGGAGAATACTTCTCTCAGCTCTTCTCTGATCTGGAAAATAATAAATACTCACTTGATTAAAGAAAAAAAGTATGTGGTGCATTTTGAAATCTTCCTCCTTAGCAGAACTCCAAACTGACTCCAATCAGCTGCACAAACCCTGGAGACGGAAGGAAGGAAGGAAGGAAGGAAGGAAGGAAGGAAGGAAGGAAGGAAGGAAGGAAGGAAGGAAGGAAGGAAGGAAGGAAGGAAGGAAGGAAGGAAGGAAGGAAGGAAGGAAGGAAGGAAGGAAGGAAGGAAGGAAGGAAGGAAGGAAGGAAGGAAGGAAGGAAGGAAGGAAGGAAGGAAGGAAGGAAGGAAGGAAGGAAGGAAGGAAGGAAGGAAGGAAGGAAGGAAGGAAGGAAGGAAGGAAGGAAGGAAGGAAGGAAGGAAGGAAGGAAGGAAGGAAGGAAGGAAGGAAGGAAGGAAGGAAGGAAGGAAGGAAGGAAGGAAGGAAGGAAGGAAGGAAGGAAGGGAAGGAAAAGAGCTCCTGAGGGCTTTCTGTATTTTGATGATCGTCACAGTGGATTTGGGGTTGAGTCCAGGACCCTCAGGCACTGAGAGAAGGCTGAAGAAGCTGCTCAAGGAGTCAGAAGCAAAACTCCAATTGCCTTGGAGCATTGCTGGGCCCCACTGAGGGCAGGGAGTGCCAAAGGCTCCCCAGGGACTGCTGAGAGCAGATCCTTGAGGCCAGGATTGCAGGGAGTCAAAGGCTCTGAGCAGGGAACTGCAATGCTGAGCAAGACCTGGGCTGGCTGGGGAAAGCAGAAAGGCCAAGCCCTGAGCCCAGCCTGGGCCAGCAGGGCCTGTCCCTCATGAGTGGCTTGGGGCTGTTTATGGGGCAGGGGGATGTGAGGAGCAGCAAGGATGAATAGTGTGACACTGTGGGGCCTATTGGGAACAAGAGGCCATTGTCAGCCTACAAGGCTGGAACGCCCCAGAACACTGAAATGCTGGGGGTAACCAAAGGTTCCTTGATTTGTGTTTGGTGCACAGGAGAAACACCAACCAGATATTGTCAACATGGGCAGATGCAAAGAATATTATTGGTAGGAAGGGACCCACAAGAATCATCAAGTCCACCTCTTTAGTGAATGGCCCACACAGGGATTGAACCCACAGCCTCGGTGATACCAGCACCATGCAAAAACCAGCTGAGCTAAGATGACCAAATGACACAAAATTTTACTGGCAAAATATCGACAGTCAAGGAACTTGGGCAAAGGGTTTATTACAACATCCACTTCAACATAAAACTCTTATCAAAGCATTAACTACATTAACTTAGCCCATTTAACCAAAAGACCTTCAACCCTTAAGATGTTTAGTTACCCAAAATGTTCCAGGTAAGTAGGATTAGAAGGAGAACAACTAGAGAACATCAGAAAGACAGAAGATCCATAGAAAGACACACACATAGGTACCAACTACTCAGATTCCAGCTACACCAACAGAGGAACCCCAGGAGAAACTGGGATGCACGCCAGGGGCTGGCCTTGTGCTCTGGCTTTTAACCTCGCGGGGCCTTCATGGGCCCACCCCTGGGGTGGGACTGCCAGTTGCTTGTCCAATCAGGTTTAGGGTAGGCACCGGCTGGTAGTGTGTGATTGATTGACAGCTCAGCCAATCAGAGTGGGGTTGGCACAGCATCTGCTATGTGATTGACAGCTCTGCCAGGTCAGGGCTGTTGGTGGGGTTCTGTCCCACCACAAACCAAGGCCTGACCCAGCCCTGGCCCCACATGGGTGTTCCGAGCATCCGAAGGTGTCTTGGGACATTGATCTCATCTAGCCTCTGACAGCGACCACGGTGGCACTACGGAACCTCATGGGTCAGTTGTGACAATGCAGATCCAAGGACACCATGGTGACACTACAGAACCTCAAAGAATCAAGGGTACTGTTGTGCAACTCAGGGGGCCCTGTGGAAGGAAGGGTCAATAATGAAACTGTGGGACCAATATATCAAAGGAACCATTGTGACACAGCGGGGCTACATGGAGACAATGGACCCTTGTGACTCTGTTGGGGCTCATGAAACAAAGACGCCATTGTGACATTGCGAGACCTCATGGAATAATGAGACCATTGTGACAGTATGGGGATCCATGAAATCAAAAGAACATGGAACAAGTCTGCCTGGTTTGGCCTCCTGGAGGCTGTCTGACAGGTCCCACTGAATTTGACATGTCAAGGGCCACTTCCCATCTGACTGCGAAGCACTGGGGCTCTGTTCTTTCCTTCCTGTGGGAAAGAACTGCCTTTCTTGTCCAGGCGCCTTCACCAAAATTGGGATTCCATGTTTAAAATTCTCTATATCCAAGGGTTACTCCCAGACAAAATCTGCCCATACAGTCAAACCTGGCTAGACTTGGCCTCTGGTGACTGCCTCTCATCTGCCCCTGCACCACTGGGACTCACTTGTTTCCTTCCTATGGAGATTTTTGATTGTTGTGACACTGTAGAGGATTGTGGAACCAATGGGCCATGGTGACACTGCAGGCCCTTGTGCACCCTGTTCCACTGTAGGAACTTGTGGAACCAAGGGGAACATTTTGATCCTGCAGGGTACCATGGATCCAAGGGGCCACTGTGACACTGCGGGGCCTTGTGGAACCAAGGGCATAATTGTGGCTCTGTTGAGCTGCATGGTCCCAAGGGGCCAGTGTGAAGCCGTGAGGCTTTGTGGAACCAAAAGACAATTGTAGCATTTTAGGGCCTCATGGAGTCAAAGGGCCATTGTGATCCTGCAGGGCACCATGGATCCATGGGGAACATTGTGGCATTGCAAGGCCCATTGGAATCATGGAGACCATTGTGACCCTGCAGGGCCTCATGGAAGGATGGGCCATTGTGACACTTTGGGAACTTGTGGAACCAAGGGAATCATTGTTGCACTACTGGGCCCCAATGGAACCAAGGGGCCATTGGACACAGCGAGCCTTCATGGAACCAATAGACCATTAAGATACTGGTCACTATATTGTTGCTTCGCCTTTATCTCAGGTCTTTGAATCCCAACCCTTGTACTGTGCTTGACTTCTTTTGGGCAACTCCATTGATCCTGCTTGTAGGATCCCTGGGGGCTAGGACGGTTGGGACGGACAGAGACGAGATATCTGAAGCCAGGTCTTGGAACTTGTGGTTTATTGCAAAGGGTGTGGGTGCAGGGGCCTTGTTTGGAGCTGCCAGCCCCAGCTCGGAGCAGGCCTGAAGGAGGAGCTCGAAAGAGACACCCAAAATGGATGCCCAAAAGAGGAGGGGACTTCCCAATACTATACAATAAATCTTCTACTGTGCTGCATATTCTAATTTTCACTAACCAATCTAGTACAAGATACAAATCTTATAGCATTTATATACAGCCTATAAGAATGATTACATTACCATACTGTGCTACATTTTAAACCCTAAAAACTACTCTTTAGACTCCTTCTGCCAAGCTAGTAGGGTCTGCTCTGACCCTTGGACCTGTCTGCAAGCAGAGGGTATTGTTTCATCAAAGGAAGATTACTTTCAGCTGGCCATACCATTCTTTTCCAGTTGTTCAGTAACTAAGGCTTGGTGTCTCAAAGCTTGATTTCATTTTAATCTCACTTATAGTTTCCATATTCTCAAAATCTTTTGCCAGGCAATCATATTTATAAGGCTTTCCTGTCTCATCTTCCCCAGCATCTGCTTCTTTTCATTTTCACCACCCTTGCCCTGAAGCTGGGGAACCAGAAAGGTTTGTCACACCCACACTCATTGCAACCTTTGCCGCCCAGAGACCATGACATTTAGTCTCGTCAGAGTGGTTAGCTGATGGATAGACCAGTGCTCCCCAGGATTTTGGATTGTGTCAGGCTGGCAGATTCATCATTGTTTTAAGGGATCTCGGCCAGGTTCCCAGGGACAACGACAGTTTGACCTGTGTAGGATTGCAGGTGGGTTTAGGGAAACGCAGGGCAATTATTGCCCATTTTGCCACTGTGTTTTTACAATATGCACCCACGTCCCATTATTGATTTGGGGTGTTCCAGTGGCTGTTCCACCTAAGGTGGAGAAAGAGAAAAATGGGCAGCCGAATCTCCAAAGTAGAAAGGTGCATATATGGATGCTCTAAGTTAATTCTCACTGATCATGACCAAATATCTTCAAAGAACAAATAAAAATCAATTGTGAAGTGGATCATTAAAAATTTTCCAGATGCCCCTGAGCCTGACTGTCCTCCCTCCATATTGGCTCCTCCAATTCCTGCTACCACAACCTTCTCTTCCACCCTGAATGAACCTCCAGACTCCACCCCCAGAACTGCAGGTCACGCCCCCACTCTCAATCATTCCACCTTCAGCCTGGGCCATGCCTCCAGAATGCCAGCCTGTGGAAGGGGCTAGCAGCGGGCCTGTTAGCTAAAGGAGCGAGAAGTAAGAAGAAGAAGAAGCTGATAAGGAGCTTTCTCCAAGGCCGTAACCAAGGAGATCGAGAGAAGGAAGATAAGAACATTCTTCAGCTGGATGAAGCATTTTTAGAAAGTTAGGTGGAGTCAGAGTAACTTTTCACCAATGGCATGGTATTGAATTATTGTGGCCAATAGCTAAGGTAGAGGAAGGGTAAACAACTGAAAAGTGTATAAAAGATCAGCCATTTTCATTAATAAACTGTTGCCAAGTGTTACTAACTGAGACTGCTTGTGGTCTCTGCTTTATGTCGTGACCGCCTCGACTGCGACACCAGCCCAGGGGTATACCATCCTAAATCAAGACCCTTCCTCCTCAACACCTGAAAAAATGGCAGTGCCTTTTGCCTCACCCTCCAGCAACAATATAACCCCATGGTCACAGATACTAAACCCAACTGTCACACTATTTCTAATCCAAATGTTTCTCCTCCAAGTTATTCTTCCTCCTTAAAAAACAGTTTGGATTCCCCAGAGCCACCTTGCCCCTCAACCCCAGAAGATCCCCAGGAAAGGATCCAGAAAGAAGCAGTAAAGGAAGGAGACTGGCAAATAGTCTCAAAACTCCTCATTGCCCCGGTATGTTATGAAAGAAGGGGGCAGAATCCCAGGTATCAGCCATTGGTTTACAGGGAAATCAAGGATCTGTGTAGGGCAAATAAAGACCATAGGAAGGACTTACCTTGTTTTAATGGACTAATGAGGGCCATGTTTAAAGCACATGTCTCAACATCATATGATTTAAAATATATTATGACCATGTTGTTGTCACCTACAGAATACACCCTTTGGGAAGGGGGATGGAAGTGTTTACTAAATCAATTAATAGCAGACTATGCTAATAATGAGGCAAGGGCAGAATTGACAAACAATCATCCAGCTGGAGAAGGACAACACAGCCTACCAGATGATCAAGCAGCAGGTGTCCTGAGAGAAGTATTGGATGATATCAAAGAGATGGCTTTGCAAGCTTTAATCCAGGTATCAGATGGTAGCACCCCCAATGTGGACTGCCTTGGGTGGCTGCAGCTAAAGCTTTAGGACAATCAGACCATCCTGGGTGCCTGTTAAGTAAGCAAATCAATGCTACCTCCCTCACACTGAGTGGCCTGCTCTCAGACATAGAGTCCATCAGACATGCCACCTTGCAGAACAGCGATAGAGTTTTTACTTTGGGCACAGGGGCATGGCTGTGTAGACTCTGAAGGCATGTGTTGCATGAACCTCTCCATCCAGAGCGAGTCAATCCACAGGAGCATTCAGGTACTGAAGGAAGGATTGAAGAAGCTTCAAGTGGAAAAAAAATATTGGTTCAATAAACTCTTCCAATCCTGAGGACTAAAGGGTTGGATGATGTCTAGCTAAAACAGGACTATTAATTCTCTTAGTGGTTGTTGTTGTGTTGTTAATTGTCCCATGTTTGTTTGGATGCTTTTAGAAAGTCTTACAAAATTCTTTCAGTTCCATCTTTGTTGTACAAGAGAAAAGGGGGAAGATACCCAACACTGGATCCTCATGGACTCCTTGGAGGTGAGAACTGGAGGACAGGATGGCACAAAAACCTCTCAGACACTCAATTTTGGAAGGAAATTCCTTAAAAGTCCCTAAAAGTATCCTTAAATCCATAAAGTACCTTAAAAACCTTGAGTATCTCAAAGTGCTAATGAGCCCTACTGAGTGTCAGTGCAAAGCTCTCAAGGGACTTGTTAAACCAGATAATTGGGGCCATGATTGTAAAACCTCTCACACAGTGTGTATCAAAAGGGAAACACCAAGTACCTTAAAATAACTGAAGTACCTTGAAGTATTAATGCGTCCCACTGAGTGTTGTTACTGACAAAGCCTCTCCAGGGACTAAGTACAGCAGATAATTGGAGGCCAGGATAGCAGAGACATCTCAGAGACTCAAGGCAAAAGCCAAACCCAAAGTCCTTTCAAAATCCTGCAGTCCCTGGGAACATTCAGGAGCCCCCAGGGCCATTGCTGAGCAAGGCTCCCCAGGGACTCCTTCCAGCAGATCCTTGAGGTCACTGGGATGTGGGCTAGGGGTGGATGCTGAGGGCAGGACAAGGGGCTGACAGTGCCCAGCCTGGCTGGGGCTGTGCCAGGAGGCCCCAGGGCCTCAGGACAAGGGGTCTCTTCCCAGGCCTTGGTGGCACAGACACTGCTGTGCCCCAAGGCACCAAGACTTGGCTTCTCTTCGTCCCCACCTGTCATCACTGCCTCCAGTTCTCTGCTCTGCCTGGGGCCTGGGGACACTTTCTCAGTCGTGTTTCTCAGTGGGACCCATTGAAAGTCCAAGAAATTTTGGAGTTGGATTCTGACTTGGAGTTCTGGAGAGGTTTCTTCAGCTCCCTCTCAGGGACTGATGGTCAGAGCCTGAGCACAAAGCCCCAGAGGCTCATTAAAGGCCGTTGTGCTGTGTCTGTGCTGCTGAGCTGGGCTGGGCTCCTGGCACAGAGGCAGCTCCTGGTAACCAAGAAGAGCTTCAAAAGCACATTTCTCTTGATGAGCAGCTCTTCTGCCAGACCAGCAGGGCTGGGACACTGCCTGCAGCCATTCTGGGCACAGCACAGAGGCACAGAGAGCTTCAATCAGTCAGGGCTGGGAAGGTGCTGAGAAGTGCCTGGGGCAGAATCACTGCCAGCCCTTGGCACAGGAACCTCTGGCTGCAGCACAATGCAGCTGCAGCACCTGCAGTGAACTCCTAAAGCTGGAACATCCTACTGCCTACAGACTCTGTGAGTACAACTCTGGGTATTTCTGGTGCAGGGGAGGTGAAATGCTCGTGAAGGTCTAAAATTCTGAGGGGTTCTGATCAGTCATACAATATTTCCAAGATAAAGATTTTGGCAAAAAAAAGGACATTTCCTAATACTTTGTCCTCAGTTTCCTACACGTGGAGAATGGCAGGGAGGAGAGATAAATATTAAAGGTTGATTATGAATTTTGACAAATTCCTGAGACATCTGAACTGTTACTTTAAGTGATCAATAAGTTCACAGAGTTTTGTGGTCTGTGAGTGCTGGCAAGGAGTGATCAGGCACAGGGAAACACCTGCAGGAGGGAAATCTCCAGGAAGCAGAGAGAAGATCAGGCAAGGAGACAAAACAACACCCAGCAATGCTGTGGCAGGGAGAGTTTAGAGATGCCCACAGGATCCCCTCCAGTGCAGCCCCTCCCTCTGAACAAGCCCCCTCCCTCCTGTGCCCCCAGCCAAGCCTCTGCCCTCAGGGCTGGGGCTCCAAGGCGTGCAGCCCTTCCTGTGCAGGCAGAGCTGCAGCAGAGCCGTGGAGCAGCTCTGCAGCCCCGGGCCCAGTTCCCTCTGCAGAGCACAGGGCTGGGAGCAGCTGACTGGCCCTGGGGGCTCTGGCAGGGGGCACAGCTGGCTCAGGGTGACGCTGTCCCCACTGCCCGGCTCTGGGCAATGCTGTCAGTGCAGCCAGGGAAGGAGCTGCATCTCCCTTCATCCAATGTCAGCAGAAGGACACTTGGGAGTGTCCCTGAGATTTCAGTCCAAGCTGGGAGCTTCAATCCAGGGTGCAAATCTGTCCTAGAGCATCTCTGAGTTATAAGATTTAAGAGGAGATGCAGAGGTGTTCTGACACTGAAAATGCTTCTGGGTTGGAAAATGAGCAATATGAGGTTTTGGCTTCAAATGTGGAGCTGGGCTGTGGTGGATCCATCTGCTCTCACCAGGACCTGGTGACATTATAGGGGAATCATTGGAATGTGGCCCCCCTCCACCTGAGAAAGGTTAAAGCGCAGAGAAACTCTGAACAGGTCAGAATGTGAGACCATCTACCCGCACTTTACATTCATCACTTTGCCTCACAGAATGCACTCTGTTTCCCTGGGGGCAGCGGAAATTCTGAGGCTTTCTGATATCCAAGAACAGCAGCAGAGAAAGGGAGAAGCTTTTTAAAAGAACCCCAGAACACCAAAGAAAAACAAAAAAGAGTGTGTGTGTCTATTCCAGAGGAGGGTATATGGGAAATGGCTTTTATTTTGGTGACAGGTACCTCCTCTAAATCCTTGCTGTCCTTTCTTCATGAACAGGTCCCCATGGCCAGCGGCAGCAAATGTCCAACAGCAGCTCCATCAGCCACTTCCTCCTGCTGGCACTGGCAGACACGCGGCAGCTGCAGCTCCTGGACTTCTGCCTCTTGCTGGGCATCTCCCTGGCTGCCCTCCTGGGCAACGGCCTCATCATAAGCGCTGTAGCCTGGGGCCACCACCTGCACACGCCCATGTTCTTCTTCCTGCTCAACCTGGCCCTCAGCGAACTGGGCTCCATCTGCACAACTGTCCCCAAAGCCATGCACAATTCCCTCTGGGACACCAGGGACATCTCCTACACAGGATGTGCTGCCCAAGTCTTTCTGATTTTTTTTTTCTTGCAACAGAGATTTGTCTCCTGACCATCATGTGCTACGACCGCTACGTGTCCATCTGCAAACCCCTGCACTACGGGACCCTCCTGGGCAGCAGAGCTTGTGCCCACATGGCAGCAGCTGCCTGGGCCAGTGCCTTTCTCAATGCTTTGCTGCACAAAGCCAATACATTTTCCCTGCCCCTGTGCCATGGCAATGTCCTGGGCCAGTTCTTCTGTGAAATCCCTCAGATCCTCAAACTCTCCTGCTCCAAATCCTACCTTAGGGAATTTGGGCTGCTTGCTGTTAGTGCCTGTTTATCATTTGGTTGTTTTGTGTTCATTGTTTTCTCCTATGTGCAGATCTTCAGGGCTGTGCTGAGGATCCCCTCTGAGCAGGGACGGCACAAAGCCTTTTCCACCTGCCTCCCTCACCTGGCCATGGTCTCTCTTTTCTATAGCACTGGCACATTTGCCTACCTGAAGCCCCCCTCCATCTCCTCCCCATCCCTGGATCTGGCCCTGTCAGTTCTGTACTCAGTGGTGCCTCCAGCCCTGAACCCCCTCATCTACAGCCTGAGGAACCAGGAGCTCAAGGCTGCAGTTTGGAGACTGAGGACTGGATGGTTTCTAGAACATTAAACCTCTGGCCAGTATTTGCAAATCACTTGTAATAAAAGTAACCTTTAATACTTCTTGTTATTTTCATTTTGGAGGTTCTTTGTCCTTGTTTAAAATTTTAAATATTTTCTACAAAGTGATGTCATTGTTTGTGCCAACTTGGTGTTGCCAGTGCTGCTGCCGTGGCCCTGCCCCACTGCCCTGGTGGCCCTGGTGTTGCTGCAGGGCCTGAGTGCTCTCGGGGCCGGGCACAGCCCTGGGGGTGGCAGTGCCGGGGCTGCAGCAGGGACAGGCCATGGGCACTGCGGGGGCAGCGCTGACGCCTCAGGCCAGGGCCTGGGGGCTCCAGGCTCCTTGCCCAGGCTCTCTCAAGAACACACCCAGGCCAATGCTCAGCACAGAAAAGCCCGTGAGCAGCCCCAGGCTGGCCGTGGGCAGGCTGGGGGCAAACAGCATGGCTGGGGCTCTGCAAGGGCCCTGGGGCAGACGGGAAGGAGCAGCAGAGCAGGGGCTGATCCATCCCCAGTGCTGCACAGCCCAGGGCAGCATCTCAGAGTGTCTTCATGGACCTGCCAACAACATCCCCCCTCTGCAGCCCTGGCCTCTCTCCCATCTCACACAGGTGCCCCATCCTTGCAGGCACAGACACGGCAACACTGACTCAGCAGCCCCTGTTTGCATTGCACAGATCAGGGGGAGCACCCCCATGCTGTTGGTGTGGGGACATGAACCTGAGGCAGCACAAATGCCATCAGCCCCTGGGGCCAGCAAGGGCTGGGGGACACCAGGGAAACCACTCAGCTTTGTCCTGGCCTCTGCAGTCAGCCAGAAAGTTTGTTCCCATCAGCTGGGAGTTTCCTGTCCCACTGCAGACGCTGTTGCTCAGAGCCAGGGCTGCGTGGCAGCCACCCCCAAACTGCCCTGAGCATTTCCTTGGCTTCACTTTCCTTTACTTTCTTTACTCTTTGCTTTCTTTACTCTTCCTGCTACAAATTTCTTTGCTTTCTTTACGCTTCCTACTACACATTTCTTCTTATTTCCCACCCCTCTTCCCTGCCCTGCAAACAGCCCATCCCTGTTCACCCTTTCCTCTCTGGCCCCACTCCCCATTGCAGTTCCTGACTTGGCACCATGGGAACGTCCCTTGGGCAGCAGGATCATCCTACAATGCTGCAGGAATTTTCTGCAGGCTCCTGCAGTGCCTGGTGCTGCTCCCTTGCCAGAGGCACCCCAGGCCAGGGGGGCCCATCTGGGCTGCTGTGTCTGGCTCTGGGGCTCCCTGTTCTGGGCAGTGAGGAGGAGCTGCAGAGGCTCTGCTGGACGGACAGGATGGGCTTTGGGGCTGTCAGGAGAAGCTGAGGGACCTGGGCTGCTGGAGCTTCTGAAGAGGAGGCCCAGGGCTCCTCCTGCAACTGCTCCAAGGGTGGTTCCAGAGAGTCACAGAATCAGCGATGTTGGATAAGACCTTGGAGATCATCAAGTCCAACCTGTGCCCTGACACTGCCTTGTCTCCCCTGAGCCTCCTTTTACCCAGGATAAACAACTGCAGGTCCCTCAGCTGCTCTTCACAGGAGTTGGTAGTTTGTGTTCCAGACGCCTTCCCAGCCCTGTTGCCCTTCTCTGGACACGCTCCAGCCCCAGCCCTGTTGCCCTTCTCTGGACACGCTCCAGCCCCTCCATGTCCTTCCTAAATTGGGGGGCCCACAACTGAACACAGCACTCAGGGTGCTGCCCAAGCAGTGCCCAGCACAGGTGAAGAATCCCTGCCCTGCTCCTGCTGGCCACACCATTCCTGAGCCAGGCCAGGAGCCATTGGCCTTCTTGCCCCCCTGGGCACTCTGCTGGCTCATGCCCAGCCTGCTGTCCATCAGTCCCTGCAGGTCCCTTTCTGCCTGGCTGCTCTCCAGCCACTCTGTCCCCAGCCTGTAGTGCTGCAGGGGTTGTTGTGGCCAAAGTGCAGGACCTGGCACTTGGTCTTTTTCAACCTCAGCTTGTTGGATTTGGTCCCTGGATCCAGCTTCTCCAGGGCCCTGTGCAGAGCCCTCGTACCTTCCACCAGATCCACACTCACACCCAGCTTGGTGTCATCTGCAAATTTTCTGATGCGGGACTCAATCCTCTCATCCACACCATCAATGCAGATATTGATATCCACACTGGCTGTATCTGATTCCTCGGCCATCCTGTGGGTGCCCTGTGCTGGCACTCAGGGTGATCTGTTCCATAACCTTGCCGGGCACCCAGGTCAGGCTGACAGGCCTGGAGCTCCTCCTTCCAGCCCTTCTTGGGGATGGGCTCACACTGGCACCTCCTGTCACACCTCCCTGGTGAGCCAGGACTGATGGTAAATGATGGAGAGCAGCTTGGGGAGCTCATCCACAGCTCCCTCATCCCCCTGGGATGGATCCCATCTCCTCCCATAGACACCTGTGAGCATGGGAGTGGCTCAGCATGTGCCCAGCTGCTTCCTCCTGGATTACAGGGGTTCTGTTCTGCTCCCTGTGCTCATCTACCAGCTCAGGAGAACTCTTGTCTTGAGGACAACCTGTCCTAATACTGAAAATTGAGACAAACAATATGGTAAGTATCAGCCTTTTCTTTATCTCTAGTTACTATATTCCCCACTGCATCTAATGAAGAGGAAAGGTTCTCCTTATGCCTCCTTTTGCTATCATTTTTTTATAGAAGTATTTTCCATTTATTTTTTGCAGAAGTTGCCAGGTTAATCTCTAATTGATCTTTCACCTCTGTACTTTTCTTTGTGCATAACCTAACAACATCCTTAAACACTTCCTAGATTTCTTGGCCTTCTGCCCAAAATTTATGCACCCTCTTTTTTCCCCTGAGTTTGCACAAAAACTCCATGGGCAGCCAGGCC
Organism: Melospiza melodia melodia; assembly: GCF_035770615.1. NCBI lineage: Eukaryota > Metazoa > Chordata > Aves > Passeriformes > Passerellidae > Melospiza > Melospiza melodia. The sequence continues at coordinate 21,912,929 of NC_086200.1, forward strand.
AGTCAGTTTCCTCTCTAGCTCATCTTTTGCCAAACTGGGACAGGCTGCTCCTTCCCCCTTAAGATTACTTCCTTGAAATGTGTCCATCCTTCCTGGACCCCTTTTAATGTAAGGGCTGTTTCCCTTCAAAAAATCAGTACCTGATTTGGTACTCCTCAAATCAGCATCCTAAATAGGCCAAAGTCTGCCCTTCCTAATTGCAGTGTAGAAGTTTTGTTGCTGCCCTTCCTTCTTTCACAGAACATTGAAAACTTGATTATTCCATGATCACTGTGCCCCAGGCAGCCTCCGAGCCCCACATCTGCCACCAGCCCTTCTCTGTTTGTGAACAGCAGCAGACAGAGCTTTCCTTGGCAGTGGGAGTGTCACCAAAAATTCCGTAAAACAGAAAACTCCTTAACCCCAATGTAGCATTAAAAAGCAGCATTCTTTATTCAGCTGCATGCATGGGGGAGAGCTCCTCCCAAAGCCATGCAGGCTGAGCGCAGGAAAGTTTTTGTTTCTATTCTGTATATTGCACACATATTCATTGATTTTCCCAGACTAAACATAAATATGATAATGGTTTCCCCAAAATCAGTAACACATTTTTCCCCCCTTTAACCCATGTGTTCTTCTGTCCTGGGGGTCTCTCTGGTGGTCCCTGGTGGTCGTGGACCCCAATGTTCCAGTGGGCCTGGCTGGCAGGACACTGAGGCTGGTGAAATTGCTGTTCCCCTTCTCACACAATGGGCATTGTGTGGTTTCATTAGGCCTGGGGTTTTGGAGAACAAGCTCCAGGTGTCAGCTCAGCTGGTGTAGATAATTGATCATCTGGTAACATGAGGTGACAGAGTGAGCTCTGACATCAGAGAGTGGAGGATAGGAGGTCATCGAGAAGCTACAGCATCAGATACATAGCTACAGATACAGCTACATAGATTGCATTTATGAAATCACAGAGCAAGCTGTGACAGCACAGGGCAGCAGTCTGACATCACAGAGCAGATTATGACATCACAGATTTGGCTGAACATCAGAGACCAGCTGTGTGACATTAGAGAATGGACTGTGACATCACAGAGCAGGCTGTGACATCAGAGACCAGCTGTGTGACATCCCAGCAGGGCTGTGTCAGGTCACTGGGTTGGTCACTCTGCCCCAGCTCCCCCTCACAGTTTCTCCCAACAAGTCCAATGCTGTTCATTCCCAGCAGGGTCCCTGTCCCCTGGGATCCACTTGGCCCACCTCGATGGGCCATCCTTGGACTCCACCAAAGGCTGTTCCACAGGATCCACCCCAGAGCCTGACATGGGGACAAGGGGCCAGGGCTGTGTGACCAGAACATCAAGGACGTGGATTATCCAGGTCACTGAGACCTGGTTTGGGTTGCCCAGGTCAGAAAAGATGTCTGGCAGCTGGAGCAGGGTCTGGGAAGGGCCTCCAAGGTGGGGCTGGAGCCCTTGGGCTGTGAGCAGAGGCTGAGGGAGCTGGGCTTGTCCAGCCTGGAGCAGGGAAGGCTGAGGGGCTCCTCATCCCAGCCTGGCAGTGCCAGCGAGGAGAGGATGGAGAACACTGAGCCAGGCTCTTCACAGGGAGGCCTGGTGGGAGACAAGAGCCAATGGGTGGAAGGGGAAAGAGGAGACATCAGCCAGGACAGGAGGAGATGAAATGAGTCAGGCGGCTTTCAGCATTTCCTCAACAGCAAGAGCAGCCTGACCTCCCTTCTCCATCCACCACTGACAGCTTTGCAAATCAGGAATTGTTCGAGCTGCTCTGCACCCACTCCAGGTGAGCATCCTGATAGAAGAACTTAATTGTGTTTACATCAATCATAGAACTATGTTTCTCTAAATAATTCTGGTACGGAAATCACTTGTGGATGGGGGACTCATCAGATACTGCTGGGGTGTTGTACATAGCTCAGGGAAGAGTGTGATTGATATTAAATTGTGTCCTGTTCCACTATGGTCTGTTGGCCATGAAGAGAAACTTTCTGTGCCTCTGAGTCTCACCAGTTCCTGACCCCCAAAAGGACACAAACATGATGAGTTGTGATTCCCACTCCAGTGGTGGAACTTGGACCTCCCTCCATAGCCACAGCAGAGCTCCCTTGTCCCAGAAAAAGCCTGGCAAAGGAGGGATGAAGGAAAACGGACAGACTGTGGGGATCAGGGGCAGGGCAGAGCCAGGGAGAAGAATGACTTTTGCATTTGATGGAGCTGTGCCTTCACTTGGCTTTGTTGGCTGACAAGAAATGAACATCCCTCTGTGTCTCAGGCAACTCCTTCTCCAAGGAAAGCAGGTTGGAGTTGGAGCAAAGGAGCCGAAAGCTGCAGGTGCAGCCTGGGCTGGATGGAGCTCAGATTTGCACAAGGCTGCTCTGAGTGCCAGGGCTTGGATGGGGGAAATGGTGGGGTGGGGGTAGGGACAGAGTCTGATTGATTGTCAGCCATGAATGGTGTTGATTTTTATATCTTCAAACTGCATGAGGAGGTACTTGGTTTCAATGTCAAGTGGAGATTGCTATTAACAGGGAAAAAAAATTTAAAAAATTAAACAGGTCCTAAAACAGGTATTCTCACAGTATTTTTAAATAGAACATATTCAGTTGAACACACTTCTGAAATCTCTCTTTTTAACCACACAAGATTTGGAAACTGAAAACAAATTATTCCCAGAGGCTTGGTTTGTTCAGCTGTTCTGAATGTTAATGAGCCCTGGGACAGTGAATTCCTGCACTGAAGAGCTGAAGGCTGAACAAGCCTCTGCAGCAGGAAAATTCAGCAGCAGCCTCCAAGGTGCTGAGGATGTCAGCAGCCCCCACTGAGGCCATCCCTGCCCAGAGACCGTGGGGGAATGGGCAGACAAAGAGAGCGTCCCTGGGGCTGGGGCAGCACAACTCAGAGGCAGCAGCGGCTCCAGCTGGGAAATGGAGTGTGGAATGTGGCTGGGAAAGCCCTGCCTGGGCTGTGCCAAGCAGGACACACAAGCCCTGACGCCCATCCAGTAAAAAACTTTCTCAATGAGAGATTTAAAAGGATTTGCAATTGTTTGTTTCCTCTGAGTTGGACGCAGTGCAGAAATTCTGACAAGAGATCATCAGGAGCTCAAAAGAACAAGAACAAGACAGCTTGTACTAGTTATATTAGAAAATTATGGAAACTTGGCAAATGGTTTAATATTACATTCAATGGAAAAAAAACCCCACTTATCAAAGCTTTAATTTGGACCATTCACCTTCACAGACTCTAAGCCTGTGCAGTTTTCAGTTACTCAAGATTTGCAAGAGGACAGAAATAGAAAAAATATACACAGAAAGAGACAAACAAAAAACATATACAGAAGCACCCACACTGCTACCAAGTCCTGGATTCCAGGACAGTTCAGATGGAAATTCCAAGAGGAGGTAGGCCCAAGATGTGTGCTTGCCTTGTGGTCAGCCTTCAATACCCCTTGGTTTCCCTGGGCCCTTCCCCCTGGTGGGACTTGGGCTCATTTGGTCCCTCAGGAGCTGGGCTGGGGGCTGCAGAGGTGGCTGTGGAGCATTGCCTGTGCTGTGCTAGGGACTGGCAGACACTGCTGGGCTGGGACAGAGGCTCTGGGGGGATTGGGGTTCCAGGGCACAGCAGCATTGGTGTTCCAGGGCAGGGCAAGGCTGGACCTGCCCCTTCCTCCCCGGTGCAAAAATGTTTTAAGCCAACAATCTCCTCAAGTCTCTCACAACAGGGAATATTGGAGGTGAAATCCCAATTCTGTCCTTGGGTGCCTGGAGGAGAAAGAAAGTTCTATTCCATAGGAAGGAAAACACTGGGCTCCAGTGTTTGGAAGGCAGCTGAGAGCCTCACAAGGCCAAGGCCTGGCAGATCTTCCAATAAGGGCAGATTTTGTCTGGGAGCAGTCTTTGAACTGAAGGAATTTTGGAGGTGGAAGGCCAGTCTTGGCCATGGGCACCTGGAGAAGCAGGACAGTTCTTTCCACAGGAAGGAAAGCATGGAGCCTTCCCCAGTATTTTGGGGACAGATGGGAAGTGACCCTCATGAAACCACTGGCAGCTAGACTTGTCCTGGCAATATTCCTATTGGAACAATCTCTGGATATAGGGAAATTTGGAGGTGAAATCCCAATTCTGGCCATGGGTGCCTGGCAGATAAGAACAGGTCTTTTCCATTGGGAAGGAAAGCACGGAGTACCAGTGTTTCAGAAGCAGATGACAAGAGAGTCTTAATGTTCCAAGGTCAGCTGGACCAGCCAGGCGGCCCCTGGGAGGCCAAACCAGCAAGACCTGTTCCATCTTCCCTTGGTTTTGTGGGGCCCCAAAGTGTCACAATGGTGCCTTGGATCCATGAGGCCCCACAGTGCCACAATGGTGTTACATGGCTTTGCAAGTGTTCCTCAGGGGTGAAGAGATGGATGAGAATCTTGGCTTCATGATCAGAAGGCTGGATTTATTAATTCATGATATATAATACATTATGACTATACTAAAAGGAATAGAGAGAAAAGTTCAGAAGCTGCTAAGCTAAGAAAAGAATAGGAATAGCAATAAACAAGAGAGCTCTCTGTGAATTGTCCTGATTGGCCCTTAATTGTAAACATGGAACATGGGCCAATCATAGGTGCACCTGCTACATTCCACAGCAGCAGATAACAATTGTTTACATTCTTCTTTTGGAGCCTCAGCTTCCCAGAAGAGGAAAAATCCCAAAGAAAGGATTTTTATGAAAAAATGTCAGTGACACATTGGTGTCTTTTTTCCATGGGGTCCAGCAGTGTCACAATGTCCCCTGGGCTCCACAAGGCCCTGAAGTCTCACAATGGTCCCACTGATTCCATGAGAACTTGCAGTGTCACAGTGGTCTCCATGGTTCCCCAGGCCCCACAATGTCGCGTGACTCCTCTGTTCCACGAGGCCTGCAATGTCACAATGGACCATTGATGACATGAGGGCCTGCAATGTCACACTGGACCTTTGGTTCCAGGCAGCCCTGCAATGTCACAAAGACCTCTTGGTTTCATGAGGCCCCACAGTATCAAAATGGTCCTCTTCGTTCTGTGGCGACCTCCAGGGTCACAATGGTCTCACTGACACACAGTAAAATCATAGAACAGGCTGTGAATCAGGACTCACAGTGACACAATGCTTTGGTTAGTCCATGGGGCCTCAAAGTGTCACAATGGTCTCCATGATTCCATGGTGCCCCTCAGTGTCACAATGGTCTCCTTCATTCCATGAGGCTGTGAAGTGTCCTAATGGTATCTCCACGGTTCCATGAGGCCCTGCAATGTCACAGTTTGGACCCTTGGCTCCATGGAGTCTTGCAGTGTCACAATGGTCCCTTGGTTCCATGACACCCCAAAGTGTCATAACAGTCTCCACAGTTTGAGGACTCCCTGCAGTGCCACAATGGACCCTTGGTTTGATGGCGCCTCTCAGTGTCACAATGAATCCTACATTTCATGGAGCCACACAGTGTCAGCACAGTCCCCGTGGTTCCATGAGGCTCAGCAACATCACAGTGCTCTCCATGATTCCATGAGGTCCCACAGTGTCACAGCGGTCCCGTGGTCTCACAGGGCCCCACAGTGTCAAAATGGTCCCTTGGTCTCACAGGGCCCCACATTGTCACAATGGTCCCTTGGTCTCACAGGGCCCCACAGTGTCACAATGGTCCCTTGGTTCCATGGGCCCTGTGCTGCTACATTCCCCCCTCCCCTTCTCAGGCCACACTGCCAGCTGAGAAATGCTCCTTGGGCCTCGGCCTTGGAGCCCCTGGGCTCAGCTCCTGTGCAACTCATCACAAACACTGTCTGCTCCAGGCACGGCACCTGCCCAACCAGCTCCTGGTTCCTTTAGCAGCAGCCCTGGGAACTGTTTTTGTTCCCTCCGTGGCACAACATCCCTGTTCTCACACTGCCAAAGAAAGCTGTTGGTGCCAAGTGCGGCCAGGATGAGCCATTGCTGGGACTGAAGCCCCTCTCTTGCAGCTTTGGAGCTGCAAACAGCGCTCCAAAAGGAGCCCTTGGAGCTCTCCTGGGCCAGCGACTCCCTCTGAGTGGGGCCTCTCCCAGCCGGGAACTCTCCCGTTTGCTGCACTTGGGGATTCCCAACAATGACGGAACCTGGGCCGATCCCCCCACTCCTCCAGGCTCAGCCCTTTGCCCGCTGGGGAGATACCAAAGATCCTCAGGGAGCATTCCCTGCCCTCAGGGGAATTTCTCACAGGTGCCTGGCACTGGCTTTTTGTGTCTGTGTGCACACAGGAGTGCCTGTGCTGGGGAAATGTGGCAGAAATGCTGCTCTCTGAGGGGTTGGAGTGCCTTGGATAGCTGAGTCAGTCAGTGCTATAAGTGAGGTTAAGTCATTAGTGGCAAGCTAAGTTAAATGTTCCGAAGAGTTGTTCTTTTGCTAAGTTGTTAAATTTAATATAAATTATAAATGAAATTGAATAATTTTTAGTGTTATTCCACTATTACATCATTAAGTCATTGATTGTAAGTTAGGTTTAATAGTGTTAAGTGCTGTTCTTTTGCTTAATGCTGAAGTCTAAGGTATCAGTTAAGTCCTGTTAAGCTATTAGGCCATATTCCATTTATCCTTGCCCTCACTGTCCTTGTGGTCTCACACACACACACACACACACACAGGGACAGTTCTGGGTTAATTTCTGGCTTGATTGCCTGGGTTATGTTTGGTTTTGTTGTTGCTTTGTTTCCTTGGTGTGCCTGAAGTGTCCAGCCAGGAGCAGAGTGACTCTTGCCAAGGAACTTTGTGCTGCTGTCCCTTAATATTAAATCTGGTTTTTGCTGCTCCCTTGCTGGGGATTTTTTCAGCACTCTCAAGCCCTCGTTGATACCAGGGTGAAGGAGCCCTGGCCCAGGCTCTGGCCCTGGGGGACACATGGACGCTGCCGGGGGGTCCCTGTCCCCCTGTGCCACCCCCAGGGCCCCGGCCCCCCGTCCCAGTGTCAGGCTCTGGGGTTGATCTCATGGAACATCCTCTGGGGGAGGCTGCGGGGCCGGGGGCGGGTGGACCCGGGGGGACAGGGGACCCCGCTGTGCACGAGCAGGGTTGGACTGCTCTGGGGGGAGCTATGAGGGGGGCCACGGCACAGTGACCTCCCCAGTGACCTCACACAGCCCCTGTGATGTCATACAACCCCTGTGATGTCACACTGCCCCCATGATGTCACACAGCCCCTGTGATATCACACTGACCCTGCGATGTCGCACAGCCAACTCTATGTCATCCTGTGATTTCATACAGCAGTGCTGTGACATCGCAGAAGACTGATGTCACAAAGTCACCCTGTGATGTCACAATCTGTTCTGTGATGTCACAGCCTCCTCTATGATGTTACACAGCCACCAGGTGATGTCACAATTCATTCTCTGATGCCTCAGAGCCACCCTCTATGATGGCAGACACTGCTCTATGGCCTCCCAGCCAGCTCTGTGATGTCACATCCAGCTCTGTGATGCCACAGAACCCTCAAGAACCATCAAGAACTCAGTTCTATTGAAACACTGAAGTTTCTTGTACTTTGAAAAGATCCCTGTCAGAGACACGACAGAGAAAGTGTCCCCAGGCCCCAGGCAGAGCAGAGATCTGCAGGCAGTGCTGACAGGTGGGGACAAAGAGAAGCCAGTTCTTGGTGCCCTGGGGCACAGCAGCAGGGTCTGTGCCACCAAGGGCTGTGAGGAGACACCTTTTCCTGAGGCACTGAGGCCTCCTGGCACAGCCCCAGCCAGGCTGGGCACTGTCAGCCCCTTGTCCTGCCCTCAGCATCCGCCCCTAGCCCACATCCCAGTGGCCTCAAGGATCTGCTGGAAGGAGTCCCTGGGGAGCCTTGCTCAGCAATGGCTCTGGGGGCTCCTTAATGCTCCCTGCAGGGACTGCCGGTTTTTGAAAGGACTTTGGGTTTTGCTTTGGCCTTGAAAACTCTGAGAGCTTTGTGCAGTCATGGCCTCCAATTATTTGTTGTAATTAGTCCCTGCAGAGGCTTTGTCAGTAACACCACTCAGTGGGGCTCATTAATGCTTCAAGTTACTTCAGTTCTTTTAAGGTATTTGGTGTTTCCCTTTGGATACAGACTCTGGGAGAGGTTTGTGCAATCATGGCCCCAAATATCTGCGTTAATTAGTCCCTGGAGAGCTTTGTACTGACACTCAGTGGGGCTCATTAATGCTTTGAGACACTCAAGGTGCTGAAGGTGCTTTGGATTTTCCTTTCCACACTGAGTGTCTGAGGGGTTTTTGTGCCATCCTGGCCACCAATTCTCTCCTCCAAGGAGTCCATGAGGAGCCTGTGTTGGAGAGGGACCTCAGTGGGAGCCATGAATGCCTGGAGACACCTTGGGTGTTTCCTCTGCCTTTGACTCCTGGCAAGGTTTGTGCAATCTCCTCCCAGGCCCTGAGGTTCAAGGGCTCGGCTCCAAATGCACAGTGAGGCTCGTGAGGATCAAGCATGTCCTGAGAAACCCTGGCTCTGCCTTGATTTCCCTCTGCTCCAGTGTAGTTCATTAGGAGGTTTTCCTTTGACAGTTATGGACTAATAGTTCAAAGAGCTTCCAGGAAATATGTATTCCTATTTTAAAGGGTGTCTTTTATTGCTGTTCCTATTACACAAGAGGTGATTGCAGCATTCAGTGACTGATATTGATCCAGGGACTCTTCTAAGGAGGTCTGGCCTGCTCAGAGAAGCGATGCCTTGAGCTCTGAGCCAGTGTGGACAACCTTGCTCCACTTTCCCCAAGCCCATTGTGTCTCTCCTCACTCACCTGGAACCTGCTTTGTTTGGAGAAGTGGCTGCACACAGCCAAAGAGGGATTTGCCTTCTTTGATTTTTGAAGCAATCTAAAACTCCTGAGTTTCCCCATTGCAAACAGACATCCTCCTCAAGTGTGTGCCAAGCCCAAGCTGCCACCAGGAGCACTCCAGACCTGCCCTGGGCCAGCTGTGAGGGTGGATCATCATCCCAACACGCAGTGGTGCCATTGCAAGGGACTGTTGCCATGGACACTGCAATGACCCCACTGCTGGGTTTGGGTCCCATGGCAACCCTCATCAGTTCAGGTTTCCTTGGAAACCAGCCCAAGGAGCCATTTCTGAAGCCAGGTTCCATGGCCACTTGCCTGCAGAGCTGTTGCTGTCCTCAGCTGCCATGGCAACCCTGGGACAAAGCGGTGCCAGGGCTGTTCCAGGTACAATTCCAGTGACAATTGTACCTGGAATTGGTGCCACCAGGTGCCATGGCAATGGCCACGGGGACCCATTCCTTGGTTTGGTGCCATGGCATCCAATGCCCGGAGCCGTTGTGGTGGTTGGTGGCCATGGAAAGCTGCCTTGGGCCCTTGCTCAGGGCTGGTGTCAGTGCCCAGAGCCAGGGGGGATCCCTTGCTGGGGGCTGTGCCATGGCCACCTGCCCTGTGCCGCGCTGGCCGCTCAGGCACCAGGAACCAGCAGCCACCGGCACTGCCAGGGCCAAAGGCCAGGTCAGCCAGACAGAAAGGGGTGGGGCTGGGCACTGTTTCCATGGCAACCGGCACTGGGGGGACACCTGGGTCACCTGGCCTGGCAGTTGCCATGGAAACCCCCAGCAGGGACTGAGGGCACAGCCCCTGGCACTGAGACACTGCTGGGCCGGGTGCTGAGCACAGGGCTGGGCACGCAGAGATGGTTTTGTTCTTGCTGAGCTGCAGCACAGCCAAGGCCTGTCCTGCCCCTCGTCAGCCACGCTGGGGAGGGGCTGGGGCTGCGGGGGAGCTGGGCAGGGGACACAGCCAGGACAGGGGACCCCAACTGACCCCAGGCATAGCCCAGACCAGAGCACATCATGCTCAGGGTATGAAGCGGGGGAACAGGGAGGAAGGGGGCAATTTTGGAGGGAGGGCTTTTGCCTTCCCAGGTAACACTTAGGCAAGAAGGGGCCCTGTTTCACCAGTGGGCAGGGTCACGACCAAAGACACAGACACCAACTGAAGGAATTGTCATTTATATCATGCACAGCTGCAGAGATTTACAAAAGGATAAGCTCAGCAAAGCACATCATCATTAGCAAAGAATTACAAAAGAAGCGCAGCAATCCATCATAACCCATCATTACATTTTGATGACCAATCCTTTGGTGAAACACTAGAGGTGTTTGTGGCAGACAAAGATTCTGGCTGACTATCAAGGTACACCTTACAGACATCAGCAGTACTTTAGTGACACTGTTCTTCATTCTTTTTTTTCAATCGCATTCCAATTAGGAACAAGAATTCTGTTGGCCATGGAGCTGGCACCTTTTTAATTCCAGAATAATGCCCCCAGGCCCTTTGCTGTTCAGCTTTACCATGCTGTCTGTGGCTAACAAGGCCTGGGGGGCCCTTTCCCCTCTGGCTGGAAGGGGCTGGGTCCCAGTGCCTGAGGGGCACCCAGGCTCCTGGATGGAATTCCTGTGCAAGTCCCTCAGTGTCACAGCAGCCTTCACACGGAGCCCCGTGGATCAGAGCATTTTCCAGAGGGGCCCTTGGGGCAGACAGGGAGATCTGGTCTGGCAGGATGTGTAAAACAATATCCTGGCAGATCTACTTGTTCTCACACAGAATCCTTGGCTGCAGGGACACATTCCCATTGTTCCTGCCCAGGTTTCAGGACTCAGAGTTGTCTCTCCTAGGAGCTGCTCCTTCAGCTAACTCGGGAGGGCCTTTCGGCCTCTGGACCCAGACTCTGGCTCCATTATTAGGGCTGCTGCATCCAAACCCTTTATCTCCACAAATGGTGGTGACTGGAGGTGGATCTCCTGTTTTCACAATCGTTCTTAAAATTGCAAGATCAATAATTGTGCTAGTCTGTCATGGGGTTGAATAATCCAATCTTGTTTGTTATTGTTTACAGAATTACTGTAATTTCTCCTTGATATTCTGCATCATTTCCTCCTGCCATGACAGAAACACTTTGCAAGGCCAAGCTCCAAGGGAGCAGTTACCAAAGCAAAGTGTCCTGGAGGAATCTGAACTCCTGTTTCAGTACTGATAGCTCTCATTTGCCTTGAATTTTTCCTAATGAATTCCAATGCATGAAGGCCCAGCCCTGCAGCCTCTGGGCTGGCCCTGCCAGGAGCCATCACAGCCAGAACAATTTCCCAGGCACCCCAAGTCTCACTGCCCATGGCAGGATTTGCAAACTGGGGGCAGCCGTGCACAGCCAGGGGGTTCCATTTCCCCAGTGGGCCATTGTGAAGGGCATGGAGCACATCTGGGAGAGGGTTCTCCATGGACAAAGGTTCCCATCTCCTCATTTTTTCAACTCCTCTTTTAACGACCCCTTCACCCTTTTAACCAGTCCTGCAGCTTGTGCATAATCTGGTACATAGAAAACGCTGCAGGCAAAATCACTGTATTTTTCACAGGAACAGACAAAGCACTCTGCATCACAGTATCAGCAAACCCTGCAAAAATAGCCAATTTCCTCCCTTCCTCCCTTTTTCATTGTATACAATCTCAAAAAGCTGACCACTGACATTAGGGTCCTGGCCAGTCCTGTTCTGTAGTGTATTTAGTGTTACATCCCTGAGCAGCCAAAGCTACCAAATTAGTATTGTCAGCACTATTTCACATTATTATATAATTTTATACATAGATAGTGATATAGAAATATAGATAGATACAGACATAAATAAATATATATAAATAGATATATTGAGGTCTTATTATACTATAAATACATATATACTTCATTTGTATATAGATATTTCACTTGCACAAATGCATCTGAGCTCAAGATTAAAACCTTCTTCTCTTGCTCCATGTGGGAGCATTCCAACCATAACTGTTCCTTCTGAAGGTGCTGTTTCCTATGTACTCTCAACAAATTCATCTTTGTCCGCCCAAACCCACAAGGTCTTTTTCTTTTCCATGTGCAATTTTTGGATGCATTTGAAGCCATCCAGGGGTGCAGCTTCTTTTACCCGACTGCCCCACTGCTCACACGGGGATCCAACCTCAGCCCACTCCAGAGCCAGGGAACTCCAGGGAACGGCTTCCCAGCTGGGAATTTGTGATGGGACTGATTCCTCACATTGACACTGAACAAGTGACATTTTGTTGGCATCTGGCCAGACTGTGCCAGTTTTGTTTTACCAGTGGGCAAAGTCAGCACCAGAGACACAGACTCCAACTGAAGGAATCAGTGTCATTTCCTGCAGTTCAGAGCAGCAAAGAATCACAAAAGGAGCAGCTCAGCAATGCACCCAACCATCCCCACCAAAGATTGCCCGCAGTGATTAAGAAAGATCCAGCAGCATTTACCCTCAGCCTTTACCATCCCCCAGACCCACACAGCAGCTGGGGAAGCTGTCACAGCCAAGGGCTGCAGAGCCACTCCTGGGCACTGGGAATTCCTGCAGGTGCCTCCAGCCCCAGGTGAGGCTCCAGCCCCGCTGGAAGAGGGCCCAGCTCTGACAGTGCTGAATGAACAAACTGACAGCACTGCTAGTGTGGCAACATCTGCTTTCATCCTCCTCTTGGGTCCCTCCCAAAGCCTGGCAAGGGCTCAAGGAAGAACCAAGGGAGCTGACTTTGACCATACAGCCCCAAACAAGGCCAGATGTCAGATTTCATGGCCTTGCCTGGCTTCTAAATACACAAAGGTCAAGACATGTTTCACTAATGAGTGGCTACATCTATCTCAGTGCTAAAAACCATGCACATTTCATCAGGGAGCAGATACAAAGATAACCTTTGCTTGGAAGGTTCATCCAGAGGCCACCTTTGGCTCAGGGCCTGCTGTCCAGGCCTCACTCAGGGCTGGTGTCCAGGCCTTGGCACTTCAGGGACGTGGTTTAGTGCTGGGCTTGGCATTGCTGGGAGAGCGGCTGCACTGGGTGAGCTCAGAGGGCTTTTCCAACAGAAAGGATTCTGTGATTCCATCATTATATCCACTGCATTCAGCTGGGGCTATTTTAGCAGCATTCCTTTGCTCCAAAAGTACCCTCTTGCCCAGCTCCTGTGGCCTGAGGCTTCAGCTCCTTCAGCTCCTTGTGCTGAGCTGCTCATGCTGAACGAGACGGCTCGGAGAGAAGAACACAGTCCATGCAATCCCTTCTGGGACACGGAGAGGGGAGGCTGTGCAAACAGGAGCATTGTTTGCTGTGGCCTCCTCTCTGCCCTTCATGCCTTTCACTGCTTTGAACCAGCCAAGAGCTTTCTCCAAGAGTGCAATGGAGCAGCTGTTCCTGCTCCCAGGCCTGGTTCTCTCCAGTCTCTGCCCTTGCCTGGTTCTGTCCCTCTTGCTGTGCCCTCTGTTCCCCCAGGGCTCGCTGGCTGCTGCCCAGGACTGTGACACTGGCACAGATCCAGTGCTCCAGAGCCTCCTTTCTGTGCCCTTGCAGCTGCCTGGGCACAGCAGCCTTTTCGATCTGGAAGCTCCCCATGGACAGGGAGTGCCCAGCTCCGTTCCTTGCACAGCCTCCAGGAGCCCAGGGCTGCCATCTCCAGTCCCTGCTGGCACTGGGGGCTCCCAGGTGCCTCAGGCTGCTGTGACACTGCTGCACATGGGAGGGAAGAAGGGCAGGGGCTGTGCTCAAAGTCAGCTCCATGTGCTGCTGCTGCTGCTGCTGCTGCTGTGGGGTCATTTGTGCAGCCCTGGCCCAGAGTCAGGGACCAGATCCTGCCAGTCCCTTCCAGCCCTGGCTGCTTAGAGTTTGGGCCTTGGAGCCTCAGGTGGCCAAAGGCAGCTGCTGCTGGTCCCTCTGTGAGCCCGTGTTCAGCAGCGCTGCTCCATCAGTCTGTGCCCAGCAACGGGGAAAAGCCTCAGCCCTGCAGGGCCAGGAGCTGCCGGGCTCTGCCTGAGCAGCTCAGCCAGCAGGAAGGGAGCTGCTTCACACGGAAACCAGGAGCAAAGGACATTTCTTCTGTAGGACATGTTTTCTATTTAGAGGGAAAAAAAGGAAAAAGGAAAAAAAAATAGGTAAATTGTAAAAGATAAGAATAAAATCCAAGTGTTAGTGAAAACACATAACATGTTCGTGAAAAAAACAAAACATAAACGCAAAGTTACATTATTTGCATTAAGAGGTAAATGATCTTTTTAAAAAGAGAACTCAGTCATTTACATTGTAAATGTGCTGATGGCATGGATCCATCTTACTGATCTCAGCAGCCTTTTAAAAGATTTTGGGCTTTGTTTCCAACACTGGTATTTGAAATTGTGGTCGAAGCAAGAGGAAATTGCTTAGTGCCCTTCCAGCTCCAAGCAGGACTGGGAATGGAAACACTGTCAAAGCCCAAATCCTTTAGAAGATGACCTTCCTTCTCAGCCTGGGAATGAGCTGCACATTCCCTTTGAAACTGTCAGGGATTTCTTAGAGTCACAAAGTCCCACTTACGGCTTTTTACTCTGGTTTGGAAGTGCAGAAGGGCAATTCTCCATCCATTAGCTCCAGACTGCACTGCCTCAGGAGCATGGCCCACTCGCCAGCTTTGGTGCACTCGTGGCACTGCCAGAGGAGGAACAAAGTGCAATTGCACAATTCCAGCCAATCAAGAAGGAAGAATGGGACAGACAAAACACCCTGTGCAGATCCAGGTGTTCAGCTGGGACTGCGGAGAGTTTGGGTCCTTGCCAATTGGATGTGTGTCCCCAGCTGCAATCTCTGGGCCTGCAGCAGAGTCTCACTCACCGGCCAAAGCAGAAAGCTCAGGCGCTGTGCTCGCAACGGGCTCGTCTGATGCAGAGCTGTCAGAGCAATGTGAGGGCAGAGCCAGCCCAGCTGGGCCCAGGGCTGAGCCCAGCAGAGCCCTGGCAGAGCCCAGAGCAGCCTCAGCACCCGCAGAGCCCGGCTGCAAGGAGAGAAAGCAGAAAGTGCCCGTCAGCTGAGGGCTCCTGTGCCCTTGTGCCAAGGCCTGCGGTGCCCAGGCCGTGCTGGCTGTGCCCAGAGCTGTGCCCAGAGCTGCCCATCCCTGCTGCCTTTGGCACAGAGCAGGAGGGCAGCACATGTGCCCAGCCTGCAGCCAGCCATGGCACATCCAGCCCTCAGCAGCTGCCCAGAGCAGGATGCTCCTGTGCTCGCTGCCAGCTCCCAAAAGCTCTGATCCCACCCTGCCAAGCACACAGGGACCCACCTCACGCCACCCACGGCTGGAAGAAAAGCTGCTCCCAAACCATGGCCTCAGCCTTCTCCAAGGGCACGGCCCATCCACGTCACAGCTGCTCCCAAGCACTTCCCCATCCAGACTGGACCACCTGGAACGCTTCCTCTGGAATAACAAAAAACACATTATTGAAAAGAGTTTAGAGACAGAAAGGGAAAACAAGAAAAATGCTAAAAACTCTTATCTCTGTCAGGGCCTTGAGGAAGGCCCAACCCCTGCATGCCAAGGAAAAACCCACCCACTGGTGAGGGAAGCCCACACTTTCTCTCTTCCTCCCTGCACTGCCCACCTAAATCACGGTGACCCCGAAGCAAACAAGGGCAGTGGAGCAGCCCAGCCCTTCCTTGCCTGCACAGCAAAGCAGCTGTGCACAGGTTCTGGAGCCCCACCTCTGCTCCCACCATGGGGCTTTGTTTGTGTTGGGCTGACTGCCCCAGCCCCAGCCCGGGGCACGGTGGGTGCTGGGGGCTGTTGGCAGAGCCAGGAGCCCACTCCCATTTCATACCCACCCCAGCCCCTCCTCCCAGCCCTGCCAAAAGCAGCTGGGCAGCGACTGAAGAATGAGCTGCATCTGCCCCAGCAAAGGGGGAGCCTTTGGCTCCCCGCGATGCTGGGCAATGCCCAAATCTGGCAGAATTTCCCTGGGTGGGGACTCATCTGCAAATTCCCGGTGGAGTTTGGCTTTGAAGAAGGTGCCAGAATCAAAGTGCATCACCTTCAGCCTCCCGTGGCCAGGCTGAGGAAGAGCTTGTCATCCCTGATATCACCCTCGCTGTCTCCAGCAGCAGCAGCAGCAGCAGCATCCCCACCCGGTACAGCTTCTCCAGGGGCTCCTTCCCTGGGGGCAGACAAGGCTCTCAGGGCTCTGCCCAGGGCCCCAGCTGTCAGGGAACCAGGACAAGCAAAACCAGCTGGGATGGCACCCACCAGTGCTGGGCAGAGCAGCTCAGCTCCAGCACAAGGGCTGTGTGTTCCCATCCCATGACCCCGGTGCAGTGACACTGGCAGCACAAAAAGCTCTGGGTTCCTTTGCTTCTGACTGCCAAGGCATATGTGGAGCAGGAACTTACCAGGGCTCTGGATCAAAGTGTGCCTGTGGCTCTCTCCCTTCTTCTATGGCAGAGGAATATCCCACACCCAAGGATGACAGAACAGGTCTTCCAGTGCGGGTCTGTCCAAGGAGTTCACGGATAAACACCACCTGATCAGGTCTTTGCACTCTGGGGAGAGAAAGCAGAAACTGATGGTCAGACAGAGAAGGCTCCTGTCTGCTTTGCCTCACTATTCCCATGCCCAGGCCATGCTGGATGCGCTCAGAGCTGGGCCTAAACTTTCCCATCAATTCCCTGTTTTGGAGGAGAGCAGGACATGTGCCACCTCCTCAGCAGCTGCCAGAGCGGGATGCCCACGACCCCGCTGCTGTCTCCCAGCACTGGCATTCCCCCCGTGCCCAGAGAAGAGGATCCACCTTGAGAGAGCCGTTGTGGCAGCGGGAGCTGGCCCCAGCTGAGGTTCTGGCCCCTCCTGAAAGGGTGCTCCCCGCAGACCATCTGGTGCAGCAGGATGCCCAGGGACCAGATGGTAGCTGGCTCGCCGTGGTACCAGCCAAAGTCATTCCATTCTGGGGGGCTGTACGACAGTGTTCCTATGGAATACAGATGGAGTTCATCAGGGGGATGCTGCTGCTCCCAGAGCCTGGCCCCAGCATCCCTGCGCCTGCACACAGGGTGACCACTGCCCTCTCGCCAGCACCTGGGACTTGTGCACAAAGTTAGGGTTGGAAAAGAAGCCTCTGGTGCTGGAAGAGGGCAGCCCTGGCTAGGCCCGACCATGACATGCAAAGGAAAAACCCACTCCATGCTGGGGAAAAAACCCACCTTTATCCTCCCTGCCTGCATTGCCCCCAAAATATTATGAAGCCAAGGCAAACAGCGCGAGTGGAGCAGTCCAAGCCCTTCCTCTCATCTGCACACCAAACTGGCTGGGGCACAGGTTCCAGCCCCCCTCTCTGCTACCCCCACCCACGGGGGTTTTGGTCCGGCTGGCTGCCCCAGCCCAGCCCTAGTCCTGGGCAGAGTGGCTGGCAAAGGCTGCCAGCAGGGCTGGAAGATGGCTGCCCACCCAGCCCTGCTCTGAAGCAACTCAGCTGAAGATTCAGTGCCCTGACTGGCAGCAAAAGGGAGAACTCCCAATGCCACAGCCAGCTTCGGCTGGGAGATGTTGGGCCATGAGATGCCAGCACCGGGATCACAGCCCTGTGTAGGCTCACCTGCAAAGTGAGTGTAGACTGTGTCCTGCAGGTAGGTGCCACAGCCAAAGTCAATCAGTTTGGCCTGCCCAGTGTCCAGGTCAACCAGGATGTTCTCTGGCTTGATGTCCCTGTGCAGGACCCCGCAGCTGGTGCAGTGCCGCACGGCCTCCAGCACCTGGCGGAACAGCTCCCGCGCCTCCTCCTCGGGCAGGAACCGCCGTGCCTGAATGAAACGATGCAGGTCCTGACACTGCTCTGGCCGCTCCAGCACCATCACGATGCAGTTGGGGAGCTCGAGCCACTCCAGCAGCTGGACCACACCGGGGAAGCCAGTGGACACCTTGGCCAGCAGCACGACCTCCAGGGGTGCGCTGGTGCCGTCGGGCTGCGGGAGGAGAACGATGCCGTCAGTGGGGCCGATGCCGTGCCAGGCCTGGGGAAGCCCTCAGCCAGCCCGGGATGCTCTGCGCCCTGCGCTGGCCCCACTCCCGCTCTCCCTCGGGGCGTCCTGGCGGCTCCCACCGTGCCGGGCCCCGGCTCATCCCTGGCCGGCAGCCCCGGCTGCTGGCCCCGCTCACTCACCAGCTCGCCCCAGTGCCGGACGCGGTTCCGTGGCACCCTTTTGATGGCCACCTGCAAGCCAAGGGCAGCAGCGGGGTGAGCTCGCCGCCCGCACTGCGAGCCCCATCTTCCGCCCTCCGCCCTCCTCCTCCTCCATCCCCTCCTCCTGCGCCCGCCGCCGGCCCCGCCGCTCACCGGGGCGCCGTCCGAGATCCTCGTGGCCGCGAAGACTCTGCCGAAGCCGCCGCGCCCCAGCAGCGATCCCAGCCGGTACCGCTCCTGCAGGGCCTCCTGCGCCGTCCCTGCGGGCGGGACGCGGCTGTCAGCGCTCGGCCCGGGGCCAGCAACGGCCCCCGAGCGCCGCTCACCCGCCCCGGGCCGGCCATGCCCAGGCGTTCGCTCCCGGGAACGCGGCACGGGAGGCTCGGGGCCGGCGGCCGCGCTGCCGAGCGGCGGAGCTCGGGCCGGGGAAGCCGCAGCGGAGGCGGCGGGAGCGGCCGCGCCGCGTGTGTCCCCCGCGGGCCCCGGGAGGAGCCGGGGCCGGGGCCGGGGTCGGGGTCGGGGCCGGGGCCGGGGGCAGGTCCGGGGCCGGGGCCGGGGTCGGGACCGGACCCTGCGTCGGGTCTGGGGCCGGGCTCGGGCCAGGCGGAGGCAAAAGGCGGCGATGCCGCCCCCGCCCCCGGCACTGATGCCCGCCCAGCAGCGCCAGCGCCAGCACGGCCAGAGCCGGGCGGAGGCGAGACCGCGGCGGGACGGCCGGGGCCGGGCACGGGACAGCCCCGCCCGGGGCCGGGGGCGGGCCGGGGGCATGGCCCGGCCCTGCAGGGGAGAGGGAGGCGGGGAGAGGAGAGGGACGCCGGGCAAGGGACCCCGAGAGAAGGGTGCCCGACAGCGGGAAAGGGAGAGAGAGAGAAAGAGCGAGAGAAAGAACGATTTTTCTAGTCTATCTCCTTTTGCTGCTGTCGCCGCTGCTGCTGCTGCTGCTGCCGCCGCTGCCGCCGCTGCAACTGAAGCACCGGGGCCGTTCGTCCCCGTGTCCGTTCCCCGCTCGCCCCACGAGCCCCACGTTCGAGCCCCGCGCGCCCCGGGGACAGCCCCTCCGTCTGCCCAAACACGGGAACTTTGCAGTGCTGAGCCCAGATGCAGAGCCCTGACTCCTGCACACGGGCACAGCGATGCCCTCGCTTGCTGCTGTGCATTGTCCTTGCTGAGCGTCAAACACTGTCGGGACACCTTCCCTTGGGGTAGGATTCCTACCTGAGCCCAGCACTGCACTGACACCTCCAGTGTTGCTTTCCTGTAAAAACAGGGGAAGGAAAACTGTGTGTGGCTCATGGTATTTTAGTGTCTAAAAATCACTAAGTCACCGATCTTAGAGGTGCAGTGCATCTGGAATTACTGGGATGCAACATAGAAAAGGGGAGCATAGAAATAAATAGAGGAAAGCATCTTGGATTGTTTCTTTCATTTTCATTTCACTTCTGGAAAGCTGTTTCAATTTTCCAGGAATCTTCTCCTGTCTGCTCTTCCCAAGAATCTCTCATGGAGAATAGGGTCAATTTTCTGTCACAAGATTTGCCACCAGGAAATGATGCCACTGGTGAAATTTTCATTGTAACTGTTTGTGCTGGCTTAGGGCAAATTTTGGGAGGAAATCTCCAAAAGGGGTCCGTCTAGAAAGAAAGTTCAAGCGGCCCCTCCCCCTACTAGTTCAGGAAAAGATTTCCCTCAAGAAAAGTGAAAAAAAACCCAGTTTATTTAACAAGTAAAGTATTCACAAACATGAAAAATGAATAATATTAAATCAAACCTCCGACAGTGGTGAAGAGATGGCAAATTCAGAAAGTCCTTTTTGTGGGTTGTAGTTGGCTCACTCGGTCTCTTCTAAGTCCCTCTGGCGCTGGAATGCAGCATCCCAGAGCTTGGTGGGCCACAGGTGTGAGCTGCTGCCGGTGTTTGTCTGGGTTTTCAGTCCAGAGCAGGTTTAAACAGTTCCAAGAAAAAGGAAAGCCACAGTCCAAGGAACTTCTCTTCCTAAGCTAGCTAAAACCAAATTGCTAGACCTGGGCTGTGAAGGCATCGGGAAATTTCCAAATCTGGGCACTGGCGGTCCCAGCAAACACCAGAGCTGGATGATGCTGGTGCCAGAACCTGCAGATTTCCAAATTTTGGCTTTCTGTGCCAGCAAATCCCCGGACTTGGGCAATGCCGGCACCAGGAAGTTTTTAGATCTGGGCGCTGGCACTGCCAGCCAACACCAGATCTGGGTGGTGTCATTGCCAACGACAGAAATCTGCCAGATTTGGGCTCTGCTGGCACTGAGAAATCTCCAAATCTGGGTTCTGGTGCAGGAAACACAAGATGTGGGGGTGGTGCCAGACCCAGTAGCAGGAAGCTGCCACAGGTTTTGGGTTTCTGTGCCAGCAAATTGCTGCACTTGGGCTGTGTCAGAATAGGGAAATTTCCAGATCTGGGCACTGGCAGTGCCAGCAAACAGTCCATTTCAGGCTCCAGGCTCCAGGAAGGACTGGGTCTGGATGCCTTCCTCTTTTCTTTCCTTCTTTCCTTCCATCTTTCTTGGGATCCTGCTGCCAACAAACTCCAGATTGGGCGGTGCTGGCAAGGGGAAATTGCCAGGTTTTAGCTTTCTTTGCCTGCAAATTCTGGATATGGGTGGTGCCAGAAGAGGGAAATTGCCAGATGTGGGCACTGCCAGATCTTGGTGTGGAATGTGCCGGCACTGAGAAATTGCCAGATGCTTATTTTCTCTGCCAGCAAATTGCTGGAATTAGGCTGTGCAGGCATCTGAAACATTCCCGATCTGGGTACTGGCAGTGTCAGCAAATCCGATATCGGGTTGCTGTAGGTATCAGGTCCTTGCTTTGTTTTGACTTTCTTTGCCAGCAAGTTGCTACACTTGGGCTGTGCCAGAATAGGGAAATATCAAAATGTGGGAACTGGCAGTGCCAGCAAACACCACATTTCAGGAAGGAATGGATCTGGACCTGTTCCCTCACTGCATCCCTCCCTCAACAAGGTGCCAGAGGGGCTGGAGAGCAGCCAGGCAGAAAGGGACCTGCAGGGACTGATGGACAGCAGGCTGGGCATGAGCCAGCAGTGTGCCCAGGTGGGCAAGAAGGCCAATGGCTCCTGGCCTGGCTCAGGAATGGTGTGGCCAACAGGAGCAGGGCAGGGATTCTTCCCCTGTGTTCAGCACTGCTTGGGCAGCACCTCAAATGCTGTTTGTAGTTCTGGTGCCCCCAATTTAGGAAGGACATGGAGGGGCTGGAGCGTGTCCAGAGAAGGGCAACAAGTCTGGGGAGGGGTCTGGAGCACAAGTCCTGTGAGGAGCAGCTGAGGGAGCTGAGGTTGTTTATCCTGGAGGAGGCTCAGGGGAGACAAGGTGGTGTCAGGGCACGGGCTGGACTTGATCTCCATGGCCTGTTCCACCCTTGCTGTTCCTGGGATTCTCTGAAACCACCCTTGGAGCAGTTGCAGGATGTGCCCTGGGCCTCCTCTTCAGCAGCTCCAGCAGCCCAGGTCCCTCAGCTTCTCCTGCCAGCCCCAAAGCCCATCCTGTCAGTCCTGCAGAGCCTCTGCAGCTCCTCCTCACTGCCCCGAACAGGGAGCCCCAGAGCCAGACACAGCAGCCCAGATGTGCCCCCCTGGCCTGAGGTGCCTCTGGCAAGGGAGCAGCACCAGGCACTGCAGGAGCCTGCAGACAATTGATCTGAAGGCCAAAGCTCCTCAGCTCCTTCTGAAAGAGCAGGAACAGTTCCTCATTCCAGTGTGGTGGAATGCTGGGCACCACAGCTCCAGGTGAGGACTGGACACAAGTTTGCTCCCACTGAGTGCTGGGATGGATTCTGCAGGAGCTCTGGGCTCCTGTGCTTGCCAGGCACAATGAGGAGAGAAGGAGCCAAGTGCACTGATGTGGGAAATGGTTTTGTAGGAAGTTTTTAGAGCCTAATAGAAGGCCCACACAGTATGAATATGTATATAAATCTTGAGACAAGGAATGGTAACTTAAAAATTTCCATGGAATAGGACAGATATTGTTGAGAGAGAAATGGAGCTAGAAAAAAGTTTCTAAAATGGCCTTGCAAATAAGACTTTGGAAAAACAGAGCTATGAAAGATGCATTGTAGTGGGACCCACGAGGAGTAGTTTCAAATAATTGGCTTTAAGGCATCTACAACATGGCATGGCAAAAAGGCTGATAGACCAAGAAACGCCTATAATGTATTAGGAAGTAGTTGGCTTCTGATTGTGATGGCGTGAATTATAACATCTGTATTGTCTCACCCTTCTCATGAGACTGAAAATGGAATAAAAGTTTTTAAAACACCTCTTAGTGTCCCCATCTCTAGGTCAAGAAAAGAGTATTATCCAACACACTGACACACCTTTGCCTCGAGCATAACCCAGCCTGGACCAAACACACTGCAAGGTATCCCCTTTGGCCCATGTCTCGAAACATCAGGTCTGCTGTTTGACAACTCAGGTTGGTTTGGTATCAAGGAGTTTCCCTCAGAAATACTGTGTTTGTCCTCCTCTGTGCCTTCCCCTCAGCAGCCTTGGGGATGCTCCTGTGTGAAGCTATCTGTCTCACACTGTTTCAGACAACTTCAAACAGGATATTGTGCAATAAGTCATCTCCTCTAAAGGGTTCCAACAACCCCTTTCCAGCAATAGGAAATTATTACTGATAGATGAAAGTGGAAAACGCCCAACAGTTTATTAACAAACAGAATCCCCCCATGACACGCGTCACAAAAAGGCTCTGGGGTCTCTCTCAGGAAGAACAGGAGCTGTCATGGAGCAGTTCCAGCAGCTGATGGAAGCTCGGGGGCTCATCCGGCGTCGGCTTTCTCCCGCAGCAGAGCTCCATGGGGCGGGCAGGGCAGTGAAGCAGCTGGGCTGGAGCCCCTCGCTGCCTTTTCTCCCCGGCGTGGCTCAGCTCACAGACTCTCGGGCTGGGAGCGGGGCCGCTCCGCTCCTGCCGGCACCGTGTCCCTGGGCTTGGACAAACAGTTTCCTGCCAGGAGAGCCCCGCACACTGCTCCACAGATCTTTCATAAAGGCCCAAACCAACTCCAAACACTCTGTCTGCAGCAGCTTTTCATAAAGGGCTGCAGCAATCCAGGACAGCTGCAAGTGAGTATCGGAAGGCTCTTGTCTTGTTCCTGACAGCAGAATTCTTGATGATCTGATGCAATTTTATTCAGATGTAACATGAGAGCTGAGGTTTTTTTGTTCAAATACTTCAAGATGAGTAACAAGTCTCGGGAGCATGAGGTGCAGGACTGATGTGTGAAAGCATGAGCATATCCTCCAAAGCGGCCAGTCTAATTGTCCATTTTATTACTCTTGTATTTACTCCACACTAATAAGGAAAACCAAGCTTTGCGTGGAGGTAAAACAGGCATGGGATACACTCTGGTCCCTTGCAGGCTCAGCAGGGCTGGCAGTGGCACAGCAGGCAGTCTGCTTCATTGTGAACCACTACAGAGCTGCATCCCAATCTGGTTTAAGTGGCGTGGTATTATTAAGAGCTCCTTTTCTGCATGAGATACAAAAAGGAGATCCCAAATGATCTTCATGCAAGCATGCAGTAAAGAACTGCTCCTGCTATCCTAATGAAGCGTTTGCTTTGGCAATTACACTCTTCCCATTCATCTTTTGATGCAGACACCTCAGGTTTTCCCCTACACCCTTGCAAGGCTGGCAGTTGCTGTTTCCCATTTCCTGTTCTTCCCTAGAGATAGTGCAGTGGCTGCTTTGAAACAAAAAGCCCTGGGATCTGGACAGCTTGAAGGAGCATGAAATGCTAATTAAGTGCTCATATTGGTAACACCCAGGTCTGACCTTCCCAGAGCTCTGCAGCAGCAGCAGGACCATGCATCATTCCTGTTGGTGGATGTTCATGTTTCTCATGTGCAAGAGCAATGATTTTGAGGAGGGACAAAAATGCCCCTCTCCAAACAGTGGGTGTGCAAGGAGATGTGAAGTTTCACAGTCTTTTCTAGGATATTTTAGAAAGATCTAAGAGAATATTATGGCATGGGGTAGGTCCCTAATTTTGTCTCCAGAGGAATCCCCACAGGGCACATTCACTCTGCTGCTGATGGCAACCCCAGAAGCTCATGGACCAGTTTTTCCTGCAACGTGCCACCCTGCCTGGGCTTTACTAGGCTGGGACTAGACCCAGAGCTAAGCAAACACATGCAGCTAGGTGATATTGTGTAACATCAGAAGCTGGCAACCATAAGGACTTTACTGTCAAAAGGTTAAAGTTTGCACTGGGCCCAGAAGTCTTTTTCCCTAAGGCAAAGCAAATTGAAATGTGAAGTTTCAAAGCTTCAAATGACTATGAAAGGAAACTGCAGAATAATTTCTGGAAGGGCAGCATTGTCAATGATCATGCGCCCACCAGGAGCTGGAGCTGAATCCAGAATTGCTTCTTCCAGCTGTGCAGGAATTCATTCCACTGGCAAGCACTGGTCCATGGGAACAAATGGTCCCCTAGCTCTGGGCTGAATGGCACCCAGGCTGCAGTACAGATTTGAGGAACCCTTGTCACTCCCAGTGCACTCATCCTTCTGCAACCAAGGGGCAAACAACACAGCTGGAGTGCTGTCCCCGGTAAATATACATACAGGTGACTTTGCCAAAGCAGTGCATCTTTTCCCAGTGAAATACATGACCTCTTCTTACCTATGCAATTGTGATTGAAGACACCTGTGAGCCAGATCTGTGGGAGATTGCAAAGGAGCAAAGCTTTGGGATTTGGGCACACTTCTCTTGGTTTCTTTGCTCAGGCCTGTGGTGAGCACGGAACACACCACGGTAGAAAACCTTTGACTAGACAAGACCTTTTGGATCCATTGTCCCTCAAACAGGTCAACAGGTGACTCTGTTGTAATGCTAAGTAACAAAGAGCAGCACAAATGACACAAAGAAAAGATGGCCAAAGAGAAAGAGGAGAGGCCCAATGAGGAAAGGATGTGGTGAGACACTGGCACGTTGAGTGAGCTGCACTCCCATAATCTCTAGGCTGGCAGGTCCTGGTCTCACATTCTCATCTTGGTTGTTTCAATTTTGTTTATTTATTTACTTTTTTTCATCATCAAAATGAAATATATAGAATTAAAAACATGTCATCAAAACTTAAAGACAGAATCAAAACACATTAGTTCAAAATTACATCTAAAGATCAGAACATATGTACATCTGTAACTATCAAGCCTAACGCATCAATCCTATTCTTCAAACACTCTCCATACAGGCGGCAGCTTCTTCCTGAGCTTGGAGGACAGAGAGCTTTTCTGGACAGGAGGCGAGGACTTTGTGGGTGAGGGAACATTGGAAGTGTCCTGAGAAAACTTCTCGGTAAGACTGTAACCAGTCAGATCTGCAAAGCGGAGACACAAAGTTTAACAGAGGCCACCATGCAAACCTAAAGCATCTGAAGCTCCATATTTCATGGGACACATTTCCTGGAAATGTCCAAACAGCTGCACAGGGAAACATGCTCCTGCTGGCAGACACTGAGGCAGGCCAGGGCAAACCCTGAGCCACTTGCCCAGAGCTGGCACAGGCCCAGCCTGGCCTCTGGGCTGCCCTGGGACAGCAGGGAGCCCAGAGCCCTGTGCTCCCCAGGAATGGCTCAGCTGCACATGCACCCTCCTGCTCCTCTGCCTGCCCCACAGCTCAGCAGCCCCACAGCTCCAGGGGCACTGGCAGCAGCACAGATCACTGCAGGGGCATGTGCAGGGCACAGCTGTTCCCTGGCAATGTGCGCAGCCTCTCTGGGCTGCCACAAGACCCTTCCTGCCGGCAGAGATTGGCCCAGCTCCCCCCTCACCTCTGTGTGAGGCTGAGCCATGATTGCCTTCACCTTGTCATTAATCTGGAGCTGCTTCAGGTTCCCCATGCCATGAGTAGGAAGGGCAATGGAGAGAGCAGGGGCAGATGCACACCACAGAGACCTGCAGCAGGACTGAGGCTCTTTTCACCCATGTATCCCCAAATCTGCAGATTTTTGGAAAACAACAAATGCAGGGAAAACACGTTGTGGGCTATGAAGTTGCAGAATATCCAGAAATGCAGCCTATTTCTTCTGTGGGGCTTGGAAATGGATCCATCTGAATGTTTTACCCTATTGCAAAGCTGAGGAAAGGGTGGCAGGCAGTTTAGCCAGGCTGTCCTATTCTAGAGAGTGTCTCTTGGGAACTATCAGGCCCAGCACCAACATTTAAGGCAGCATTTGCTTCAACTGTCCCATGGCAGTCAGCCTGTGGAGGTGCCTGTAAAGTGATTTATCATCTCAAGGCTAAAATGAAACATCACTTTCAATAGAAATTAGAGCTCTAAGGCCATGACAGTCATACAAGACTCCTTTGGCAGGAGCTGCACCTGCTGTGCAGGCTGTGCCACACCCAGCAGATTGTCCCCCATGTGCTCCATGGGGGCAAGGACCCTCCTCATTTCTCAAGTTAATGGCATCAAGAGGAGACATGGTTTTCCCAGGGCCTCTGTGGTTAGCACTGTGAAATACCAAATACTGCTCACAGCTGCAATTGCAATTGCCCCTCTGCCCACAAAAGCACAAGGCTCTATCCTTGGCCTTTGCAGGCACTTTCCCTTCCCCATCAGTCACCACATCTAGGAAAATCTGACAGACTGGGAGAACTCCAGGGAGCAGCAGGAAGCTGAGTCAGAGGAGCTTTAGTTTGGATATCAGGAAAAAGGGTTTTTCACCCAGAGGGTGGCTGGGCACTGGAACAGGCTTCCCAGGGCAGTGGTCACAGCACCAAGCCTGACAGGGTTGAAGGAGCATTTGGACAACAATCTCAGGCACTTGGTGTGACCCTTGGGCTGTTCTGGGCAAGGCCAGGAGCTGGACTCGATGGTCCTGATGGGCCCCTTCCGACTCCCCATATTCTGCACTTCTGTGATTCCGAGAAGTAATGGGCTGCAGGAGGGCAGAAATAGGTGACAAGAGGAAAGAAGTGAGGTTGGTTGGAGAATCAAGTCACTGAGTCCACAGAAGATGCAGGATACAGGACCCTTCCCTCCCAGCATTCCCATTCTCTGTCTCATCCCTTCTCCCTCCCACACACACGAAGGTGAAGAACATCACTAAAAGAAGAAGAACCTACTTGGCTCCCATGTCCATGAGAGCAGTCATTGCTCGTGCAGGAGTCACATTCTCCACCATGATCCCCAGGCTCTGACTGGCTGCTTTCTGAACAAATACTGGGGAGCTGGACACCATCTGGAGAAGGAGCCGAGCGACCTCATCCACCTCAGAGTCCATGTCCTTCTTCAAGGTCACAAAGAGCTCTCCCAGAGTGACAATGGCAGAGCAGGACACTTTGGAACCGAGGTTGGTCACCTGGGGAAGCCATGAGGGGAAACATAAGAATCACCTTGGAAAGAAAACCAGTTGCCTTCAACAGAAGTCCCAGGAAATGACAACACATCCCACTGTGTCCAGAGGAGCATACAAGGACAGGAAGAGCAGGAGAGCACAAGCACAGAAAGGCACTTAGTCTGGCACCAATTTCTGGCTTCAGACCTGCTCACTGCAGGCGTAAATAAAAATTTCATTAAGTGTTCTATTTAATCCTTCTTAAATGTCCACATCTTTGTTTTTAGGCCCTTTTACTAGAAAATAAATAAAGAGCTGCTTTCAAATCATGAAGGCAAAAGTCATAAAGATAAAAGAGTCAGGTGCTCCTGTTCAAAAAAGCAACACCAGCAGCTGAAGCACTATGCCAGGAAACAGAAAACACAGGCTCAGGTCTACAGAATAATTTGCAGTGTTGAATTATAGCTTGGGCAGAGACTGGGACTCTGGCAAATAACATCATTAGTGTCTCAGTTTCTGCATTTGCACATTGCATTATAAAGGCTCCACACTCAAAGATGAGTGTCAGATACTCGACCTGCCAGTAAATACAGCTGCATGTGCCCACAGATCCTACAGACAGCTGACAGACATTAGAAATATCAGGTCTAAACCAGAAATGAAGGCAGACCCTGAACACACATGGAGATGAACAAGCACATACCTCCTCTACACACTGTGTATGAAGTATGGGGGACAATTCAGAACAATGTTCTCACCTCGCTGGCAACTGCCAAGCAAACCTCACCAAGTCCACAAAGCAGGACCTCTGAATGGGACCCAGCCAGGTGTCTGATGGTGAAGAGTCCCTCCTCCTTCAGCTCCCAGAAAGGCAGAAGATTGATTTTTCTCTCCACCAAGGCAGCACCCTCTGAAATGACCAGGCTGGCAGCTCAGCTGAACAATGGGAGGTGCTTTTCAAGGAGTGCTTAATGAAATCATGGAACGCGTTGCCCCAGGATGCGGTGGCTGTCAAAAGCATTCACAAACCCAAGAGGCAAAGAGAGGGGTTTTAGAGTGGCCATTTGAGAAGACAGCCTTTCTGAAATCTCTGGCACATGAGGCCCCTGTGTCACTGCTTCCTAGGAGCTGTGAGACCGGGCCATGCTGCTGTTTGTTGTCACCTCCCTGTACCTGTCCCTGAGACACAGTGCCACTGGCTGTTATTGGGGCATTTTCCTTCTTTGCCAGCCCCAGCAGGCATTCAGCAGGGAGAGTCTGCACTGCCACTCTGGAGGTGAGTTTCCACTCTGTGATCTCGGCCTCTCTGTCTCCCCCTCCACTCCCCCTCACACATTCCCCAAAAAGCAGCAGGATGTCTGCTGGGACCACCTCAGCCTGCAGGAAGGACAAGTGGGTCCTGGCCTTTCCTGACCCACAGCACAGCTTTCTTTCATCCCAGCATGGAAATATAAAAACTGTATTATCACATCACACAGAGGGCCAGGAGCTTTTTATTTTGGCCGCAAGTGTCCACAGGGCATTGGGGAAGACGAGAAAAAGAGTGTTTTGCAGCAAGCAACTGGGCTACTTAGGCAGGATGGTAGGAAAAGTGTCTGGGAGCTGCTTTTTAGGACTTTGGTTGTTCTGCTGAAGCTTCTGACAGAGCTGATGGGCAGATCCCAGAGCTGTGGAGAGTTCCTGGGAAATTTGTCCTTGGATATGCCTACGAATGCTCTCCCAGCCATGAACTGCCATCCGTGTCCTGTCCATATGTTACTGCCTTGACTGTTGAGTGTCTGAGGTGCCTCTTGATGCTGCTATGGACCTCCTTCACCAAGGAATGGATTGTGATACAACATCCCTTTCTGCTTATGTTTGGGCACTGACAGAGCCTGGACCACTCTGGCTCGAGCTTGGGCTCTGGCCAAGCAAGATTGCCAATGAGAGCAGCTCATGGTCCTCAGCTCTTCCCTGCTGCTGTGACAGACAGACATGGCCATGGGGACAGAATGGAGCTGCCCCATCTGCCAGGGCACTAAGAAGGATGTGAATTTTTCTCTGCCCTGTCACCACCAGTTCTGCCTGGGCTGCATCCTGCAGCGGGCAAAGAGAAATCCAGCCCACTCTGCAGAAGAGTGATAGAAGCTGTCAGGTGTTCTGAGTAGGATGAACAGGACTACATACAATTTGCCATCAGCTCCCCCAAACAATTGCTAGAGTCCAGCAGGGAGAGAGCCTGGCCACCTTGCTGAAAACAGCCCCCCAGACCCTGTGATGGCTGCTCCATCTTCCCGACAGGGAACACTGTCCCCAGCTGAGCAGGGGCTGCAGGACCAGAGCCTGTGCATGGCCTCCTGCCCAAGAAGTGGGCCGAATTTTTCAAATAACAATGTCATCTACTGGACCAAAGGTGGCCCTGGCTGCACCAGAAGCTGGAGGGAATATGCCAGCACCAGAGATGGCTGGTTAAGGAATTCATAGAGCAGCATCCTGCACGCCCTCTGTGCCTATGGTCAAGTTGCCAAACTCTTGGTGCCAGTACTGCAGCTTCTCCTCTGTAGCAGTCTGAATTGCTGCTAGCATAGTCCAGGGTAAAGAAGCAAAAAGGACCTTTGCATAATCTCCACAGATGTTTTATTCAGCTGTGCAGGGAGATGTTCAGCTCCCAGCACCCACACACAGAGGGTCTCACTTTGTCTCCACAGGGGCCCAGGGGCTGACCCTGATTTTGGGGCAGTACAAAGATAAGGGGGCGGATCAGGGAATAGGGAAGGTGTGGCTCAGGAACACAGGAACAGACAGGAACAGGGGAAGGAGCAAATGGGGTCTAACAGCTTGGTGAGGGAAGCTTCTTGTGCCTCCCTAGACCAGGGAATGCCCCGCCCCAGGGTCTCCACAATTCCCGGTGTTTTATATTATTAAGAAAGCTTCTCTGAAGGATCAACTGAATCAACACAAAATTACAAGAACAATCAAAAGCGCTCATAGGACAATTGTTCAAAATGCAAAAAATTCTGAGTTCCCAAAGTGCCAACAGATTTCTTGGAGTGTCTTAGATCTGGCAGGAGGGATGCAGGGTTTTCTTAGCACAGTTTATCAGGAAGCAGAGTCATACATACTGAACCTCTGGTCCATGGCCTCCTCACTGCCATCGTGCAGCAAGGAGGCCCAGAGGCTGCTGTGCTCTGGTCCTGTCAGGGATGAACACAGCGGCTCTGTGGCCAGTGCCAGCTCCAGCTCCAGCAGCTCACAAGAGGAGACTCCTTCCAGAAGCTCTGCTGGCTCCAGTGTGGCAGACCAGCAGAGCCCACTGGAAGCCACCCTGCATTGCAGCCACCCCCAGCTGCGCCCATCATCACTGCAGAGCAGGAGCTGCCCCAGAGGAGCCGCGGCAGGAGCTCATGGCAGTGGCAGGTCCCTGTGCCCAGGGCAGAGCCACAGAACCTCTGCTCCTGGCTGGGACAGGGGCTGCTCACCCTGGTGTCCCACCGAGAGGAGGGATCCTGGGCCCCAAACTCTGCCCAGCCCTGCAAAAGGCCACCCCGCCAGCAGTGCCAGCAAGGTTCCTGCAGCCATTCAGCCAAATCAGAGGAAACAAATGTCTCTTCAGCTGACACAGTCTCTGCACACAGCTTCCTCCCCCTTCTCCTGGTGCCTTCCCCTGGCTCCAGGAAGAGCTGCAGGAAATGCTGTGTGAGCCATGATGATGGAAGAGCTACTGATAAAAACACTGGGGTGATGCTTTCGGAGGAGTCATGAATGGAAGACTGACCAACCTTCCAGCCAATGGTATGCCAAAAGTTTCCATTCTTTAAATAATTGATTGTAATTAATGACTAAAAAAAAAGATATGGAAACAAATTAAATCTCCCACAGCTGCTGGCTTTCCTTTAGGCTCCATGGTCTATGTATTGCTAGACTTACTTCATCTAGGCAGAATATTAACTGCCCTCACTTGCTGGAGACTGACCACAAGGTCTCATCTGTGGTGGGCAGTCACTAAAATTAGCTCAGCAGAGGCATCTTCAGCTGTCCAAGTGTAGCAGAAATACATATTCTCTGCTTCATGGCTGTGTGGCAGCAGCTGCTGGTGTGGATTTGTCAGCGTTGCTTCATGGATTACTCCTGGGAAGGAATTGTGTGCACAGGCACAGTGTGATGGCTTCAATCTCCTCTAATTACTCCAATTGGATGATGGCCAGAACTTTTAGGCAAAAAGCATCATGACAGAATAATTTACAATATTCTCCAAACTACTCCTGTGGTTTTGATTTTCTTACTGATTAGGTTCAGTGTCTGGCCTCAAGAAATCAGTCCAGAGAGAACAGGCAAAGCTCAGCTTGCAAGTTAGAGTGCAAGTCTTTAATCTGCTGGTTTTGCAGCATGTACAAACAACTCTTCAACATATTTGCAAAAAAATCTCTTAGTTCTTGCTATACCTATCCAGAACCTGACTCTCTTCTCATTTTATTTTGATTTGAGATCCAAGCATGATTTATTTCTGGACAGGGAAGTAAGAACAAGCTGCAAATACAGACTACAAGTGTGAATCTATCCTGCAGGAACTGAGCTGTAGCTTGGAATTAAAGGCAAGAAGGGATGCCATGGTAAATGTGAACATTTAGTGCTGACATAGGAGCCTTCTGCAATGCTCCACCAACCCATGGTTCACATTGCTACAAACTCTCTTTCTGGTGTTACAAGGAGTGTTGAAGAGCTGGCTGTAAGTAAAAAAAAATAGCCAGAATGATAATTTTTGTTAATATGGCAGACAATGACTATCTAATAATTCAGAGCTCATAGAAGTGAGTATTCAGATTTCCACTTAGTATGTGCTGGCAGTTTTAATTTGAAATCAACAGGTTTATCCAAATCAAGTTATCCATAGGAATTAATTTGCTCTACGATCTGACTGAAAATGCCTCATTGTCTGATAAGTTTAGTAGAAATTTGCAAAGTCAAAAGTTCACAGATTTTCATTTCTTGTTTAGTGGCTATTCTGCAGGAAAGCTTTTACAGACTAATCAGTTTGGATGTAATTAAAATGCCAGTACATTTCATCTAGCCATTTTGGTATTAGAACAAAACGATATGACTGCACAGCCTTTTAAAAAATATTTTAAAATAAATTTTCAAATCAAGACTCTGAGTAGGACTCAGAATAAAAACTCTACCAAACTTCAACTCCATTGGAAGATTCCCTTGTCACCCTGTGAATCAATTCTACATTCAGAAGATTAAAAGTCCCAATGGTGGTGGTTTTGGTGTGGTTAGGAATTGGGGAAGGGTCTTCTTCCTTCTCAGCTCCATGCTGCAGTGCCTTTGGGATGTGGCCTGCTGGCCATTGTTTGTGCAGCCCTGGTGCTTCTCCATGAGGCAGAAAGTGCAATTGCATTTCCAGCCCAAAGCCCATGAGGAGTGGGGCGTGCAGAGCTGTGCCAGACCCAGGCCAGCGGCTGTGCCCCAGAGGATTTGGTTCCTGCCCAGGGCAGCTGGTGCATCTCTGCCGTGAGTGCCTCCCCTTCCAGGTGCCCATGGACAGCAGGTGCAGGTTCTGCACGGGGCATGGAACAGGGTGGGGATGTCTGCTGGCAACAGAGTGCAGTGGAGAGCAAACAGTCCAGGATGGTCCTGCAGTGTGTGACAGAGAACTCCTGACGCAGCTGGTGACTGGGCCAGTGAGGGAAGGCACTGCTGGCCCTGCTGTTTGTGAGGAGAGAAGGGCTGCTGGGTGACAGGAGGGTTGGAGGCGGCCTTGGGCTCAGGGATCACAAAATGCTTGTGTTTGAGTCCCAGAGAAGGAACGAGAGACGTTGGGGAAGTCTTGACATGCAACAAACTGTGAATTTGTTAAGCTTTATTTTAACAGGCAGTGCTTAGTCGTACCTTCCCTCACAGCAGTGGTTAATGTGTGCAAGTGGATGTCTTAGCCTTGAGAATAAAGACAGTGGGCCTGCTGAGGAGGTAGCTGCAATGCATTCAAGCAGAAGAAGGCTCTTAACCATGGAAGGAGAATTTGAGGAACAGGATGTTCACCCCATGACCACCAGAGACCCTCAAGAGACCCCTACTGTAAATGTCAGTAATTTTGGGGAAGTGATTTAAACATGTCAAACACTTTGTGAGAAGGTTTAGCCTGTGAGTTTGAGCAAAGGAATGAATAAAAGTAATGAAAGTAATGTCTTAGTTCCGTGGATACTAACCCGTGGGTGTGCATGTTTCAGGGAAGTGATTCCTCACACACCCAGCACTGAAATAAAGTAATGCCTCTTTTCTCACTCTGAGCTTGCAGTGTGGATCGGGCCCTGCTTGGTAACGTTCGTTTTGGTCATTTCTATTGAAGCATAAGGAATGGTTGAAATGAAATCTTTTCCAGCTGTTTCCCTTTGGTTTACCTGTTTGAGGGGTAAAATTCTGTGCTGCAGGTGTGCTGGGTGTGTGCAGAGCAGTGCAGCCCCAGACACCCCTTGGCTTGCCCACAGGTTGTCATGCCTTGTTGCCAGGTGTGCCCAGCTGTGGCAGGAGAAGGAGCCCGCAGCGCAGTGGGCACCGTACCCTGCCCAGCCGGGGCTCCCTGGCACAGAGCAGCAGCAGCGCCAGCACCGTTCAACTCGCTCCTGCCTTGGCTTCCCCTGGCACACAGAAGCCTCTGGAAATCAGCACGGCCAGCGGCGTTCCCAGCTTGGAGCGGCTGCTGCTGGCAGGCAGATGCTGCCATTTCAACTGCTGCCAAAGGGGAAGAAAGGCAGAGATGTACCCGCACCGGAGCCCTGGGCATGTCCAATAAAGGTGCAAATATGTGGGGAGATTTGTTAGGAAACACTTCAGCTGTGATGCCAACAGTGGCCTCTCTCCTGGTTCTGTGTGTTCTGGACGAGTAATGCAATGGTTGGCTCTGACAATTAAGAAGTAGATGTTATGTGGATGTTCAAATGTGTAGTGATGGTATTGTAGTATATCCTCCCATAGTCCTCTTTCCCGTCCCCCTTGTAACAGCCTGGGCAGTCAGGGCATTTGGGGAGGGCTGGCTTGTGACCAGCAGGCAGGGTGTAACAACACCTGACCTCCAGTCAGGATGCAAGAAAGTAATCTCCACCAATGGACAGCAGAGAAAGAGTTGACTGAGAAAACTTTTGGAGGGGCTAAGGGTATAAAAGGCAGAACATCCTTTTTGTAGATGAGCACATGGCTGCTAGTCACAGAGACTTCCAATGCTGCAATTTTTCCTTATTCAGTCCTTTGTTAAGGTTTACTAAACCTTGAAAATGTTAAAAGTGAGAGTCATTTGTCACATGTGCAATGCTGTGGGCCATTGTCTTGGTCTGGTTTCTTTTGCTTGGGTCCCATCTGAGTGCTCAGCTGGGGTACAGGCTGTAGGTGCTTGAGGCACTCTTGGAGTTCCTCTTGGATCCCCTGAACAACAGGGTTTTACCCATGAGGGGAATTTGTGCTGCTTTGTGACAGAGAAGAACTTCCCTGGCTCTTTTGTGTTTGCTGTAGGGAAGGTTGATTATTGCTTTGCATAAATTCACAGATCAACATGCTTTGTGATGCTTTTCTTTGTCATACTTTGCTTTGTGATGTCACGGCATGGTTGCCACATCGTTGTGGTGACATCAGAAGGTTGCCTTGGTGCACAGAAGGCCTGAGTGTCAGAGCAGCCTTGCTCACATCAGGAGAACCCTCCTGGTTGGAGCATTGGTCAGTGGGTAGTTGCACTCTGAGAGGCCATTTGTTTTTCTAGTGTTGGAGAAGACTGGCACAGCTCTGGAATATGATCCACCATCTGGCCACAGCAGCTTTTGCTGCTTATGGTGTTTGTTTTTCCGCGTATTACGTTACACACTTTGCACGTAAGTAGAGTTTTCCATTCTACTTAGGTTAGGGTGTATCCTAACCTGGCTTTTGTATGTCTTCCTGCTGGTGGCTGAGTTTCTGATTTTGAAAGAGAAAGAGCATTAGGATGCCACTGGTGTGGTAAAGCTCCTGTCAAGAAGTTCAGCTAAAAAGGAGGTGTCTGTAGCCACAGGGGCAGCATTTGCAGGGGAACCTGCAGGGCTTCCGTTCCCTCCAGGAGAGAGTCTGTGGCAGCAGTGTCTGTCATTTCCTCAGTTTGCTGGGACAAGCAAGACACCTTTGAAATTGTAGACTGGCAGAGCTTCTTGGAAGGCCTTCTAAAAACTCTGCAGTTGTTCCCAGAATTCAGAGAAAGCTTATTTCTTTTTAAATTTTGTCATGAAAGGATTTGACTGTCTAACTTGACCTTTTTCAAAGTGCTAAAATAGTGATTCCCTTTGCAAGGAAATGCAAACTCCAAAGCAGTGAGTGTCTGCCACAGCTCAGAGGGATTTTAGGGAAGCTTTTCTGAGCAACTGTTTCAAGCAAGTTAATGAGAACCGGTGCATGCAACTGATTAAAAAAAAGAAAAGAACCTCAAAAAGAGGATTTCAGAAGCTGTTTTATGTCTTTGGTAGAACAGGAGCACTGAATGTTAAAGAACAATTTGCATTTTCTTGGTCATATTTGTATTCATTTACTGGCAAAACAGGCTGAAGTGTAGGCACAAGCAAGAATATTGTCCTGATCCCTTGCTGGCTGTGTGAATGAAATGTGTCTGCTGGAGGGATGTTGTGAAATGGGAAATCATCTCTGTTTGGGTTGACTTGTTCTGTGGGATTCAGCAGCCCAGGCAGTTTTCTGACAGCGTCTGGTTCATTTTCCCTTCCCACTACAGGTCACCTGAAGCGTGTATTCAGCAGTGCTGAAGATCCTGAGGTGAGTGAGAAAGGAACATTTCAAGTTCCTGGTGTTTAAGAATTGTAGAACATGATGTGAGCTGGACCAGTAGCAGTAGAGTGTAGAGGGCCAGCTAGGAAGGCCAAAAGAAAATCCATTTTCATGCCTGAAGAAAAATAACAAAGTGCGAAATGGTTTTTTTAAATTTCTATATCAGAGCTTTGAAGAACTACAAACCTAGTTTTGAAGAGAGAACCTTGCTTGCTGACTACAGATAGGGTGGAATATTTACTTAGGAGCAATTTCCTGTACAGTTGAATTAGACCATTTTAATTTAGTCAGAGTCCCTTAGAATTCTATTCCGATCAAACTTTATGATATCTACTTAGAAGATGTGGTTATAGAACAGGAAGGCCATCTTGCAATGGTGCCTGCAGTATCTGAAGTGCAGTGGGCACCTTTGTGGCTGGGGAGCTGCGTGGGCCCAAAGGACGCAGGGCTGGCGGCCGTGAGCAGCTGAAGAGGAGGCAGCGTGGGGCCAGGGGGCCAAGAAGGCCAAGGGCACGGTGGCTGTGCCAGCAGCAGTGGGGCAGCAGGAGCAGGGCAGGGAGCGTGGCCCTGTGCTGGGCAGCGCTGCGGCCACAGCTGGAGTGCTGTGTGCAGCTGTGGGCCCTGGGAAGCAGAAAGTCATGGAGGGGCTGCAGCGTGGGCACAGAGGGACAGGGGAGCTGGGCAAGGGGTGCAGCACAAGGCCAGGGAGGAGGTGCTGAGGGAGCTTTAGCCTGGACAATGGGGGCTCATGAGGGACCTTCAGGCAGATTTCCATTGATCCCTGCCTTAGATCCATAGAGCCAATGCTCAGCACAAGGGTTGTTTCCCTGCCAAACATCTCTTCACTGCATCCAAGTGCTTTAGACACTGGAGTAGGTAACACTTGCATATTTTGTTTATTTGTTTGTTTGCTAGAAGGAGAAGCCTTGTGCAATTTCTCCTTCTCCAGGGAGCAAGGGAGCTTTTACTCAATCTTTCCTGCCCTTTTCCAGCACTGACAGAAACACATCACTTTCAGGTTAATGACTCCCGTGTCTTTTGGCAGCCCAGGGAATCAGTGTGTGTTGTGTTTGGGAATTGAGCAGGAAATCAATGCCCTTGCATTCCAGCTGGTGCTCAGAGATCACAGGAGCTGGGAGGGGCTGGGCTGCATTTCGGATTCCAGCCACTTTAGCCCCATCAGTGTGGTCGAGTCCAAGAGAAGAACTTGCCCGAGCACAGATGCACAAAGAGTGCAGTTCCCAGTGCAATGCTCTGGGTCTGATTGCATTCCATAAGGACCCACATGCTCCAGATTCCCCAAGAGTGTGGGTTACTGAAGCAACAGGAGAGCAAGTTCAGGATGGCTGCTGATCGGGGCACTGCTACCGAGTGCTGATGTGTGCAGCGACAGAAAGGACAGGATTGATTCAGGGTGACCCCCACGTGGTGAATAATGTGCTTTGACTCTATGATTTAGAAGGTTAAACAAATGCTTTCTTAAGCTATGTTATATTACACTAGTACTATATTAAAACTATACTATAGAGATACTATACTAAAAAGCTACAAAAGAAAAATTCGTGACTGTCTCCAGACAGTCACAACACAGATTTTATCTAATTAGCTAATCAAGCTAAACAACTACCACTAAAATCCAATTAACAAATCACTTTCAGTAAACAATCACTATAACACATTCTACATGTACTAAACAACAAGAACAGCCAGTAGAGATAATTGTTTTCTCTTCTTCTCTAAGTTTCTCACTACCTTCCCTTAAAAAAAACCTAGGAGAGAGAGATGAACTATATCTCTCCGTATTCAAAGAATGTAAATGTCACAGCACAGTAAAGAGAGATTAAAAAAGTGAGATCTGTCTATCTTTCTATTGCATCTTCCTGGCTCAGCTCCAAACCAGTGGAAGATGCAAAGCTCACCTAAAGGCATCCCTTCAGGAGAGAAGTAGAGACAAGTTCCATTGACTGATCCTGAGTAGGCAGAGATGTTTCCCCCTCCAGAGATGGTTGTTTTTTCCCCTCATGTTTTCCTCCTCCAGCCTCTTGTGCCCTGAAGCCTTCTTTTTATCCTTTAAATTTTTGCATGTCCTGAGGAAGTAGAATTATCCCATGCTGTAGCTGGGGTCTGGTGACTTTGCTCATACATGACACATGGTTTGCATTACATGACACATGGTTTCCTTCGCTGGCATCCCCAGGGTTTTGTAAGTGCATTCATTAATGGGGCCTTATGAGAAACTCTGTTAGTGCTGGTCAGAATTCTCAGTTGACAAAAGAGGAAGAAGAAACACCTTGGTCCTCCTCCATATACTGAGGTGGCCATAGGGGTTCTCTGACTTCCATCAGAGATCTTTGCGTGCATCCTTATCTCCTGAATGACCCGGTTTTCTAACGAGAGTGTGGATGTCAGGAAGGAGGAATGCTGGTGCAGGCCTGAAGAGAACATGAACTCCAGAAGTGTCTCTCACAAGGAGTGAGCTCACCCAGGAAGCCCCTGCAGAGCCAGGATGGAGCTGTGGGACAGGGCGGGGTGTCAGTCACTACTGAAAGACAAACAGGACATGGCAGAAGCAGAGGGAGGCTCTCACCAGACCCTTGAGAAATGCCACCCCTTCCCTGTCAGCTGCCTGAGAGGCTGTTGGAGCTTCAGTCCCAGATGGCTCCTGATTGTAGGGCCAGGGTCACTTTGGAATCTGTGCCTCCCCTCGGGCAGAGAACGACCCAGGAGAGCAGCAGCACAGTGCTTTGGGAAGGTGTGAGCCCAGCAGTCTGTGAGTCTTGGCCCACAAAGGGCGTATGGGAAGTTGAAACCCATCTTCTCTTTCTTTCTGTGCAGGTGCTTCTAGAGAAAGAGCAGGAGCACACTGCCTCATCTGAGATGCCATGCCAGACTCAGGGAGAGCTGTTCCCAGCCCGAGAGCAGGAAGAGCAGCTCAGGCAGCAGGTGGAAGAGCCACAGGAGAATGGCCAGGTAAGCCTGACTGGCCAGGGGACAGAGGGAAGGGCAGGAAGAGGGGCATAAACCAGAGCTCCTGGGACTGAGGAGGCCAGGAGTCCCACAGCCACTGAAAGCACAGGGCCTTGGAATCTGCAGAGATCAGCACCAGGACAGGAAGGTTACAGTGGAAGCAGAGCTGAGTGGAAAAGCAGAAAGAAGGGGCTGAATAAATGTGATTTTGAGGCTAAAAGAGGGAAAAGCTGAGCTTGATGGCAGCTCTCAGTCACTTGCTCTGCTTTTGTGTGCACAGAACATCAAGGCAGAGCCACAAGCAGAGCTGCCTGAAGCTCAGAGTGCCATCATGGCAGTGAAGAGGAGGAATGAAGACATCCAAGAGGAGAAGAATCTCCCTATGCAGAGGGGCAATCAACAAAAACAGGTGAATGAAGGAATGGCAGCCACTCCACTCATGAAAGAGAGTCCTTTCCATTGTTGTTTACAGAAAATTGATGAACAGATGGAGGCACAGCTGCAAGAAACTGAGACTAGGATAAAGGCAAGGAAGAAGAGGCTAGATGAAAAAATTAAAATCATCAAAGAGAAAATGAATCACCTCCTTCAGGAGCAAAAGGCTCTAGAAAAGCGAGTGAAATAGCACTAGGCACTGCAGTCACCCAAGGGGTGGTTTCTGCCTGCCCTGCCTTTCCAGTGCAGAGCAGCAGCAGGGGGTGGGTGATGCCTCTGAGTGCCATCCTGATGAGGCCTCTGTCAGAGCTGCTCTCAAGGACACTTCCTGCTCTGCTGGATCTCAGCTGATGCTCTAGACAGTGGCATTACTCCTCTGGCCATTTAGCCAGCAGTCATCCGAATGAACTCCTGCTGGCTTCTTCCAGGTGACCTTGTTTCTTGAGGTGTTTTTGCAGGTGAACATGGTCACTCACATAGATTTGGAATACGAGCTACAAGCTGTCTGTATCCCTTGCAGATCTGCTCCTGTCCTTTACTTTCTTCCCAGTCGATGTCTCCTGGCAGACGGGGACAAGCTGTAGTCTCTGACTGCTTTGTTCTGTTTGACTTGAGGTGGAAGTGTTGCCATCCTACCTGGCAGCCTGCAGAGAGTTCCAGCAAATGACGGGCAACCAAGAGCCCCGAGGCTGGCATGAGGCCCAGAAACTGACCCATCCAGAGATGCTGCAGGATAAGCACGTCCCGAGGAAGGTGCAGAAATAGAGAATTTCATGGCAGGAGGTAGAACATTAGAATGAGGAGCTGCAAATGTATCTGCAGACCTAGGAGGGGGAAAGGAGTCTTTGGGAGAAGTGGAGCGGTCATTGCTGCAGTCATCCTTTAGAACAAGAAACTGGCTATGAACTCGAGTAAAACCAGCCTTTGGTTTTGACCATTTGGTTTCACAAGTGGACATCCAAAGCAATCCAGTTGAAGAGCTCTGCATGTGGCTGACAGCAGCTTCCTAAGGGCTTGCATTTCAAATGGCAATCTCTCTTGCATTTCAGGGCAATCTCTGCCACACCTTCCTGACATCAACTCATTTCTTGTCTCAGATCTACACCGACTTTGACAGTGAAGCTGCTGCAGAAGCAGCAGTGCCATCCCAAGGAGCCTTTGCTCCCCAGCTGAAGAAGTGGAGCCTGAGCCCTTGGTTCACCTCCCGTGCTGACCCAGCTGCTGCTCAGCAACAGGAGACGGCGGGTGACTCCCTGGAGCAAGAGTACGTCTGGTATCTTTCTTATCTGAGGGACAGTGAGTTGTATGCACGTGTCAGCACAGCTGTACCAAAGGCTTCTCCTCAGTTTAGTGTCACAGAAGTGCTGGCAGTGCTCCGAGGCAGCAAGAGAGAGCTCTGGGTGTTCCTGCTGCCTCTGAGGGCAGCTTAGACTGGCTGGAGTTTTCCTGGGCTTCCCTTCTCTCTCCTGAAGGCAGAAGCAGGGATTGTTCCTGGATCAGCAGAAGGCTGTGACTGCTTGAGTCCTAGCCACTGGCAGAGGCCCTGCTGAGATCAGTCTCTAGGAGAACACATCAAGCACATTGTGATTCTGCAGCACAACCCAATGAATCTGCTTCTTGCCCTTAATGGCTGCCAGTGCTGTGCTCTCAGATAAGATCTGGTAGGGTTGAGAAGAGAGCCCAGTGGATTCTGTGTCTACCATCACCTGTTGGGACAAAAAGGGCACTGATCTGTGCCTGGGTGTGGCTGATCTCAAAGCCCATCCTGTTGTGTCCTGAATGGGGGCACCAGCTTGTCCGGGGCTCAGGCTCACTCTGGCTTCTTCCCATCAGTGCCTGTCAGTGCTCATGCTTGGGCTTTGCCAGCTTTGTCGTGGTTGCTGCCCTGCCCCTGAGGGCTGTGGGAATGCAGAGACTGGAGCCGTCCTTGGCTGGGAGGGTCCCGCTGCTGCCCGGCTGCTGCAGCGCGGAGCTGCCTGAGGCAGCAGCCCCTTCTCTGGGCCGGCTTCTGCCTCGCACGGCCTGGACTCACCAGAGGGTCAGCATCTCCTCTGGGCAGCTCTCTGTGTCACAGGGGCGCCTGAGGAGCACTGCTGTCCTCTGTGCCCGTGCCCGCCGTGCCGGGTTGGGAAGATGGGGACGTGTGCGGTGCCGAGAGGGCGAGTGCAATGGGAGCGACTGATCTGCGCTGTCAGGGTGAAGAGAAGTGGCACGGTTCTTCACGTAGAGCACGGGCAAGGGCGTCTTTGAGCTCAGCCTGCTCATAAAGGGTGAGGGTCCTGATGCTGAAAGCCCTGTGGGGATTGGTTCTAGCATGAGCTGCTCTGGTTTACAAACGCAGAGTCATTCTTCTGGCAAACTGCTGCAAGGTGGAAAAGATGGGAACACTTGGCAATATTCCTCCTGTTCTGAACTTGGCATCTGTTCAGAGGAATTGATTCTACATGTCCAGGTGCATTTAATCTTAGCAAGTAGGAAACTTTTTCTAAATCTCACAGTGTTTATTCCCAAGAAAACAAAGGCACTGTTAGTTCCAGCTCTCCTTAATGTTTCTAGATGACAAACTTACTTGCCTAGGTAGGTATTCTCTTCTGGTCTCAGTCTCCTCTGAATGTATCTCCCTGTGCTTCCCTGTGTGCCTGCTGTCAAGATGTCTCTCACTTCAAAGGATGCTGGAAATCAGTCTCTGTGCCAGCCACTTTTGCTGTGGGCCTGCTGTTCTTTTCTTGCTGTTCCTGTTGTTGTTAGCCAGCTGTCCACCAAGGGAGGCTCAGAGCTCCAGACAGTGGGGCTGCCTTTTGTATCTCCTAGAAGGTGGGATCTCTGCTTTAAAGTGAACATCTTGCATTTTGTTTCCCTCAGGGAGAATGGTGAAGATGGAAAGTCCTATTCTAAAATACATTGAACTGGAAAATATTGGCAGTGGGTGAGTCCAAGCAATGTTAATGGTACAAAACTATGCATCAGGTGTTTTGCTGGTGGAATAGGTATCAAGTGTGAAGTCGGACAAACTGCAAATGTGTTCAGGCACTGGGCTTAGATTGTCAGTGCTGATCAGAATTTCTAGGTGTGCTCAGAAGGCATTGTCAAAGACATCTTCATGCTTCCAGTGTCCTGCAGGCATTTACAGCAGAGATCTCCTGTGTGGGCTGGCTTTCACTGCAAGGTCTAAATGGCTTCTCCTTTCTTTGCTTCTGTTTTGTTTCTAGGAGTTTTGGAGACGTTTATAGAGCACTCGACAGTGCCACAGGAGGAGAGGTAAATGTCAACAGCCCCTGCAGACTCTGCTGCACTCGAGGGCTTTCCCCTCTGGTGTGAGCTGTGGCTGGAGCTTTGGGCAGAGCTGTGCTGAAAAGGCACAAGAAGCACAGACTGGTGCCAGCCCACAGAACACATTTGGGACTTTGTCCTCCTCAGCTGCCGGAAGGAAGGCACGGAGGGCAGCGGTTCCTTTCAGAGAAGGCCGCGCTCGCTCGCTCTCCATTGCTAAAACAAAGGTGGTGCCTTCGAGCACCTCCCTGCTCTTTGGGGCTACAGCTTCAGAGTCCTGAATTCTCATTTCTGGCTGCCAGCAAATCCATCTGAAAGTTACTGGCAGATCCTTAGACACCTGCAGTGCTGCACTTGGGAACTGCACATAGGGAGAGATCTGCAAGGCGTCCCTGAAAGCCCTAAGCCCTGCCCATATCACAAGATGTATCCACAGAGTATTAAGACATGGATTACTTCTTCTGAATCCCAAACCAAGCAGCAGAGAGTGTGGTCAGAGGTTTGTGCGTGATAACTGAGACACCGCTGTTACCAAGTGGTCAAGGCAAAATGTCAGTGCCCCCACATGTCCTGTAACTGGCTTCCAAGGGAGCAGAGAAATGGGCTGTTGGAATGTCAGTTCCTAATTACTGCAGTGCCTGATCACAAGGCAGTTTGGCACAGCTCAGCTGTGTCATTGCAAAATCACTCGCTCCACGTGCCTTGTGGTCTCGTGCCACCAACCTCTCAAATTACTGATTTTCAATGTCATTTTAGGTGGCCATCAAGAAAATACAGCTTCAAGGACTGAGGAAGGAGGAACTAAAAGTCAACAAACTCATGGTCATGAAGGTGAATAGAAATCCCAACCTGGTTAACTGTTTAGACAGGTGAGTTGTGCTTTTGTCCCATGAATGTTTGTTTACATATTGTAAACATGCAAGGTAAAATCCCAATTTGGTCAGTGGCAGAAAATAGAGCTGTAATTATTGGCTAATTATTATTGCTCTTTTCATCTCCAGTGGATGGGAAGAGATTGCATTTTGTCTGCATGAGTCTTTGCTGGCACATGGTATTTGAAAATTGTTCAAAAACCCGGATGATTTGTGTCTTACTAAATCAATGATCTCTATATTCACAGCCACCACTTCATTTTAGAGCTTGATTTTTTTCAAGTGTCTTCCTATGTCCAGGTAAACTAGCAAGGATTTCCCTTGGATTGTTGCCACTGGTTTTCATTGCTATGCATGCCAGGAAGGCTAGGTGCTTTTTTCCAGAAACACCATGCATGACAGGTTTTTTACCTGGGCTGTTTCTAAACTGCACATTTTGCTTACTGCCCATCTAAGACATCTCCTTTTTTGCAGCTGTGCCTTTCTCCTTGAGACTGCACAGATGGCAAACAATGCACAGCCAAGAGGGAATGTCTATTCCTTTTTTTTGTCTTTGTCTCAAAGGGACCTGAAAAGAAGAATCAACCCTTCTTTTCCAAACAGCAACCTAGCCTTGTACATTCATCTCCATGCCCTTGTTTCCTTCTTTCAGCTACCTTGTGGGTGAGGAACTGTCCCTTGTTATGGAGTACATGGATGGAGGCACTCTGAGCAATGTCATCAGCCAGACCTACCTGTCGGAAGATGAGATGGCAGCCATCAGTCGGGAGGTCAGCAATCCCATCTGTGTTTCCAAGGGCTTGGGCAGGATTGTCTGGGAAACAGGGGCTCAGAGCTGGAGTGATTTCCCGTGCCAAGCTTTGTTTCTGTGTTGCTGCTATTCTATGGGCAAGTAAAAGCATCTCAAGTGAAAGGCCTGCCATTGCCCCTTCACTCCCTGTACTCAGTGCCAATACTCTTATCTCCTGCTGTAGTATTCTCACTCTGTCTCTTGTATTTGTATTTGTCTTTTTATTTGCTGTTCTCTACCTTGCCTCTCTAAACATTTGCCTGGAGTCTGTCTTCACTGCATTCCTTGCCAGTAAAAGCAAAGGAGCTGGTGGCAGGATATAAAATGACCAGCAAAGAAAAAAGACTCATTTCTCACAGTCCTCAGCTGAAAAGGATAGAAGTGCAGCCAAAAT
The DNA here is from genome assembly GCF_035770615.1 of Melospiza melodia melodia. Lineage (NCBI taxonomy): Eukaryota > Metazoa > Chordata > Aves > Passeriformes > Passerellidae > Melospiza > Melospiza melodia. The sequence continues at coordinate 21,957,730 of NC_086200.1, forward strand.
GCTCTTTGCTTGCGGGAGGTGACTGATGTGATACTTACACGCCTGTGCTGAGGCCAGCAAGAAAATCTTTGTCATGAAGCCTCCCACCCAAACGTGATCCCCTAAACACCAAAGGGAGGGACTTTTCCTTTCAAAACCCCTCCTTTGTCCTCTGCATGGAAAAAGCACGTCCACTGCAGCAGGAGTCGTCCTGGCTGGTTTGCAGGGGACAGCCTACACCAGCAGGTGCTGTTGCTCTTTCAAAAGCTGACGTGCCTTTCCTCAGAAAGGTCCTGCTCTGCAAGTGTTGGAGCAGCAAGCTCTTCCTCTCAGTGGCCATTACTGTTCTGCCATTACTCCCCATTCCCCTGGAGAGGGAATCTTTTAGATTCTTTGCTTCCTTTCTTGTGTGATGAAATCACATCACTCATTTTTGCCCTCCTCTTTCTGTTTTCTCTCTCAGTGCCTGCAAGGACTGGATTTTCTTCATTCAAACCACGTCATCCACCAAGATGTGAAGAGTAGCAACATCCTTCTCAGAACTGATGGTTCTGTCAAGCTGGGTCAGTATATTCTTGGTCAGGTGCAGCGTTCCAGGGATGTGGGTGTGGGGCTGCTTGGAGTGACTGCCAGCTCCCCAGAAATGGTGCTGGTGGCAGTGCAGAGACCCCTGCTGCGAGCTGAGGGCACAGTTGCAACGTGCACAGAGGTAGAAGGAGCCACAAGCAGTCAAGAGTGGCCTTGCTCTGTGTGTGTCCCTTCCAGACAGAGGGAGCTACAATCTAAAGCTTCAGGGGAATGAAGTCCACTGCTGTGAGGAGCGTTAAGAAACCTGGGATTTTTTGGAAGTGGCCAATTCCATACTCCCTTGGCTAAATCCCCAAGGAAATCGAGCATGGACAGTTCTCCAGGAGATCCAACAGCACATTGTTAGCCTGAGAGTGGGGAATTCTTTTGCTTGGTTTCCTAATTGGAGCTGGCTTTCATGGTTTGTTGTTTTCTCCACAGCTGACTTTGGCCTCTTTGCTCAGCTCAGCCCTGAGCAGGGCAGACAGAGCTCCGTGGCCGGCGCTGCTGGGTGGCTGGCGCCTGAAGTGGTGGCAGGTCAACCATGTGGCCCCAAAGTGGACATATGGTCTTTGGGAATTGTGGGCATCGAAATGGTAGAACGAGAAGTTCCTTCCTGGAATGCAACCCCTGTCTTGGTAAGGTGCAAACACTCACTGATCCCACTGTCTTTCTCACCTGTCCCATGTTGTGTGTGCCATTGGACAAAATCCCATTGCCATCTGCTGGCACCACTTCCACCAAGGTCCCCTTCTAAAAATGCCCCTGCAGCACAGCAGCATCTGCTGTAGCTTTGGTTGTATCAGAAAGGGAAGTGGCAGTTCAGAAACCTAACCAGTTCAGAAACCTGCCATTTTGGCCTCCAGCCATGCCTGACATTTCCCACTTGTTTTTTGAACAATGTTGGAACTCTGTTTCTGAGGGACAAGAATTTTTCAGTGGACAGGGTAGACATGTGATAAATATCCTGAGAAATAGAGGTTAGACCTTCCCAGTTTTAATTTCATAGAAAACATAGGAAAAAAGGAAAAAGAAAACTTAACAAAAAAGGAAAAGAGAAAAAAACCCACTACCAAAGCAATGCCCAAGCAGTTCTGCTTGCTTTTTCATTTTTTAAACACAGCTCTTCTCTTCCATTCTGTAGCATCTTTTCCAAATCCTGTGGTCGTTGAAACTTTCAGGCTTTCAAGTAATCTGTACATTGTTCAGTCATGTGTGTGGGTGGCCTGGATAAGTGTAGGATGTGTTTTTCTCCAACTGCAGTTAGAATTTTTTTTTTTTTTTTTTTAATGGCGGACAAGACAGTGACCCTGCACTAAGCTGTGGTACGGAACTGTGCCGAGGAGCTGTGTCGCCGAGCCGGGCCTTGTAGCTGGGCCGCGGAGTACTGCCGCGGAGCTGTGCCGCGGAGCCGGGCCTCAGAGCTGGGCCGCGGAGTCGTGCTGCGGAGCTGAGCCGCGGAACTGGGCCTCGGAGCTGGGCCGCGGAGTCGTGCTGCGGAGCTGAGCCGCGGAACTGGGCCTCGGAGCTGGGCCGCGGAGTCGTGCTGCGGAGCTGAGCCGCGGAACTGGGCCTCGGAGCTGGGCCGCGGAGTCGTGCTGCGGAGCTGAGCCGCGGAACTGGGCCTCGGAGCTGGGCCGCGGAGTTGTGCTGCGGAGCTGTGCCGCGGAGCCGTGCCGCGGAGCCAGGCCTCGGAGCTGGGCCGCAGAGCTGTGCCGTGGGGGTGTGCCGCGGAGTTGTGCTGCGGAGGTGAGCTTCGGAGCTGTACCGCGGAGTTGTGTCGTGGAGCTGTTCTGTGGAGCTGTGCTTTGCTCCCTTTCCCTGCATTCTGCATCCCTCGAAGCTGCTACTACCTTAGCAGCTCTGTGGTGCCTACTTACTGCTGGAGAATTCCTGGAACTCTGAAACCCTGGATTTTTAGATCCTTAATTTCCAAATCTCTGTATTTTTAAACCCCTAGACTCCTGTAACCTCGGATTTTAGAATGCTTGGATTCCTAAACTCTCGGATTCTTGAATTCCCGGATTGCTGAACCTCCGGATTTTGAATCCCCTACTGTCTGGTTGTTTCTGGGGTGTTTGTTAACAATGGTTTCTACAAGATCAAAAGCTGTGGCTGGTATAAGTGATCAAGTTGGGCCCTCCAAAAAGGATGTGAGTGTACAGACCCACCCCTGCCCAGAATGTTTGAGTTTATTGGTGGCATCAGGGAGTGCTGTGGAGGAGAACTGTTTACACTGCGAACAAGTGAACGACCTCCTTTTAATGGTGGCTGAGCTTAGGGAGGAAGTAGAAAGATTAAGGAGTATTAGGGAAAGTGAAAGGGAAATAGATTGGTGGAGTTCAGCCCTATCATCTTTAAGGGAGGTTACTAATCAAGAGACTGAGGATTTATATGCCTCCCACTCTCAGACGCTAGAAGGGCATTTGGTGGATGAAGAGGAATGGGAATGGGTCCCTGTGAGGGGTGGTAAAAATGGAAAAATCTGCCCCCCTCCATCATCCAGCCAAGTACCACTACAGAACAGGTATGAGTTATTGGATCCAGAGATACAACTAGATGGTTTAGGAGAGAATTGTCTGCCTAGTGAACCTCCTAATTATGTTTCACCTGCAACACGAGTTATTACCTCTAGTACCAAGAAGAAAAGAAGGGTAATCGTCGTAGGTGATTCCCTCCTGAAAGGAACTGAAGGCCCTATATGTCGACCAGACCCATCCCACAGGGAAGTTTGTTGCCTCCCTGGGGCCCGGGTACAAAATATTACTGAGAGACTTCCTGGACTGATTCAGCCCTCTGATTATTATCCACTGCTGATAGTTCAGGCTGGCAGTGATGAGATCGAGAAGAGGAGCATTAAGGAAATCAGGAAGGACTTCAGGGTACTGGGTCAGATAATTGACAAGGCAGGAGCACAGGTAGTGATGTGCTCAGTCCCTTTGGTGGTGGAGGATAATGATGAAAGAAATAGAAAAATTCATATCATTAACAAGTGGCTTAAGGGTTGGTGTCATCGACATAATTTTGGATTTTATGACCATGGCGAAACTTTTACAGCATCTTCTTTGCTGGAATCAGATGGGGTACACCTCTCCATTAAGGGCAAAAGAATTTTAGCTCATGAACTGGCAGACCTCATTGAGCGAGCTTTAAACTGCTTTAAACTAAGCTTGAAGAGGGAAAGGGAACCAGCTGAGCTAACTGGAAATAGGCCCAAGAATTGCAAGTGTAAGATAGGGGTGAACTCAGTTGCCCAGATGAGGTGCATGTATACCAATGCACGCAGTTTGGGCAATAAACAAGAAGAGCTGGAGGCCATGGTACAACTGCAAAGCTATGATGTAGTTGCCATCACGGAAACGTGGTGGGATGACTCATATAACTGGAGTACTACATTGGCTGGATACAGACTCTTCAGGAGAGATAGAAAAGGAAGAAGAGGAGGTGGCGTAGCTCTTTATGTTAAGCAAACCTTCAATGCCATTGAAATTGAAACAAAGGAAGAAGGTGTTGAAGGTTTATGGATAAGAATCAAGGGGAAGGCCAACAACGCCGACATCATATTGGGAGTCTGTTATCGTCGACCCGATCAAGAAGAAGAAGTAGACGATTTATTCTATAAGCAGTTGTGCAATGTTTCAAGATCATCAACCCTTGTTCTTGTTGGTGATTTTAATCTACCAGATATCTGCTGGGAACTTAATACAGCAGTAAAGGGGCAATCCAGAAAATTCTTAGAATCTATGGAGGATAACTTTTTGTTACAGCTGGTAGATGAACCCACCAGGGAAGGGACTACATTAGATCTGTTATTTACAAATAGGGATGGGCTGGTGGGGGATGTGATGGTTGGAGGTCGTTTGGGGCAGGGTGACCATGATATAATAGAGTTTTCAATACTTGGCGATATTAGGAAGAGCACCAGTAAAACTCGTACACTGGACTTCCGGAGGGCGGACTTTGGCCTGTTTAAGAGATTAATTCAGAGCGTCCCTTGGGAAGCCACCCTTAAAAATAAAGGAGTTCAGGAAGGGTGGGCTTACTTCAAGGCAGAGATCTTGAGGGTGCAGGAACAAACCATTCCTGTATCCCGAAAGATCAGTCAACGGGGCAAACGTCCAGCCTGGCTGGGAAAGGAGAGCTTGGAGGAACTTAGGAATAAAAAGAGGACATATCAGAGTTGGAAAAAGGGTCAGGTCTCCAAGGAAGTATTCAAGAGGGCTGCTAGAGTATGCAGGAAAAAAATTAGGGAGGCCAAAGCTCAGTTTGAACTCAGGATAGCGACTGCTGTTAAGGATAATAAAAAATGTTTTTATAAATATATTAATAGTAGGAAGAAAGGTAGGACCAGCCTTTGTTCTTTACTGGACAAAGGTGGGAAGTTAGTATTTGCAGACGAGGAGAAGGTAGAAGTGTTTAATGCCTATTTTGCCTCGGTTTTTAATGGGAAGATGACTTGCCCTCAAGACTCCCGTCTGTCTAGGCTGGTTGATGGTTTTAGGGAAAAGAATGGTCCCCACATTATCCAAGAGGAGGCTGTTATAGAACTATTGAAATGCTTGGACATTCATAAATCTATGGGACCAGACGGGATCCACCCCAGGGTAATGAGAGAGCTGGCAAATGAGATTGCAAAGCCACTCTCTATCATTTACCAACAGTCATGGATTACTGGTGAGGTTCCGGATGACTGGAAGCTGGCCAATGTGATACCCATTCACAAAAAGGGTGCAAAGGAAGATCCTGGCAATTATAGACCAGTCAGCCTGACCTCTATACCTGGCAAAATAATGGAACAGTTTATATTACGTGTCATCATGTAAAATTTGCAGGATGGCCAGGGTATCAGACCCACCCAGCACGGATTTAGGAGGGGTAGATCATGTCTGACTAACCTGATCACCTTTTATGACCAGGTAACCCGGATAGTGGACGCAGGGAAGGCTGTAGATGTTGTTTTTCTGGATTTCAGCAAGGCCTTCGACACTGTTTCCCATAGCGTACTCCTAGACAAACTCGCAGGCCGTGGTCTGGACAGGAATACCCTTTGCTGGGTTCAGAACTGGCTGGATGGCCGGGCCCAGAGAGTGGTGGTGAATGGTGTCACATCCAGCTGGCGACCAGTCACCAGTGGTGTCCCTCAGGAGTCTGTGCTGGGGCCAGTTCTGTTCAATATTTTTATTGACGATATGGATGAGGGTTTAGAGTCTTTTATTAGTTAATTTGCAGATGACACTAAATTGGGAACGTGTGTAGATCTGCTAGAGGGACGTAGGGCTCTGCAGAGAGATTTGGAACGGTTGGATGGATAGGCAGAATCAAATGGGATGAACTTCAATAAGTCCAAGTGCCGAGTACTGCACTTCGGCCGCAATAACACCCTGCATCGATGTAAGCTGGGGACGGTGTGTCTGGACAGTGCTCAGGTGGAAAGGGACCTGGGGGTGCTGGTTGACAGTTGATTGAATATGAGCCAGCAGTGTGCCCAGGTGGCCAAGAGGGCCAATGGCATCCTGGCCAGTATCAGGAATGGTGTGGCCAGCAGGAGCAGGGAGGTCATTCTTCCCCTGTACTCGGCACTGGTGAGGCCTCACCTGGAGTATTGCATCCAGTTCTGGGCCCCTGACTTTAGGAGGGACGTTGAGTTGCTTGAGCGTGTCCAGAGGAGAGCAACGAGGCTGGTGAGGGGCTTGGAGCACAAGCCATATGAAGAATGACTGAGGGAGCTGGGGTTGTTTAGCCTGGAGAAAAGGAGACTAAGGGGTGACCTTATCACTCTCTACAACTTCCTGAAGGGTGGCTGTGGTGAGCTGGGGGTCGGTCTCTTTCTCCGGGCGACAACAGAGAGAACAAGAGGACACAGTCTCAAGATGCAAGTTAGAATTAAGAAGGAAGTATTTTACAGAAAGAGTGGTCAGATACTGCAATCATCTAGCCAGTGAGGTGGTGGAGTCATCATCCCTCGAAGAGTTCAAAAAAAGACTGGATGTGGCACTTGCTGCCATGATCTAGTTGAATTGTTAGAACATGGGTTGGACTTGATGATCTTACAGGTCTCTTCCAGCCTTGAATTTCTGTGATTCTGTGATTCTGTGATCACTGGGTGGCTATGTAACATCATAGGATGGGCTGTGACATCACATAGTGACTTTCTGACACCACAGAGTCTTCTGTGAAATCACAGTGCAGGTGCATGACATTCCAGGGTGACATCCCAGAGCTGGCTCTGTGATATCACAAGGGTGCTGCGTGATGTCCCAGAGTGGGCAGTGACATCACAGATGACTGTGTGACATTGCAAAAGGGCTGTGTGGCATCATAGGGGGCTGTGGAATCACAGATGGCTGTGTGAGGTCCCTGGGGAGGTCACTCTGCCCCGACCCCCCTCACAGTTCCCCCAGGAGCAGTCTAACCCTGCTCGTGCACAGTGGGGTCCCCTGTCCCCCCGGGTCCCCCCGCCCCCAGCCCAGCAGCCTCCCCCAGAGGATGTTCCATGAGATCGACCCCAGAGCCTGACACAGGGACGGAGGGCCGGGGCCCTGGGGGTGGCACAGGGGGACAGGGACCCCCCGGCAGCGTCCATGTGTCCCCCAGGGCCAGAGCCTGGGCCAGGGCTCCTTCACCCTGTTACGAACGAGGCCTTGAGAGTGCTGAAAAAATCCCCAGCAAGGGAGCAGCAAAAACCAGATTTAATATTAAGGGACAGCAGCACAAAGTTCCTTGGCAAGAGTCACTCTGCTCCTGACTGGGCACTTCAGGCACACCAATGAAACAAAGTAACAGCAAAACCAAGCAAAATCCAGTCAATCAAACCAGAAATCAGGCAAGAACTCTTCCTGGGTATGTGTGAGACACAAGGACAGTGAGGGCAAGGATAAAAGGAATATGGGCCAAAAGCTTAACAGAGCTCAAACTTAACAGGACTTTACTTATACCTTAACTTTAACTGGTACCTTCAACTCCCCAATTTAGCAAAAGAACAGCACTTAGCACTATTTAATCTAACTTAAAACCTATGAGTTAGAAATTTAACAGAGGAATTACACTTAACAATCCTTAACTTAGCTAATAAATTAAATGTAACAACTTAGAACAAGAGCAACTCTTAGCAGCATTTAACTTTGTTTAGACCTCATGACTTATACTTACTTACTGATATCTGGATATCTGACTCACTCAGGTATCCAAGGCACTCCAACCCCTTAGAGAGCAGCATTTCTGCCACGTTTCCCCAGCACAGGCACTCCTGTGTGCACGCAGACACAAAGAGTCAGTGCAGGGCACCTGGGAACAGTTCCCCTGAGGGCAGGAAATGCTCCCTGTGGATGCTTCGGCATCTCCCCAGCAGGTGAAGGGTTGACCCTGGAGGAGGGGGAGCGGATCGGCCCAGGCTCCATCATTGTTTGGGATCCCCGAATGCAGCAAACGGGAGAGTTCCTGGCTGGGAGAGGCCCCACTCAGAGGGAGTCGCTGGCCCAGGAGAGCTCCAAGTGCTCCTTTTGGAGCACTGTGTGCAGGGCCCCAAGAGAGGAGCTGCAGTCCCAGCAATGGCTCATCCTGGCCGCACTTGGCATCAACAGCTTTCTTTGGCAGTGTGAGAACAGGGATGTTGTGTTACTGAGATAACAAAAACAGTTCCCAGGGCTGCTGCTCCAGAAAGCAGGAGCTGGTTGCGCAGCAGCAGTGCCTGGAGCAGACAGTGTTTGTGATGAGCTGCGGAGGGGTTGAGCCCAGGGGCTGTTGGCCAAGGCCGAGCCCCAAGGAGCTGGCAGGGCGGCCTGAGAAGGGGAGGGGGGAATGCAGCAGCACAGGGCCCATGGAACCAAGGGACCATTGTGACACTGTGGGGCCCTGTGAGACCAAGGGACCATTGTGACTCCGTGGGACCTCATGGAATCATGGAGAGCACTACGACATTGCTGGGCCTCATGGAACCAAAGGGACAGTACTGACACTGTGTGGCTCCATGGAATGTAGGGATCATTGTGACATTGAGAGGCCCCATCAAACCAAGGGGCCATTGTGACACTGCAAGACCCCATGGAGCCAACAGTCCGTTGTGACATTGCAAGACCTCATAGAACCTAATGGAGAGACCATTTGGGCACTGCAGAGCCTCATGGAACCAAGGTCCATTTTGACACTGAGGGAATCCATAGAATCATTGGGACACTGTGAGGCCCTATGGAATAAGGAAAGCATTGTGACACTCTGAAGCCTCATGGAACCAGTGAGACCATTGTGACCCTGGGGATCCTCACAGAACCAAGAAGACCATTGTAATACTGTGGGGCCTTGTGAAACCAAGAGGCCTTTGTGACACTTGAGGGCTGCATGGAACCAAAGGTCCAGGGTGATATTGCAAGGCCTCATGACATCAGTGGTCCATTGTGACACTGGGCAACCAAAGGAGACCATTGTGACACTGCAGGCTGCATAGAACCGAGGGGCCATGGTGACATTGTGGAACTCCATTGAACCAAGGGTTCATTGTGACACTGCAGGCTTCAGAGAACCAAAGCTCCAGGGTGACACAGAGTGGCTTCCTGTTATCAATTGTCCATTGTGACACTGTGCAGCCAAAGGGAGACCATTGTGACACCACAAACCCCCAGGATCCAAAGGTCAATTGTACATTGCAGGCTGCTTGGTACAGAGGAATCGTGTGTCATTGTAGGGCCTGGGGAACTGTCGGGATCATTAGCTTGTCAGAGTGACCCCGAGAAAAGTTTGAAAGTCTCTTTTCCCAGCCCGGTGCTTGAAGAAGGAGTCAGGGCTCTTCATTTCTCGGTCTCAGGGTTGTTTATTTTATCTTATCTATTAAAAATTTTCTAGTGCCCTGCTGAGGTCAGCTCACAAAGACAGTCCAAATCATTCTGCCTGCCCACAGGGCGGTGTTATGTTTTTATACAAAAACTATGTATACAATGTTCACAATTACTTTCCAAAACCTATCACCTATGTTAGACATTGAGCTTCTACTCTAAACCAATCTGTAAGTGCCAACACCACAGCAGAAGATGGAGGCCAAGAAGAAGGAGAAAGGCTGGACACACTTAGTTCCCTCCATCTTGCCCCCATACCAAAAACGCAAAAATCTACTTTTCCACCCTGTGAAAACTTCACTAATATTCTATTTAAACTGTTGTGGCTTGCTGATCTTCATACAAGGTTGGTAATTTGCTCCACGGTCATAATCAAAACCACAGGGGCATTTTGGGCCCTGTGCCAGGGTCTCTGAGACCCCTGACAGGGGTCTTGGCTGCTCAGGACAGCCAGAGGGATGTCCTGGGTCCTGACAGGGAACCACAGAGACCATTGTGACACTGCAGGGACTCATGGAATCATTGGGACCATTGTGACACTGTGGGGCCTTATGGAACCAAGGCGCCATTGTGACACTATGGAGCACCATAAAGCCAAGGGAACACAGAACAGGTCTGGCTGGTTTTGCCTCCCATGAACTGCCTGACTGGTCCAACTGATCTTGGCATGTGGAAGGTTGCTTCTCATCTGCTGCTGAAATACTGGGGCTCTGTGCTTTCCTTCTGATGGAAAAGAACTGTCCTTCTTCTCCAGGCACCCATGGCCTGAATTGAGATTTCACCTCCAAACTTCCTTTTATCCAGGGATTGTTCCCTGGAATATTGCCAGGACAAGTTTTTCTGGCAGTGGTTTTGCAAGGGTCACCTCTCATCTCTCCCCAAAACACTGGGGAAGGCTCCGTGTTTTCCTTTCCACGGGAAAGAATTGTGCTGCATCTCCGGGTTTCCATGGGTGAGATTGGTGCTTCACCTCCACAACTCCCTAGATCCAAAGACTGCTTCCCGACAAAATCTGCCATTCCTGACAAGTCTGGCTGGCCTTGGCCTAGTGAGCCTTTCAGCTGCTTTCCAAAAACTGGGTCTCTGTGCTTTCCTACCTATGGAACTGTCCTTCTCAGCCAGGTGCCCATGGCCAGAACTGGGGTTCCACTTCCAACATTGCCTGTTGTGAAAGACTGGAGGAGATTGTTGGATACAAACTTTTCATGTGTGAGGGAAGGAAGAGGCATGTCCAGACCCTGCCCTGGAGCCCCAATCCCCCCAGAGCCTCCATCCCAGCCCAGCAGTGGCTGCCAGTCCCTGGCACAGCACAGGCAATGCTCCACAGCCACCTCTGCAGCCCCCAGCCCAGCTCCTGAGGGACCAAATGAGCCCAAGGCCCACCTGGGGGAAGGGCCCAGGAAGACCAAGGGGTATTTGAGGCTCACCACAAGGCAAGCACACATCTTGACCCTGCCTCCTCTTGGAATTTCCATCTGAACACTGCTGGAATCCAGGAATTGGTAGCTCTGTGTGTGCTTCTCTAAATCTTTTTTGTCTTTCTCTCTTTCCATGTCTTCTTATGTTTCTTTGCTTCTGCAGATATTGAATAACATTAAATTGAACAGGCTTAGAGTTTGTGAAGTCAAATGGGCCAAGTCAATGCTTAGAGATGTGTTTTTTGTTGATTGAATGTCTGTTGTAGTTTGACATGAGAAGAATTTTAAAAAGTAATACAAAAATTTTGTGTAACTGACAATCTGTTTAAACACAAAGACACTGAACACGCCTCTGTGATCACATAGGTAAAGATGAAAAAACCCAGGAACCTCCTCTTTCTTTTCCAGTCAACAAAGAAGCAGTGGGCCCTGGCCCCAGCCCCCATTTCAACCAAACCAAACCAAACCAAGCAACCCTGCCGTGGGCTGAGCCCCTTCCCCCTCCCCAGGCTGCCCCGTCCCCCCGCCATTGGTGTCATTCTAACCAAACCAAACCCCAACAGCTACCAAAAAGGAAAACAAAAGAGGCTACAAAACCCCAACCAGAAAAAAGCTAGCCACAGCTATTAAAATCTTACCATCAAGTCCCCTCCCCCAAGACAATTAAAACTAAAACCCCCAGAACCTACAACCCACACAAAATAACCCTATAACTAATATTAAACACAATAAAAAGCCCCAAACCAGTCATAAAAGCAATCCTAATACAACTCAACCACAACTTCCCCCACAAGTTATCAGCGGGTCAGGTGTAAATCCTTTCAATACTTCAACCCTCCCTCAACTAAAATAAAAAAATTTAAAAAACCAACCAAAAAAAAAACCCATAAAAACATAAAAGTCAGTAAAAAGTTAAATCCGTCCCCCAAAAAAGAAGAAAAAATACCTTTATCTTAAAACTAAAATCTTCTTATAAACTATAAAGAAAAAACTCTTTTTCTTAATAACACATAAAACTAAAAAAATTCAAATTATTCAAAATATTTCAAATTAATCAAAGAAAAACCTGCATGTTACATAAATAAATGTTAAAATAACTGTAATTTTACAAAAAGTTTAAACAGGGGGAAAAAAAGGTAATCCAGTATCCCCAAGAGAAGACCTCCATTGTCAGAGATAAAAATAATTTAAAAATAAAAAATAAAAAAAATTACCTTTAAACAACTCATCTTTAAAACAATACCCCTTAATTTGACATGACCCATCAACAAGCTGTAAAAAAGCTTGTAGCAATAAAAACAACACCACAATAACAAAGATCCCGAGACAACTGTTATCCATGACAAAACTAAGAACAAAAAACAACCTATTTTTTCTTCTTGTAAAAAAATCTCCTTAACCTTATAAGAAAAACTTCTCCCCACAGTAAACTAAAAAAGTTGATTCTAGACATAGTGAACTGACTAGAAATTTCTAGTTTACTTTCTTTACATTTTCAGTAAAATGAAAAAGATGTAAAGAAACAAAAATTATTCTAAAAAATTTATTTTAATTCTTACTACCTTTTATTTAATTTTACTTTTAATAAATTTTTTTCATACCCTTTTAAAATTTTAAGCCCACTATACCTTTCTTGTAATCCTATCTCAAAATAAGATAAATACATAAATAATTACCCAGCACTAAAACCCAACATATTCATCAGTACATTAATTAGGAAATCTCAAGATTAGAAAGATCTATAATTAACATACAAAAAGCACTACAGTGCCATAAAAAACATTTTGTCAAAGCTTCTCTGATTTTCCAAAATTGCCAGTAAAGCCTGTTTTGTTGTTTTGAGTTCCTGAGAATCCCCAGTTCGTATATCTCTAGGGAGTCCAGCTCACAGTACCCAAGCAATTGTAATTCTTTTCAAATGTCTCCTTGAGAGAATTGTTTGGCGTTTAGGGGGCAGGGCTTGTGTGTCCTGCTTGGCCCAGCCCAGGCAGGGCTTTCCCAGCCACATTCCACACTCCATTTCCCAGCTGGAGCCGCTGGTGCCTCTGAGTTGTGCTGCCCCAGCCCCAGGGACGCTCTCCTTGTCTGCCCATTCCCCCACAGTCTCTGGGCAGGGATGGTCTCAGTGGGGCTACTGACATCCTCAGCACCTTGGAGGCTGCTGCTGAATTTTCCTGCTCCAGAGGCTTGTTCAGCCTTCAGCTCTTGAGTGCAGGAATTCAGTGTCTCAGGGCTCATTAAAATTCAGAACACCTTAACAACCAAAGCCTCTGGGAATAATTTGATTTCGGTTTCCAAATCTTGTGTGGTTAAAAAGAGAGATTTCAGAAGTGCATTCAACTGAATATGTTCTATTTAAAAATACTGTGAGAAAACATTTTTTTGGACCTGTTTATTTTTTTTTTTTTTGTGTTAATAGCAATCTCCACTTGACATTGAAACCAAGTACCTCCTCATGCAGTTTGAAGATATAAAAATCAAGACCTTTCATGGCTGACAATCAATCAGACTCTGTCCCTATCCCCACCCCACCATTTCCCCCATCCAAGCCCTGGCACTCAGAGCAGCCTTGTGCAAATCTGAGCTCCCTCCAGCCCAGGCAGCACCTGCAGCTTTCAGCTCCTTGGCTCCAACTCCCACCTGCTTTCCTTGGAGAAGGAGCTGCCCAAGACACAGAGGGATGTTCATTTCTTGTCAGCCAACAAAGCCAAGGGAAGGCACAGCTCCATCAAATGCAAAAGTCATTCCTCTGCTGGGCTCTGCCCTGCCCCTGATCCCCACAGCCTGTCCTGTTTCCTTCATCCCTCCTTTGTCAGGGACTTTGTGGTACAAGGGAGCTCTGCTCTGGCTACAGGGGGAGGTCCAGGTGCCACCACTGGAGTGGGAATCACAACTCATCATGTCTGTGTCCTTTTGGGGGTCAGGAACTGGTGAGACTCAGAGGCACAGAAAGTTTTTCTTCATGGCCTACAGACCATAGTGGAACAGGACACAATTTAATATCAATCACACTCTTCCCTGAGCTATGTACAACACCCCAGCAGTATCTGATGAGTCCACCATCCACAAGTGATTTCCGTACCAGAATTATTTAGACAAACATGGTTCTATGATTGATGTAAACAGAATTAAGTTCTTGTATCAGGATGCTCACCTAGATTGGGTGCAAAGCAGCTCAAACAATTCCTGATTTGCAAAGCTGTCAGTGGTGGATGGAGAAGGGAAGTCAGGCTGCTTTTGGTGTTGAGGAAATGCTGAAACCAGCCTGACTAATTTCATCTCCTCCTGTCCTGGCTGATCTCCTCTCTTTCCCCTTCTTCCCATTGGCTTTTTCTTTTCCCCCCAGCCCCCTGTCAAGAGCCTGGCTCTGTGTTCTCCATCCCCTCCTCACTGGCACTGCCAGGCTGGCATGAGGAGCCCCTCAGCCTTCCCTGCTCTGGGCTGGACAAGCCCAGCTCCCTCAGCCTCTGCTCACAGCCCAAGGGCTCCAGCCCCACCTTGGAGGCCCTTCCCAGACCCTGCTCCAGCTGCCAGACATCTTTCCTGCCCTGGGGAACCCAACCCAGGCCACAGTGACCTGGATAATCCACGTCCTTGATGTCCTGGTCACACAGCCCTGGCCCCTTGTCCCCATGTCAGGCTCTGGGGTGGATCCTGTGGAACATCATTTGGTGGAGGCTGAGACGAATTGGGGATCCATTCTGAATTAGGTGAAGTGCCGGGAAGAGGTGAGAGGTCTGTGGGGCCAAAGCTGAAGGAAAGGCCGCATTCCAGAGACAGCAAGGAGACAGAGAAAGGAAAACAGAAATTACCGCAAGGTCGATCTGCCCCAGACCTAGGAATTCCTCTGATAAAGAAGAACTAGTGCTAAATGTCACGCGGAATGAATATGTATGAACTTATTGTGAAACTGTATGCATATGCATTTGGGAGGGGGATAAAAGAAGACCCGAGGTCTTCAGAGGTACGCTTGCCTATTGGGGAGGCTTGCGTCCGGCGCGTGTCGTAATAAAGCATACCGAACTTTACAACTTTTACGAAGTTGGGAGGTTTCATCTTTTCTCTGCAAAACAAGGCTGTGGCTCCAGGTGGGCCGGGGGATCCCAGGGGACAGGGACCCAGCTGGGCATGGACAGCATTGGACTTGTTGGGAGAAACTGTGAGGGGGAGCTGGGGCGGAGTGACCAACCCAGCGACCTGACACAGCCCTGCTGGGATGTCACACAGCCCCTCTGGGATGTCACACAGCTGGTCTCTGATGTCACAGCCTGCTCTGTGATGTCACAGTCCATTCTCCAATGTCACACAGCTGATCTCTGATGGTTGGTCACAGATGGTCACAGCCAACTCTGTGATGTCACAGTCTGCTCTGTGATGTCAGACCTCTGCCCTCTGATGTCACAGATGGCTCTGTGATATCACAGGGGCAGTATATGATGTCATAGCTGCTCAAACACCTCACATAACCCACTCTGTGATATCATAGCCCACTCTGTCACCTCATGTTACCAGATGATAAATTGTCTCCACCAGGTGAGCTGACACCCGGACCTTGTTCTCCAAAACCCCAGGCCTGTGGAAACCACACAATGCCCATTGTGAGAGAAGGGGAACTGGAAGTTCAGCAGCCTCAGTGTCCTGCCAGCTCAGCCAGACCCACTGCAACATTGGGATCCACAACCACCAGGGACCACCAGAGAGACCCCAAGACAGAACAACACATGGGTGAAGGGGAGGGGAAATATGTGAATGATTTTGGGGAAACCATTATCATATTTATGTTTAGTCTGGGAAAATCAATGAATATGTGTGCAATATACAGAATATAAACAGAAACTTTCCTTCACTCAGCCTGCAGGGCTTAGGGAGGAGCTGTCCCCCGTGCATCCCCCTGAATAAATAATGCTGCTTTTTAATGCTGCATTGGGGTTAAGGAGTTTTCTATTTTACCAAATTTTTGGTAACACTCCCACTGCCAAGGAAAGTTCTGTCTGCTGCTGTTCACAAACACAGAAGGGCTGGTGGCAGATGTTGGGCTCAGAGGTTGCCTGGGGCACAGTGACCATGAAATAAATAAGTTTTCAATGTTCTGGGAAAGAAGGAGGGGCAGCAACAAAACTTCTACACTGGAATTAGGAAGGGCAGACTTTGACCTGTTTAGGATGCTGATTTTGGGAGTACCAAATCAGGTCCTGATTTTTTGAAGAAAAAAACATCCCTTAAAAACAAAGGGGTCCAGGAAGGATGGACATGTTTCACAGAAGTAATCTTAAGGGGAAGGAGCAGCCTGTCTCAATGTGGCAAAAGATGAGCTAGTGCGGAAAATGACTGGCCTGGCTGCCCATGGAGCTTTTGTGGGAACTCAAGGGTAACAAGAGGTGCATCAACTTTGGACAGAAGGTCAAGCAGCTTAGGAAATGTTTAAGGATGTTGTGAAGTCATGCAGAAAAAAAGTCAAGAGGTGAAAGCTCAATTAGAGTTTAACCTGACCACTTCTGTAAAAAAAAAAATAGACAAAGTTTCCACAATTAAATTAATAGCAAAACATGGGATTAGGAGAACCTCTACTCTTTATTGGATGCAGTGGGGAATATAGAAACTAAAGATAAGGAGAAGGCAGAGCTACTTAACATTTCGTTTCTCTCAATTTTCGATATTAGGGCAGGCTGTCCTCAGGACAAGTGCTCTGCTGAGCTGGTAGATGGGCACAGGGAAGAGAACAGACCCCCGTAATCCAGGGGGGAGCAGTTGGTGACCTGCTGAGCCCCTCAGATGCTCACAGGTGTGTGGGATCAGATGGGATCCATCCCAGGGGGATGAGGGAGCTGTGGATGAGCTCCCCAAGCTGCTCTCCATCATTCACCATCAGTGCTGGCTCAGCAGGGAGGGCCCAGAGGACTGGAGGTGCCAGTGTGAGCCCATCCCCAAGAAGGGCTGAAAGGAGGATCTGGGGAACTCCAGGCCTGTCAGCCTGCCCTGGGTGCCCAGCAAGGTTATGGAAAAGATCACCTTGAGTGCCATCACAGGGCACCCACAGGATGGCCAAGGGATCAGAGCCAGCCAGCGTGGATTTCAATGTCTGCACTGATGATCTGCATGAGGGGACTGAGTCCAGCATCAGCAAATTTGCAGATGACACCAAGCTGGGTGTGAGTGTGGATCTGCTGGAGGGTAGGTGGGCTCTGCACAGGGCCCTGGACAGGCTGGATCCAGGAACCAAATCCAACAAGGTGAGGTTTAACAAGTCCAAGTGCTGGGCCCTGCATGTTGGCCACAACAACCCCTGCAGCGCTACAGGCTGGGGACAGAGTGGCTGGAGAGCAGCCAGGCAGAAAGGGACCTGCAGGGACTGATGGACAGCAGGCTGGGCATGAGCCAGCAGAGTGCCCAGGGGGGCAAGAAGGCCAATGGCTCCTGGCCTGGCTCAGGAATGGTGTGGCCAGCAGGAGCAGGGCAGGGATTCTTCACCTGTGCTGGGCACTGCTTGGGCAGCACCCTGAGTGCTGTGTTCAGTTGTGGGCCCCCCAATTTAGGAAGGACATGGAGGGGCTGGAGCGTGTCCAGAGAAGGGCAACAGGGCTGGGGCTGGAGCGTGTCCAGAGAAGGGCAACAGGGCTGGGAAGGCGTCTGGAACACAAACTACCAACTCCTGTGAAGAGCAGCTGAGGGACCTGCAGTTGTTTATCCTGGGTAAAAGGAGGCTCAGGGGAGACAAGGCAGTGTCAGGGCACAGGTTGGACTTGATGATCTCCAAGGTCTTATCCAACATCGCTGATTCTGTGACTCTCTGGAACCACCCTTGGAGCAGTTGCAGGAGGAGCCCTGGGCCTCCTCTTCAGAAGCTCCAGCAGCCCAGGTCCCTCAGCTTCTCCTGACAGCCCCAAAGCCCATCCTGTCCGTCCAGCAGAGCCTCTGCAGCTCCTCCTCACTGCCCAGAACAGGGAGCCCCAGAGCCAGACACAGCAGCCCAGATGGGCCCCCCTGGCCTGGGGTGCCTCTGGCAAGGGAGCAGCACCAGGCACTGCAGGAGCCTGCAGAAAATTCCTGCAGCATTGTAGGATGATCCTGCTGCCCAAGGGACGTTCCCATGGTGCCAAGTCAGGAACTGCAATGGGGAGTGGGGCCAGAGAGGAAAGGGTGAACAGGGATGGGCTGTTTGCAGGGCAGGGAAGAGGGGTGGGAAATAAGAAGAAATGTGTAGTAGGAAGCGTAAAGAAAGCAAAGAAATTTGTAGCAGGAAGAGTAAAGAAAGCAAAGAGTAAAGAAAGTAAAGGAAAGTGAAGCCAAGGAAATGCTCAGGGCAGTTTGGAGGTGGCTGCCACGCAGCCCTGGCTCTGAGCAACAGCGTCTGCAGTGGGACAGGAAACTCCCAGCTGATGGGAACAAACTTTCTGGCTGACTGCAGAGGTCAGGACAAAGCTGAGTGGTTTCCCTGGTGTCCCCCAGCCCTTGCTGGCCCCAGGGGCTGATGGCATTTGTGCTGCCTCAGGTTCATGTCCCCACACCAACAGCATGGGGGTGCTCCCCCTGATCTGTGCAATGCAAACAGGGGCTGCTGAGTCAGTGTTGCCGTGTCTGTGCCTGCAAGGATGGGGCACCTGTGTGAGATGGGAGAGAGGCCAGGGCTGCAGAGGGGGGATGTTGTTGGCAGGTCCATGAAGACACTCTGAGATGCTGCCCTGGGCTGTGCAGCACTGGGGATGGATCAGCCCCTGCTCTGCTGCTCCTTCCCGTCTGCCCCAGGGCCCTTGCAGAGCCCCAGCCATGCTGTTTGCCCCCAGCCTGCCCACGGCCAGCCTGGGGCTGCTCACGGGCTTTTCTGTGCTGAGCATTGGCCTGGGTGTGTTCTTGAGAGAGCCTGGGCAAGGAGCCTGGAGCCCCCAGGCCCTGGCCTGAGGCGTCAGCGCTGCCCCCGCAGTGCCCATGGCCTGTCCCTGCTGCAGCCCCGGCACTGCCACCCCCAGGGCTGTGCCCGGCCCCGAGAGCACTCAGGCCCTGCAGCAACACCAGGGCCACCAGGGCAGTGGGGCAGGGCCACGGCAGCAGCACTGGCAACACCAAGTTGGCACAAACAATGACATCACTTTGTAGAAAATATTTAAAATTTTAAACAAGGACAAAGAACCTCCAAAATGAAAATAACAAGAAGTATTAAAGGTTACTTTTATTACAAGTGATTTGCAAATACTGGCCAGAGGTTTAATGTTCTAGAAACCATCCAGTCCTCAGTCTCCAAACTGCAGCCTTGAGCTCCTGGTTCCTCAGGCTGTAGATGAGGGGGTTCAGGGCTGGAGGCACCACTGAGTACAGAACTGACAGGGCCAGATCCAGGGATGGGGAGGAGATGGAGGGGGGCTTCAGGTAGGCAAATGTGCCAGTGCTATAGAAAAGAGAGACCATGGCCAGGTGAGGGAGGCAGGTGGAAAAGGCTTTGTGCCGTCCCTGCTCAGAGGGGATCCTCAGCACAGCCCTGAAGATCTGCACATAGGAGAAAACAATGAACACAAAACAACCAAATGATAAACAGGCACTAACAGCAAGCAGCCCAAATTCCCTAAGGTAGGATTTGGAGCAGGAGAGTTTGAGGATCTGAGGGATTTCACAGAAGAACTGGCCCAGGACATTGCCATGGCACAGGGGCAGGGAAAATGTATTGGCTTTGTGCAGCAAAGCATTGAGAAAGGCACTGGCCCAGGCAGCTGCTGCCATGTGGGCACAAGCTCTGCTGCCCAGGAGGGTCCCGTAGTGCAGGGGTTTGCAGATGGACACGTAGCGGTCGTAGCACATGATGGTCAGGAGACAAATCTCTGTTGCAAGAAAAAAAAAATCAGAAAGACTTGGGCAGCACATCCTGTGTAGGAGATGTCCCTGGTGTCCCAGAGGGAATTGTGCATGGCTTTGGGGACAGTTGTGCAGATGGAGCCCAGTTCGCTGAGGGCCAGGTTGAGCAGGAAGAAGAACATGGGCGTGTGCAGGTGGTGGCCCCAGGCTACAGCGCTTATGATGAGGCCGTTGCCCAGGAGGGCAGCCAGGGAGATGCCCAGCAAGAGGCAGAAGTCCAGGAGCTGCAGCTGCCGCGTGTCTGCCAGTGCCAGCAGGAGGAAGTGGCTGATGGAGCTGCTGTTGGACATTTGCTGCCGCTGGCCATGGGGACCTGTTCATGAAGAAAGGACAGCAAGGATTTAGAGGAGGTACCTGTCACCAAAATAAAAGCCATTTCCCATATACCCTCCTCTGGAATAGACACACACACTCTTTTTTGTTTTTCTTTGGTGTTCTGGGGTTCTTTTAAAAAGCTTCTCCCTTTCTCTGCTGCTGTTCTTGGATATCAGAAAGCCTCAGAATTTCCGCTGCCCCCAGGGAAACAGAGTGCATTCTGTGAGGCAAAGTGATGAATGTAAAGTGCGGGTAGATGGTCTCACATTCTGACCTGTTCAGAGTTTCTCTGCGCTTTAACCTTTCTCAGGTGGAGGGGGGCCACATTCCAATGATTCCCCTATAATGTCACCAGGTCCTGGTGAGAGCAGATGGATCCACCACAGCCCAGCTCCACATTTGAAGCCAAAACCTCATATTGCTCATTTTCCAACCCAGAAGCATTTTCAGTGTCAGAACACCTCTGCATCTCCTCTTAAATCTTATAACTCAGAGATGCTCTAGGACAGATTTGCACCCTGGATTGAAGCTCCCAGCTTGGACTGAAATCTCAGGGACACTCCCAAGTGTCCTTCTGCTGACATTGGATGAAGGGAGATGCAGCTCCTTCCCTGGCTGCACTGACAGCATTGCCCAGAGCCGGGCAGTGGGGACAGCGTCACCCTGAGCCAGCTGTGCCCCCTGCCAGAGCCCCCAGGGCCAGTCAGCTGCTCCCAGCCCTGTGCTCTGCAGAGGGAACTGGGCCCGGGGCTGCAGAGCTGCCCCACGGCTCTGCTGCAGCTCTGCCTGCACAGGAAGGGCTGCACGCCTTGGAGCCCCAGCCCTGAGGACAGAGGCTTGGCTGGGGGCAGAGGAGGGAGGGGGCTTGTTCAGAGGGAGGGGCTGCACTGGAGGGGATCCTGTGGGCATCTCTAAACTCTCCCTGCCACAGCATTGCTGGGTGTTGTTTTGTCTCCTTGCCTGATCTTCTCTCTGCTTCCTGGAGATTTCCCTCCTGCAGGTGTTTCCCTGTGCCTGATCACTCCTTGCCAGCACTCACAGACCCCAAATCTCTGTGAACTTATTGATCACTTAAAGTAACAGTTCAGATGTCTCAGGAATTTGTCAAAATTCATAATCAACCTTTAATATTTATCTCTCCTCCCTGCCATTCTCCACGCGTAGGAAACTGAGGACAAAGTATTAGGAAATGTCCTTTTTTTTGCCAAAATCTTTATCTTGGAAATATTGTATGACTGATCAGAACCCCTCAGAATTTTAGACCTTCACGAGCATTTCACCTCCCCTGCACCAGAAATACCCAGAGTTGTACTCACAGAGTCTGTAGGCAGTAGGATGTTCCAGCTTTAGGAGTTCACTGCAGGTGCTGCAGCTGCATTGTCCTGCAGCCAGAGGTTCCTGTGCCAAGGGCTGGCAGTGATTCTGCCCCAGGCACTTCTCAGCACCTTCCCAGCCCTGAATGATTGAAGCTCTCTGTGCCTCTGTGCTGTGCCCAGAATGGCTGCAGGCAGTGTCCCAGCCCTGCTGGTCTGGCAGAAGAGCTGCTCATCAAGAGAAATGTGCTCCTCTTGGTTACCAGGAGCTGCCTCTGTGCCAGGAGCCCAGCCCAGCTCAGCAGCACAGACACAGCACAACGGCCTTTAATGAGCCTCTGGGGCTTTGTGCTCAGGCTCTGACCATCAGTCCCTGAGAGGGAGCTGAAGAAACCTCTCCAGAACTCCAAGTCAGAATCCAACTCCAAAATTTCTTGGACTTTCAATGGGTCCCACTGAGAAACACGACTGAGAAAGTGTCCCCAGGCCCCAGGCAGAGCAGAGAACTGGAGGCAGTGATGACAGGTGGGGACGAAGAGAAGCCAAGTCTTGGTGCCTTGGGGCACAGCAGTGTCTGTGCCACCAAGGCCTGGGAAGAGACCCCTTGTCCTGAGGCCCTGGGGCCTCCTGGCACAGCCCCAGCCAGGCTGGGCACTGTCAGCCCCTTGTCCTGCCCTCAGCATCCACCCCTAGCCCACATCCCAGTGACCTCAAGGATCTGCTGGAAGGAGTCCCTGGGGAGCCTTGCTCAGCAATGGCCCTGGGGGCTCCTGAATGTTCCCAGGGACTGCAGGATTTTGAAAGGACTTTGGGTTTGGCTTTTGCCTTGAGTCTCTGAGATGTCTCTGCTATCCTGGCCTCCAATTATCTGCTGTACTTAGTCCCTGGAGAGGCTTTGTCAGTAACAACACTCAGTGGGACGCATTAATACTTCAAGGTACTTCAGTTATTTTAAGGTACTTGGTGTTTCCCTTTTGATACACACTGTGTGAGAGGTTTTACAATCATGGCCCCAATTATCTGGTTTAACAAGTCCCTTGAGAGCTTTGCACTGACACTCAGTAGGGCTCATTAGCACTTTGAGATACTCAAGGTTTTTAAGGTACTTTATGGATTTAAGGATACTTTTAGGGACTTTTAAGGAATTTCCTTCCAAAATTGAGTGTCTGAGAGGTTTTTGTGCCATCCTGTCCTCCAGTTCTCTCCTCCAAGGAGTCCATGAGGATCCAGTGTTGGGTATCTTCCCCCTTTTCTCTTGTACAACAAAGATGGAACTGAAAGAATTTTGTAAGACTTTCTAAAAGCATCCAAACAAACATGGGACAATTAACAACACAACAACAACCACTAAGAGAATTAATAGTCCTGTTTTAGCTTGACATCATCCAACCCTTTAGTCCTCAGGATTGGAAGAGTTTATTGAACCAATATTTTTTTTCCACTTGAAGCTTCTTCAATCCTTCCTTCAGTACCTGAATGCTCCTGTGGATTGACTCGCTCTGGATGGAGACGTTCATGCAACACATGCCTTCAGAGTCTACACAGCCATGCCCCTGTGCCCAGAGTAAAAACTCTATCGCTGTTCTGCAAGGTGGCATGTCTGATGGTCTCTATGTCTGAGAGCAGGCCACTCAGTGTGAGGGAGGTAGCATTGATTTGCTTACTTAACAGGCACCCAGGATGGTCTGATTGTCCTAAAGCTTTAGCTGCAGCCACCCAAGGCAGTCCACATTGGGGGTGCTACCATCTGATACCTGGATTAAAGCTTGCAAAGCCATCTCTTTGATATCATCCAATACTTCTCTCAGGACACCTGCTGCTTGATCATCTGCTAGGCTGTGTTGTCCTTCTCCAGCTGGATGATTGTTTGTCAATTCTGCCCTTGCCTCATTATTAGCATAGTCTGCTATTAATTGATTTAGTAAACACTTCCATCCCCCTTCCCAAAGGGTGTATTCTGTAGGTGACAACAACATGGTCATAATATATTTTAAATCATATGCTGTTGAGACATGTGCTGTAAACATGGCCCTCATTAGTCCATTAAAACAAGTAAGTCCTTCCTATGGTCTTTATTTGCCCTACACAGATCCTTGATTTCCCCGTAAACCAGTGGCTGATACCTGGGATTCTGCCCCCTTCTTTCATAACATACCGGGGCAACGAGGAGTTTCGAGACTATTTGCCAGTCTCCTTCCTTTACTGCTTCTTTCTGGATCCTTTCCTGGGGATCTTCTGGGGTTGAGGGGCAAGGTGGCTCTGGGGAATCCAAACTGTTTTTTAAGGAGGAAGAATAACTTGGAGGAGAAACATTTGGATTAGAAATAGTGTGACAGTTGGGTTTAGTATCTGTGACCATGGGGTTATATTGTTGCCGGAGGGTGAGGCAAAAGGCACTGCCATTTTTTCAGGTGTTGAGGAGGAAGGGTCTTGATTTAGGATGGTATACCCCTGGGCTGGTGTCGCAGTCGAGGCGGTCACGACATAAAGCAGAGACCACAAGCAGTCTCAGTTAGTAACACTTGGCAACAGTTTATTAATGAAAATGGCTGATCTTTTATACACTTTTCAGTTGTTTACCCTTCCTCTACCTTAGCTATTGGCCACAATAATTCAATACCATGCCATTGGTGAAAAGTTACTCTGACTCCACCTAACTTTCTAAAAATGCTTCATCCAGCTGAAGAATGTTCTTATCTTCCTTCTCTCGATCTCCTTGGTTACGGCCTTGGAGAAAGCTCCTTATCAGCTTCTTCTTCTTCTTACTTCTCGCTCCTTTAGCTAACAGGCCCGCTGCTATCCCCTTCCACAGGCTGGCATTCTGGAGGCATGGCCCAGGCTGAAGGTGGAATGATTGAGAGTGGGGGCGTGACCTGCAGTTCTGGGGGTGGAGTCTGGAGGTTCATTCAGGGTGGAAGAGAAGGTTGTGGTAGCAGGAATTGGAGGAGCCAAGATGGAGGGAGGACAGTCAGGCTCAGGGGCATCTGGAAAATTTTTAATGATCCACTTCACAATTAATTTTTATTTGTTCTTTGAAGATATTTGGTCATGATCAGTGAGAATTAACTTAGAGCATCCATATATGCACCTTTCTACTTTGGAGATTCGGCTGCCCATTTTTCTCTTTCTCCACCTTAGGTGGAACAGCCACTGGAACACCCCAAATCAATAATGGGACGTGGGTGCATATTGTAAAAACACAGTGGCAAAATGGGCAATAATTGCCCTGCGTTTCCCTAAACCCACCTGCAATCCTACACAGGTCAAACTGTCGTTGTCCCTGGGAACCTGGCCGAGATCCCTTAAAACAATGATGAATCTGCCAGCCTGACACAATCCAAAATCCTGGGGAGCATTGGTCTATCCATCAGCTAACCACTCTGACGAGACTAAATGTCAGGGTCTCTGGGCGGCAAAGGTCGCAATGAGGTTGGCTGTGACAAACCTTTCTGGTTCCCCAGCTTCAGGGCAAGGGTGGTGAAAATGAAAAGAAGCAGATGCTGGGGAAGATGAGACAGGAAAGCCTTATAAATATGATTGCCTGGCAAAAGATTTTGAGAATATGGAAACTATAAGTGAGATTAAAATGAAATCAAGCTTTGAGACACCAAGCCTTAGTTACTGAACAACTGGAAAAGAATGGTATGGCCAGCTGAAAGTAATCTTCCTTTGATGAAACAATACCCTCTGCTTGCAGACAGGTCCAAGGGTCAGAGCAGACCCTACTAGCTTGGCAGAAGGAGTCTAAAGAGTAGTTTTTAGGGTTTAAAATGTAGCACAGTATGGTAATGTAATCATTCTTATAGGCTGTATATAAATGCTATAAGATTTGTATCTTGTACTAGATTGGTTAGTGAAAATTAGAATATGCAGCACAGTAGAAGATTTATTGTATAGTATTGGGAAGTCCCCTCCTCTTTTGGGCATCCATTTTGGGTGTCTCTTTCGAGCTCCTCCTTCAGGCCTGCTCCAAGCTGGGGCTGGCAGCTCCAAACAAGGCCCCTGCACCCACACCCTTTGCAATAAACCACAAGTTCCAAGACCTGGCTTCAGATATCTCGTCTCTGTCCGTCCCAACCGTCCTAGCCCCCAGGGATCCTACAAGCAGGATCAATGGAGTTGCCCAAAAGAAGTCAAGCACAGTACAAGGGTTGGGATTCAAAGACCTGAGATAAAGGCGAAGCAACAATATAGTGACCAGTATCTTAATGGTCTATTGGTTCCATGAAGGCTCGCTGTGTCCAATGGCCCCTTGGTTCCATTGGGGCCCAGTAGTGCAACAATGATTCCCTTGGTTCCACAAGTTCCCAAAGTGTCACAATGGCCCATCCTTCCATGAGGCCCTGCAGGGTCACAATGGTCTCCATGATTCCAATGGGCCTTGCAATGCCACAATGTTCCCCATGGATCCATGGTGCCCTGCAGGATCACAATGGCCCTTTGACTCCATGAGGCCCTAAAATGCTACAATTGTCTTTTGGTTCCACAAAGCCTCAGGGCTTCACACTGGCCCCTTGGGACCATGCAGCTCAACAGAGCCACAATTATGCCCTTGGTTCCACAAGGCCCCGCAATGTCACAGTGGCCCCTTGGATCCATGGTACCCTGCAGGATCAAAATGCTCCCCTTGGTTCCACAAGTTCCTACAGTGGAACAGGGTCCACAAGGGCCTGCAGTATCACCATGGCCCATTGGTTCCACAATCCTCTACAGTGTCACAACAATCAAAAATCTCCATAGGAAGGAAACAAGTGAGTCCCAGTGGTGCAGGGGCAGATGAGAGGCAGTCACCAGAGGCCAAGTCTAGCCAGGTTTGACTGTATGGGCAGATTTTGTCTGGGAGTAACCCTTGGATATAGAGAATTTTAAACATGGAATCCCAATTTTGGTGAAGGCGCCTGGACAAGAAAGGCAGTTCTTTCCCACAGGAAGGAAAGCACAGAGCCCCAGTGCTTCGCAGTCAGATGGGAAGTGGCCCTTGACATGTCAAATTCAGTGGGACCTGTCAGACAGCCTCCAGGAGGCCAAACCAGGCAGACTTGTTCCATGTTCTTTTGATTTCATGGATCCCCATACTGTCACAATGGTCTCATTATTCCATGAGGTCTCGCAATGTCACAATGGCGTCTTTGTTTCATGAGCCCCAACAGAGTCACAAGGGCCCATTGTCTCCATGTAGCCCCGCTGTGTCACAATGGTTCCTTTTATATATTGGTCCCACAGTTTCATTATTGACCCTTCCTTCCACAGGGCCCCCTGAGTTGCACAACAGTACCCTTGATTCTTTGAGGTTCTGTAGTGTCACCATGGTGTCCTTGGATCTGCATTGTCACAACTGACCCATGAGGTTCCGTAGTGCCACCGTGGTCGCTGTCAGAGGCTAGATGAGATCAATGTCCCAAGACACCTTCGGATGCTCGGAACACCCATGTGGGGCCAGGGCTGGGTCAGGCCTTGGTTTGTGGGGGGACAGAACCCCACCAACAGACCTGACCTGGCAGAGCTGTCAATCACATAGCAGATGCTGTGCCAACCCCACTCTGATTGGCTGAGCTGTCAATCAATCACACACTACCAGCCGGTGCCTACCCTAAACCTGATTGGACAAGCAACTGGCAGTCCCACCCCAGGGGTTGGCCCATGAAGGCCCCGCGAGGTTAAAAGCCAGAGCACAAGGCCAGCCCCTGGCGTGCATCCCAGTTTCTCCTGGGGTTCCTCTGTTGGTGTAGCTGGAATCTGAGTAGTTGGTACCTATGTGTGTGTCTTTCTATGGATCTTCTGTCTTTCTGATGTTCTCTAGTTGTTCTCCTTCTAATCCTACTTACCTGGAACATTTTGGGTAACTAAACATCTTAAGGGTTGAAGGTCTTTTGGTTAAATGGGCTAAGTTAATGTAGTTAATGCTTTGATAAGAGTTTTATGTTGAAGTGGATGTTGTAATAAACCCTTTGCCCAAGTTCCTTGACTGTCGATATTTTGCCAGTAAAATTTTGTGTCATTTGGTCATCTTAGCTCAGCTGGTTTTTGCATGGTGCTGGTATCACCGAGGCTGTGGGTTCAATCCCTGTGTGGGCCATTCACTAAAGAGGTGGACTTGATGATTCTTGTGGGTCCCTTCCTACCAATAATATTCTTTGCATCTGCCCATGTTGACAATATCTGGTTGGTGTTTCTCCTGTGCACCAAACACAAATCAAGGAACCTTTGGTTACCCCCAGCATTTCAGTGTTCTGGGGCGTTCCAGCCTTGTAGGCTGACAATGGCCTCTTGTTCCCAATAGGCCCCACAGTGTCACACTGGCCCCTTGGTTCCACGGGCCCCAACAGTGCCACAATGATCCCCTTGGTTCCACAACTTCCCACAGTGTCCCACTGGTCCCTTGGTTCCATAAGGATCTGGAGTGTCACATAGATTTATGACATTCATCCTTGCTGCTCCTCACATCCCCCTGCCCCATAAACAGCCCCAAGCCACTCGTGAGGGACAGGCCCTGCTGGCCCAGGCTGGGCTCAGGGCTTGGCCTTTCTGCTTTCCCCAGCCAGCCCAGGTCTTGCTCAGCATTGCAGTTCCCTGCTCAGAGCCTTTGACTCCCTGCAATCCTGGCCTCAAGGATCTGCTCTCACCAGTCCCTGTGGAGCCTTTGGCACTCCCTGCCCTCAGTGGGGCCCAGCCATGCTCCAAGGCACTTGGAGTTTTGCTTCTGACTCCTTGAGCAGCTTCTTCAGCCTTCTCTCAGTGCCTGAGGGTCCTGGACTCAACCCCAAATCCACTGTGACGATCATCAAAATACAGAAAGCCCTCAGGAGCTCTTTTCCTTCCCTTCCTTCCTTCCTTCCTTCCTTCCTTCCTTCCTTCCTTCCTTCCTTCCTTCCTTCCTTCCTTCCTTCCTTCCTTCCTTCCTTCCTTCCTTCCTTCCTTCCTTCCTTCCTTCCTTCCTTCCTTCCTTCCTTCCTTCCTTCCTTCCTTCCTTCCTTCCTTCCTTCCTTCCTTCCTTCCTTCCTTCCTTCCTTCCTTCCTTCCTTCCTTCCTTCCTTCCTTCCTTCCTTCCTTCCTTCCTTCCTTCCTTCCTTCCTTCCTTCCTTCCTTCCTTCCTTCCTTCCTTCCTTCCTTCCTTCCTTCCATCTCCAGGGTTTGTGCAGCTGATTGGAGTCAGTTTGGAGTTCTGCTAAGGAGAAAGATTTCAAAATGCACCACATACTTTTTTTCTTTAATCAAGTGAGTATTTATTATTTTCCAGATCAGAGAAGAGCTGAGAGAAGTATTCTCCAGGTGATCCTAATGCTGAATGTCTCCTTAGGAGGTCTGGGCCCAGAGAAGAATGAGCCCCTTGAGGGCTGACCCTGTTTGGACAAGCTGCTCCTCACCCCCAGCCTCACCATGTCTGACATGGCCCACCTGGCACTGGCATCCCTGTGCCCCGCAGCAGAACCTTGTCCCCTGAGCTCTGCAGCTCCATGTCCAGCCCATTGCACCATGTCCCACCTGCTCTCCTCAGGGCTCTACCTCCACACAGGCCCAGGAGAAGTTTTCCTTTTGGGAAGGAAAGAATGGAAAAGCCTGAGCAGGTTTCCTAAACAACAAACCCCACTCAGGAACCACCTGCTCAGTCCAGGCTGCCTGGAATTGTGTCACCTTTCTCCAAGGGACAGTGTGAGCAGAAATGATCTCTGGGAGCAAAATTCTCTGAGTCTCCCAGCTGAATTCTCTGTCCCTGTCCTTTCCCTGGATCTCTGTTGCAGACAGAAGCTGCTGGTGCCATCCTCACCGTTAA
Source organism: Melospiza melodia melodia (assembly GCF_035770615.1). Taxonomy (NCBI): domain Eukaryota; kingdom Metazoa; phylum Chordata; class Aves; order Passeriformes; family Passerellidae; genus Melospiza; species Melospiza melodia. Next base: position 21,986,759 of record NC_086200.1, read on the forward strand.
CATCTCTCTTGAATGCAAACATATATTTCCAGGTGTATTAAGCAGGATTTTTCCTTGTTTCTACAAAACTTTTGTGTTCCTCAAGGAACGAAGAGCCCCTTTTTTGCAGTGAGGGGGTGATGTGGAAGCAAGGAATCAATTGTGACACTCAAGTCCCATGGAACCAAGGGGCCATGGTGACACAGCAGGGCCACGTGGATCCAGTGGTCCATTGTGACACTGTGGATCCAAGGAGACCATGGAGACACCCCCAGAACCTCCTGGAACCAAGGAGTCCATGGTGACCCAGTGGGGCTGAATGGAGCCAATGGTCCATGGTTACAGTGCCCAATCCAAGGAGTCCATTGTGACACTGCAGAAGCTCATGGAGCGAGGGAGGCCATTGTGACACTGAAGAACTTCATGACACCAAATATCCATGGTGACACATCCATGGGAACCAAGGAACCGCATTTGGCAGTAGGGAAACTCATGGAACCAGGGGCTGTTGTGGCACTGCAGAACCAACAGAGCTGCTGGACCTTGTGCCCTGGCTCTGCACAGCTCCTTGGGAGGCACGGCAGGAGCAGCACCCTGGGAGCCTCAGGAATGCCCAGGATCCACGGCACACACTGCCAGGGGATGGAATTCCAGTTACCAGCCAGGAAAAGATTTTCCTGCCCTTGAAGACAAAGCTCTCAAGAAAGGGCTGAAAGCCAAGTGGAGTAAGATCCTACAGTGATATTTCACTGCCAGCCTTCATAACTTCTCCCATGGTTGTTGTAGCTTGTGGATTGGAAATTAACTCAGGACAGGGTCTTTTGTGGGAGCTGCCCTTGGTCAAGGAAGACACTGAGAGAGAAACAGAGCATGGAAAGAAAGGCAAGAGAGAAAGGAGTGCACAAACACAATCAGCTGAGAAGGTGGCATTCTGAAAAACAAACCGGAATTGATGGAAAAGGATTGGGACAGAAATCAATAATTCTGGAAGTTTTATTTACTATCAAAATAGATCACACACACCCAGACCTACACTCCTGATCCCACACCCTCAAATTTGTATGCCACTTCTCCCAATTTCCTTCCAACCCCATCTCATCCTGGAGGCTATGGAACTGAGTAAATTTGGCATGGGACAGAGTTTTTTTGAGGTGGGAACAAGGCAATTTGAAGTTGGATTGAGCCCTTTGGGGTAAGATTGTGGTGTTTTCCGTAGGACTCAGTCGTTTTGAGGTGACAGATCAATCCATCTTGACTTTTGGAGTGCAAAGATATGGAGAACACTTCCTGAAATCCCCCAAGAACCCACAAATCTTCCAGAATATGCCCCAAAACAATAAATTCCTGCTCAAGTAACTGTTAACTGATGGAACTTAAGATGTCTTTGATCAATATCTTTCATTTTAGTCCTATTTCAGGTGTTTTTAAGTGATAAAGAAAAATCAGAAGAAAATTTGGCCAGGGGCCAAACCAAAAGGATAACCAGCCAGGTGTCCTCCCAGTGCAAATCACAGGGAATGTAGGTCACCAGGGCTCTGCCTGACGTGGATCCTCCCATGGGGGATGGAGCTGGAGCGGTGCACAAAGCTCTTCCTGCAATTGGGGCATTTGCAGGGCTCCCCTTACCGGTGCGTCCGTAGGTGTCTGGTCAAGTGAGAGCTCATGGAGAAGCTCTTCCCACACTGGGGACACTGGTAGGGCTTCTCCCCAGTGTAGATCCTTATGAGGCAGATCAAGTGGGACTTCTGCCTGAAGCTCTACCAACATTACCCACACTCTTAGGGACGTTCCCTGCTGTGGGTCCTCTGGTGGTAGATAAGGTTGGAGCTCTGGCTAAAGCTCATCCCACATTCCCGACACTCATAGGGCCTCTCCCCAGTGTGGATGCGCCAGTGTCTGACAAGGTGGGATTTCTGCTTGAAGCCCATCCTGCAGTCGGGGCAGTGGAAGGGCCTCTGCTGGGTGTGAATCCGCTGGTGCAGGAGGAGATTGGAGCTGGTCGGAAACCTCTTCTGACACTTGGGACATTCATGGGTCCTGTTCCTGGTGTGGATGGGTTGATGGATGACGAGGATGGATTGGTAGCTGAAGGCCTTCCCACATTCCCCACACTCATAGGGCCATCCTCTGGTGTGGATCATCTGGTGGCTGATCAGGGTGCTGCTCTGCCTGAAGCTCTTCCCACACTCCAAGCACTTGTGGGGCTTCTCCCCATGATGAAGCTGCTCATGGACCACCAGCTTCGAGCGCTGGCTGAAGATCTCTCCACCTTCCTGGCTCAGGGTGGGTCTTTCCTCCTAAGAGCATCCTGTGCTGGGTTTGGAGCCCACCCTCATGCAGGATCTCTTTGGCTTTTCTTCCCTGTTGGATTCCGGTTCCCTGGAGTCACTCAAAATGGCCTCTTCCTTGAGGTTCTGCCATGGGGATTTGTCCTGCCTAGTCTCCACCCCCACTTCCTTGTCTGGGGGAGGAAGGACAAGGAGACAATGGGATTTGCCTCCGTGCCAGAGGGAAGGGGAAGGAGATTCCCCCAGTGCATCCCTGGGAGGATGGCATTGGCAGCAGGGTTGTCCTGCAGCTGGAGGCTGTGCTGGGCTGGGAGATGGAGCAGGAGAGAGAGGGAAAGGGGCACTGAATTCCTCCTCACCTGCCTGGGTATCCCAGGGCTCCTTCCTGTTCCTCGCATCCTCCTCCTCCATCTGGCAAAGGTTTGGGGATGGGAAATCCTGTTTAGGGAGGAAAACAAGGGATGAGCACACTGTTTTTTGTACTAGTTGTAAGGCAAACCTGGGGAGGGTCTAAACCAGAATTACAATTTAATAAAAAAATTTAGATCAAGACAATGATACAGAAACACTGCCTTAAACTGACAGAGTCAGGATATAACCTGACACCCTGTTGGTCACGGTGGTGGTAGCAGTCCCATCAAATGGTGCCGGCAGTCCTGTTGGAGTGATCAAGGTGATTCTGTCAAAGCAGATCCTGCAGAAGGGTCTGGTCTTTCTCTCAAGGTCCAGTGGTGGTTGTGGAGCTCTTGTCCTCTGGGAATCCAGTAGGCAAGGTGCTCCTGGTGCTTCAAGCCTCAGCTTATATCCAGGTAGGAATGCTTGGATCCTCCCCCTGGGTGGAGCCTCCCACAATGGGATGATGGAATTTTATCAGTCCTGCAGTGACATTCAATGGCCCATTCACAGAAGATATCTCCCTTGGAGGGCGTTATCAGGGGTGAGTCATGGAAGAGATAAAGAACACTGCCCCACCTGTTTATAGCAGTTGATGAAGATGGGGATTGAAAACATGCATTTGGTTACATCTTATATTTCAACCTGAAGGAGTGGGGTAATCGCTGCTCAGGGGGTGAACACCACCCCCCTTACCCAAACTGGCTCAGGTGTAAACCCCCACCCTGGGAAGGCCACATACACAGGGGACAATGTCACACTTGCACCCACGTCAGGGGAGTGCTCTGTCCCTCTCACTGCCTTGATCTTCCTCCTTTGCTTTTTCACAGGCTGGGGGCCTTTGTCAAATGTGAGAATCATTTTTCTCTTTGTCCGTCCTTGTCCTGTCACCTTGTGACAGCTTGTCCTGGGGTGACATTATGATGCTTGTATCCCCATTCATCTGTTCTGTGCCTTTAAGACCAGCTTTGAAGAGTGGAAGATTTTTTTTTGGTTTCTCCTATCAGGGACACAGAGACAGGCAGTACATAGGGCTGTTTTTTGCTTCTTGCTTTCGGCTTGCTGCTTTGCTTGCTCTCTTTCTGCTCTCGCTTCTGCTCTGCTTTGGCCTCTGCTTATTAGCTAGTTTAGCTAAACAGTCCAAATTCCTTCCTGGACTCTTTCTCTTCTCCTTTTCTTCGACCATCTCGAACCTGCTCCGGACTGGGGCCTGGGAACACCGAGGGTTGGCACCGTTTGGCTGCAGCAGCTGCCCCAGCGCCGGAGTGACTGAGAGCAGAGCAACCACCTCCGAAAGAGACTTTCTGATTTTGTCATCTTTCTCAGAGTGGTGTCATCGGGTATTGTTCATTTTTTGTGCTGGGGGGTGCTGTGCCTGTCAATAAACAGGTTCTTTCTACCTCTCTCCTAGGAATTCCTCCCAAAGCATTTGGGGGGAGGGGCCGTGTGGGTTTGCTTTCTGGAGGGGCCCTCCTTTGCAGATTCTTTAACAAATTTGCCCTAAACCAGGACAAATATTGGCGCCCATCCTGGGGGCTCGAGAGAGTGGAAAAACCCTGTTTTGACTGCATTTTTGTTGCTATTAATCTGTGTTCATTTAAATCAGCTAATAGCCATGCTTTTTGAATTCATAATGTCTATTGGGGTGAAGGTTTGCATGCATTTCTGGTCCCTAGGGCTTTTAGAGTATTTGATACCTCTCTGGTCCCTAGGTTTATTTTCTTATCCAGAAATAGCTTTAGTATTGTCCCTAATACGTAGTTTTTACAGCAGAAGGGCAGTGACCAGAGTAGCTATCCTGCTGGGCTTGGTGGCAATGATGTGCAAGAAGTTTATAAACATGCTAGGGTCTGCTCCAGGTATGAATGGTTCATGGCTGTGGTTATGCATCCAGTTTGTTGCAGGAGGAGCAGGAGGGAATGAGGTTTTTCAGCCTCTGCTTTCCTTTTCCTAGGAATCAGTTGCATCACTAGTGAAGGATATTCAGTTTCCCCTCAATGTTAAAGAAACCATCTTTCTGGAATTCAATTTGGTAACCTTCCTCTATACAGCCTGCTGCTTCTCTAGAATGAGGGCTGAGATTTCTAGACGGGCTGATGAGACCCCTGACTCAGAAGTAGACCCCAGTGTGGAAAATCCTAAATGGTGTGGAAAATGGGAGGATATGGGCCAAATCCTGAAGGAATTCTCTGACCCTATAGTCTGGGATTTTCCCCTTGAACAAATTCAGAACACAGCTGAGGTGGGGAAATATCTGAAAGAGAAGTACCAGGATGAGCCTAAGGAGAGGAAGATCATTGCAGTGAGCTGGGCCCTGGCCTATGCTTATCGCACACTGCTAGATACTGTCGGGCAGCAGACAGAGGCAGGGGGGCAGGGAGATAAATCAGCAGCTATCCCAGTGACTCAGGCTGCAGCCAACAGCCCAGGCTCGAAGCCAGCAGCCAAACCAGACAGTGAGCCTAAGCCAGCAGCTAAACCAGACAATAAGCCTCAACCAATGGCTGTGGCTACCAGCACTAGAAGTGGAAAGTGCACGGACAAGACCAATTGACCAGTGGATGATGATGATGATGATGATGATGATGGTGATGGTGATGGTGAAGGAGAAGGACCCTCAATGCCTCCTGACATAAAATCAGTAGTCAAAGCAGCAGATGTAAGATCAGAAGCCAATATTGAGTCCTTTTCCCTGAAGGACCTTCATGGCCTAAGGAAGGATTACACTCAACGACCTGATGAATCCATAATTAGTTGGGCCTGCTCCAGACTGGGACCTGCGAAACACCAAGACTTTACACCCTAGTTAGTCCGTCTCTGGGATGTTGCAGGAGAGGCTACAATTCTGGATGGCACTGAAGCGAGGCATTTGGGATCCCTGTTACATGATCCTGTTATTGACCAAGGAATGATGAGGCGGGCTAACGCTCACAGCCTCTGGGCAGGGGTCTTGGAAAGTGTTGCACAAAGATACCTGTGTGCAGATGATCTCTATATGCAGCAAATCCAGTGGAAGACCATAGAGCAAGGGATCCAACACCTGAGAGAAATGGCAGTGGCAGAGATTGTCTTCTCAGATGATGTAACAACTAGGAACCCAGACTTGGTACCATGCACGTCTGTGATGTGGCGAAAACTCGTACGACTTGGGCCACATGAATATGCTTCTGCTTCAGCCATCATGAAGAGGGATAAGAGGGATGAGACTGTGCTTGACATGGCAAGGAAGCTCCGAGCATATGCAGATGCTGTACATGGCCCGACACATGCCAGAATCAGAGCGGTAGAAACACGTCTGCAGAAATTAGAGGATAAGATAGAGAAGAATCATAAGAAGCTCAGAGAGGAGATTAAAGAAGACCTTCTCCAAATCTCAGCAGTACAGGTCAGAGGTTCTGGTATCCAAGGCAGATATTTCCCAGATGGAGAGAGAAGGTACACCCCATGAGCTGAGCTGTGGTTCTACCTGTGTGATTGTGGGGAAAACATGAGAAGGTGGGATGGAAAACCTACTGCTGTTCTGGCACGACGGGTGCATGAATTGAAGGAAGCCACGAGAAGGAAAACAGCTCCAGTTGCCCATAGCCGAACTGCCGGGTATGATGATGATGACATGTCTGATCCCCTTGAAGGCACATCCAAGACATATGTCCAGTGAAAGAAGGATAACCAGGCTTAGAGGGGCCCTGCCTCTAGCCAGGTAGAGGCTGGGGAAAATCTTGTTTTCTGGTCTGTGTGGATTCGGTGGCCTGGCACATCGGAACCACAAGAGTATAAAGCTTTGGTTGATACTGGTGCTCAGTGTACATTAATCCCATTGAGACATGTGGGGACAGAGTCTGTTTCTATTGCTGATGTGACAGGGGGATCCCAGGATTTCACTTTGGTGGAAGCTGATGTGAGCCTGACTGGGAATGAGTGGAAGAAACATCCTATTGTGAGTGGGCCAGAGGCCCCATGTATTTTGGGCATGGAGTACTTCGCAGTGGGTATTTCAAAGACCCGAAAGAACTCAGATGGGCTTTTGGCATAGCTGCTGTAGAGGCCGAAGACATTAAGCAGTTGAACATTTTGCCTGGACTATCAGAAAGCCCATCTGCAGTAGGACTCCTGAAGGTGGAAGAGCAACAAGGGCCAGTTGCCACCTCTACAGTGCACTGTCAGCAGTATCAGACAACTCGAGATGCTGTGATTCCCATCCACAAAATGATCCATGAGCTGGAGAGACAAGGAGTGATCAGCAAGACTCACTCACCCTCATCTGGACTGTGCACAAGTCTGACAGAGAATGGAGATTGACTGTGGACTATCGTGGCTTAATGAAGTGACTACACTGCTGAGTGCTGCTGTGCTGGACATGCTGGAACTCCAGTACAAGCTGGAGTCCAAGGCAGCAAAGTGGTTCACCATCATTGACATTGCCAATGCATTTTTCTCCATTCCTCTGGCAGCAGAATGCAGGCCTCAGTTTGCTTTCACCTGGAGGGGCGTGCAGTATACCTGGAACCGACTGCCCCAGGGGTGGAAGCGCAGCCCCACCATCTGCCATGGACTGATCCAGACTGCACTGGAAAAGGGTGAGACTCCAGAACACCTGCAGTGCATTGAGGACATCATTGTGTGGGGGAACACAACCGCAGATGTTTGAGAAATGAGAAATATTTGAGAAAGGAGAAAAAAATCATCCAAATCCTCCTGAGAGCTGGTTTTGCCATCAAAAAGACTAAAGTAGAGGGACCAGCTCGTGAGATTCAATTCCTGGGAGTGAAGTGGCAAGATGGACGGTGACACATTCCTACAGACGTCATCAACAAGATCACAGCAATGTCTCCACCCACCAATAAGAAGGAGACACAAGCTTTCCTAGGTGCCATAGGCTTTTGGAGAATGCACATTCCTGAGTAGTGAGATCGTGAGCCCTCTTTACCTGGTCACCCACAAGAAGAACAATTTCCAGTGGGGCCCTGAGCAGCAACAAGCCTTTGTCCAGATTAAGCAGGAGATTGCTCATGCAGTAGCCCTTGGCACAGTCAGGACAGGACCAGAGGTAAAGAACGTGCTCTACTCTGCAGACGGGAAGAATGGCTTGTCCTGGAGCCTTTGGCAGAAGGTGCCTGGGGAGACTCGAGGTCGACCACTGGGATTTTGGAGTCTTAGCTACAGAGGTTCTGAAGGCAACTACACTCCCACAGAGAAGGAGATCTTGGCTGCCTATGAAGGAGTCCAAGCTGCCTCAGAGGTGATTGGTGCAGAAGTGCAACTCCTCCTGGCACCCCGAGTACCGGTGCTGGGGTGGATGTTCAAAGGCAAGGTTCCTTCCACTCACCATGCTACCAGTGCTGCATGGAGCAAGTGGATTGCTCTTATCACTCAGCGTGGCTGTATAGGTAAACTGAATCGCCCTGGGATTTTGGAGGTAATTGCAAACTGGCCCAAAGGTGGGAATTTTGGTGTCACAGAAGAAGAACAAGAGCCTGTGACACAGGCTGAAAAAGCTCCTCCCTATAATCAACTGCCACCAGAGGAAACACTCTACCCTCTTTTCACTGACGGTTCCTATTGCATCGTAGGGATGAACCGGAAGTGGAAAGCAGCTGTATGGAGCCCCGCACGACAGGTTGCACAAGCTACTGAAGGAGAAGGTGGATCAAGTCAACTTGCTGAACTCAAAGCCGTTCAACTGGCCCTGGACATTGTAGAAAAAGAGAAATGGCCAAAGCTCTACTTCTACACTGATTCATGGATGGTAGCCAATGCTCTGTGGGGATGGCTGGAGAGCTGGAAAGAGGCTAACTGGTAACGTAGAGGGAAAATGATCGGGGCCGCTGATGAGTGGAAAGACATCCCTACCAGGGTGGGGAGGCTACCTGTGAAAGTCTGCCATGTAGATGCCCGTGTCCCCAAGAGTAGGGCCAATGAGGAGCACCAAAACAATCAGCAGGTAGATCGGGCTGCAAAGATAGAGTTGCCCAAGATGGATCTAGATTGGGAGCACAAGGGAGGTGTCATGGTTTGCCCTGGCACAAAGCCAGCGCCTCCATGAGAATACCCTCTCCCTGGTGTCTGTTGTGAGATGTGACTGTCCTGTTCTCGGCTGTTTTTTATGGCCTGGAAAGGCTCGGGATGGCCTTGGACAGCCTGCGCTCCAAAGGACGAAAAGAGTCTTCAGGTTTTTTCTCGGTCTTCAGTGTTTATTAGTTTTTATCTACAAGATTTTCTCTCGGCCCAACAGAGGTCTGCACAGCAAGCCAGCCATGAGCACACTGTGAGCCCCCAGGGCGGTCACTTATCTTTATACCCAAAACTACGTATAAGATATTTACCTATTTTCCCCAATACCTTTCACCCTTATTGACAAGTGCACTTTTAGTAAGAACCAATCCCAATGTGCCACCACCACCACAGAAGATGGAGGCCAAGAAGAAGAAGAAGAAGGACAGGACACGCCCCAATTCCTCCATCTTACCTCTCTAGACACCCCTGTACCGAAATTCTAAAACCTGTGTTTCACACTCTAATTAACCTATCCCTTCACCATTTATCCCAGTGAGATCCTCCCATCCTCATACAGGTGTCGTCTCCTGTGCAGGATCAAAGTCCAGCCACCAGACACTTCTGGCAACATTCCAGGACCTCCGAGTCCCCCAAGGGTTATCTCGGTGTCTCTGCATATCAGGTCTGATGTGCTGAGATCCCACATGTGACCAGGAATAAGAAAAGCAGGCTCCTGCTTAGAAATAAAGATAACCTTGTTAACTAAACTACAAGAAAAGAAGAAAGAAAAAAAAAAACATGAGGGAAAAAATGAAAAACTTTCCTCCTCCCCCCCACCAAATTTCCCAATGCATTACATTCCCCCAAAATCACCAACTCTCAGTCCAGCACAACCCTTTAGATTACTCAATCTTCAGTTCATGAAGAGGAGAGGAGTCCTTCTTGCACCATAGGCTTCCCCTGGAAACACATTGAAACCTCGTGTGCTTCCATGTCACTCAGCACCGCCCGGAAAGTGCTTTGCCATCATGAAACCTTTCCTTCCATGCCCAGTGCTCTCACCACTGTGCATGGACCAGAGCTGCTTCTAGAGTTGTCTTTCAAGGATGCCTTGTCTCACTCCAAAAAAAGGCACAGCCTCTCCTTTGGGACTGTCCCCCCCATTTTTTCACCCTCTGGGGCTGAGGGGTACCCACACTCAACCCTCCTGGTTCTGAGGCACTGCCTCCCCCTAAATGCAGTCTCTGGGTCACAGGAATAAAACTGGGTGAGTCTACGACTACACAAGAAAAGTCCAGCCAAAAGGCCACTACAATAATCTCCCCCCACTCAGCCAGTCGTCTCCATGTCCCTTGGGCCTAGTTCTTGGTTATCTCATTTCCTATCTTTCTTCTTATTCAGCTCCTAGGAGGATCAGCATTTGCAAGGTCTCAATCATGCAAGAAAAAGGGTTAAAAATTTCAGTGTCTGCCTGTCCCAGAGCTCTGGTACTCCCACACTGCCCTCGAACTCCCCCCGCTTCTCCTCCTGGGCCAGCGCCGCTATTGAATTCAGACTCCGGCTCTCCCTCTCTCTCTCCTAGGGGGGAATGGCTGCCCGATGTCTCTTGGTGCTCTTCCACCCTTCCATCCTTGGGCTGGGCCTACCTCATGGCTCCATGGCTTTTCCCCTCCCTCGCCCAGCCGGCAGCTGGGACAGGGGGAGAGATCCAAAGCCTCTCCTGACAGAAGTCCCAAGAGACTCTGGGCGGGCGCAGCTCTGGGTTTTAACCCCTGTGTTTTTCTCAGAGGCGGTCCTAGAATCTGAGCATCCATTGGCCTGATGGTAGTGACCCCAGCATCCCAGAAATCCCATTTCCGGTCCAACCACCACAACTGGGAATACTGGGGCCATTGCAGAGAAGACTGAGGACACTGGGGCATCCTGTGGATGTCACTGGGATGAACTGGGAGGGACTGGGAATGGGCACAGGTGTATTGGGAGGGACTGGACTGTACTGGGAGGGACTGGAGGGGCACTGGGGTTGTGCTGGGTTTTACTTGGGGTCAATTGGTCTGTACTGGGGTTGTACTGATCTGTACTGGGGTTATACTGGTGTGTACTGGGAGGGACTGGAGAGGTTGAATTGGATGTTCCTGCCTCTGCCGCATCCCATTTGCCGAGGTTTCTGCCCATTACTGCCCAAAGCCAATCAGCACCTGGTTTAGGATCTCGCAAGCAGTGCCTGATATTGGCACGACTTTTTTTTGCCTACAACTCCCGTCATGCCCCACGGCCTGATTGAGACCCATTGAAGCTGGACTACAATGCCCACCATGCCCCGCACTCCACAGAACCCCGGGATTGTCCCCCACCTGTCCCTTAAGTGTCCCCCAGATCCTCCAGGATCTCTCAGTGCCCCCTCAGCACCCATTCAGGACTCCCAAAAGCATGCTTGGACCCCTGAGTGCTCCCAACCCCACAGATGCCCAGTATAGCCACTTCTGGGAATTCATCTCCTCTCATACCCCGTGACCCCAGAGGCCCTCAGAAAAATCCTGTGACTAAAACTCCTGCCGTGCCCTGCACCCTAAAGAGCCCGGTTAGAGATGACCGAGCTCCCCGCAAGTGTTCCCGAACTGTTTATGTTCCCCCGAGGATCTCAAGTCGCAACTCGGACGCAGCAGTGTCCCCCAAGAGCCTTCCCGGACCCACTACCAAAGCGTTCCAGCCACTTCCGGAACTATGGCTCCCATCATGCTCCGTGGTGCATGTCCAGTGCTCTTGGAGCCAGGACTTCATCTCCCGTCATGCTCCGCGCCTCCACCGAGAGCCATTGCAGCTGCGCCTCGAACTCCCGTGATGCTCCGTGGCCCCGTTTAACAGTATTACACCCACGTTTTCAACTCCCATCACCCCCCGCGCCCCAGAGAGCCCTGTTCAAGCCCCACAAGGGTCCACCCAGACCCCGAAGGGCCCCAGATTTCCCTCCCTGACCTCCAAGGGCCCCCCTGGACCCCCAAGTGCTGCCCCAGACCCCGAACTGTCCTTCAGAATCCCTGAATGCCCCTCCAAGTGCCCACCCGGCTCCCCCAAGTGTCCTCCAGACCCTCAAGTTGTCTCTGAATTCCCTCTCCAGACCCTGAACTGCCCCAAATGTGCCCCAGAAATGTCACCAGGGACCCCAAAGTGCCCCCCTTGACCCTTTCTGAGAAAACGATGATAAAAAAGGTGACAAAAAGACTCAAATATTACTAGTTACCAAAAAGGGAAATAAATAAATAGCCAATGGAGATTAACGAATGAATGAAGGGCATTGCATTACTTAGAAACAATGACCAATAATTTTTTTCGTTCCTAAAAATGCATTGGTTTTTTAATATAAACGAAATAAATAGGGCAGGAGATCTTTCTCCTTTTTAATGTCTTTATTAAAAATCAGCTCAGGTGGGGTGATCCGATGGGTCTCACACTGCCGCTGCCCCCAGAAGTGGCACAGAGGAGGAGGAAGAGTCCAGTTTGTCCACTGGTGTGCCAGCAGAGCTGGGGGTTCCTTCCTCACGAGAGCACGAGTTGATTCCCAGTATTTTGGTTTGACATTCGAGGTCCTCTTTGCAGCCAACATGTTTTTAGGTTACGGTGAGTGGTAAAAAGGGTCTTAGTGGACACTGGATTCTGTTCTTCCCATCTAGACATCACTTTGACCCCTCAATTCCATGTTGGTTTGTTGTTTTTAGGGGTTTTTGGCTAGGTTTGGTGAGGGGCTTCCTCATTTGCTTGCCAACCCCAATGTCATTTGCATGCCAATCAAATTATTGTCCCATCCTTGGTTGTCCCCTCCTCTTCACTGTCCCGGGTGCCATCCTCCAGGAAGCGGCAGGGTGCCACTCGACAAAAAGGGGAATTCCCAACCATCAACAACAGGTAGTTAATGAAAAACTATTAACAACAGGTGATTACAACCACAAACAGTTAGAGCTCCACCCTGGCAGCAACTGGCCCAACCTGGGAACTCTGCAACCTTTTAATAAAATGGGCAACTTTTCTACTCATAACAGTATGACATCACAGAGAGCGCTTTGTGACATCACTGAGGGAGTTGTGACATCATAAAGCTTCTGTGACATCATAGAGTAGGGTGTCTGGCCATAGAGGAGATCCTGCCATCATAGAGGGTGGCTCTGTGGCATGAGTGAATGGATTGTGACATCACTAGGTGGCTGTGTAACATCATAGAGCAGGTTGTGAAATCACAGAACAGATTCTGACATCACCTTATGGCTTTCTGACATCACAGAGTCTTTTGTGACATCACAGTGCAACTGCATGACATTCCAGGCTGACATTCCAGAGTTGGCTCTGTGACATCACAAGGGTGCTCTGTGAAATGCTAGAGTGGGCTGTGACATCACAGGTGGCTGTGTGACATTGCTAAAAAGCTGTGTGACATCACCAGGGCTCTGTGACATCACAGGAGCTGTGTGACATCACAGGGGCTGTGTGACATCACAGGTGGCTGTGTGACATCACAGGAGCTGTGTGACATTGCAAAAAAGCTGTGTGGCATCAATGGAGGCTCTGTGACATCACAGGAGCTGGGTAAGGTCACCGGGGAGGTCACTCTGCCCCAGCCCCCCTCACAGTTCCCCCCACAGCAGTCCAACCCTGCTCGTGCACAGTGGGGTCCCCTGTCCCCCCAGGTCCCCCTGCCCCCAGCCCTGAAGCTTCCCCCAGAGGATGTTCAATGAGATCCACCCCAGAGCCTGACACGGGGACAGAGGGCCAGGGCCCTGGGAGTGGGACAGGGGGACAGGGACCCCCTGGCAGCGTCCCCGTGTCCCCCAGGGCCAGAGCCTGGGACAGGACTCCTTCACCCTGTTACGAACGAGGCCTTGAGAGCGCTGAAAATATCCCCAGCAAGGGATCAGCAAAAAACAGATTGAATATTAAGGGACAGCAGCACAAAGTTCCTTGGGAAGAGTCATTCTGCTCCTGACTGGACACTTCAGGCACACCAAGGAAACAAGGCAACAACAACACCAAACATAAACCAGGCAATCAAACCAAAATTTAACAGAGAACTGTCCCTCTGTGTGTGTGTGAGACACAAGGACAATGAGGGCAAGGATAAAAGGAATATGGTCCAAAAGCTTAACAGAGCTCAAACTTAACAGGACTTAACTTATTCCTTAACTTTACCTGATCTTGTCAACTTCAAAATTTAGCAAAAGAGCAGCACTTAACAATATTTAACCCAAAATAAAACCTATGACTTAGAAATTAACAGAGGAATAACACTTAACAATCCTTAACTTAGCTAATAACTTAAACTTAACAACTTACAAACAGTGCAACTCTTAGGAGCATTTAACTTAGTTTAGACCTTCTGACTTGACCTTACCTACTGATATCTGGATATCTGACTGACTCAGCTGTCCAAGGCACTCCAACCCCTCAGAGAGCAGCATTTCTGCCACATCTCCCCAGCACAGGCACTCCTGTGTGCACACAGACACAAAGAGTCAGTGCAAGGCACCGGTGAGCAATTCCCCTGAGGGCAGGGAATGCTCCCTGTGGATGCTTTGCCATCTCCCCAGTGGGTGAAGAGTTTAGCCTGGAGGAGTGGGGGGATCGGCACAGGCTCTGTGGTTGCTCAGGATCCCTGAGTGCAGCAAACGGGAGAGTTCCCGGCTGGGAGAGGCCCCACTCAGAGGGAGTCGCTGGCCCAGGAGAGCTCCAAGGGCTCCTTTTGGAGCGCTGTTTGCAGGGCCCCAAGAGAGGGGCTGCAGTCCCAGCAATGGCTCATCCTGACTGCACTTGGCATCAACAGCTTCCTTTGGCAGGGTGAGAACAGGAATGTTGTGTTACTGAGGGAACACAAACAGCTCCCAGGGCTGCTGGTAAAGGAACCAGGAGCTGTTTGGGCAGCAGCAGTGCCTGGAGCAGACAGTGTTTGTGATGAGCTGTGGAGGGGCTGAGCCCAGGGGCTGTTGGCCAAGGCCGCGGCCCAAGGAGCATTTCTCAGCTGGCAGGGCGGCCTGAGAAGGGGAGGGGGGAATGCAGCAGCACAGGGCCCATGGAACCAAGGGACCAGTGTGACACTGTGGGGCCCTGTGAGACCAAGGGACCACTGTGACACTGTGGGGCCCTGTGAGACCAAGGGACTGTTGTGACACTGTGGGGCCCTGTGAGACCAAGGGACCATTGTGACACTGTGGGGCCTCATGGAATCATGGAGACCCCTGTGACATTGCTGGGCCTCATGGAATAAGGGAATTGTAGTGATAGTGTGTGGCTCCATGGAATGTAGGGATCATTGTGACACTGGCAAGCCCCATCAAACCAAGGGTCCACCATGACTCTGTGGAGCCTCATGGAACCAGTGAGACAATTGTGACCCTGGGGTTCCTTACAGAACCATGAGGACCATTGTGATACTGTGGGGCCTTGTGAATCCAAGAGGCATTTGTGACACTGCAGGGCTGCTTGGAACCAACCATTGTGACATTGTGGGGCCTCGTGTCATAATTGGTCCCTTGTGACACTGTTGACCCAAAGGAGAACATTGTGACACTAGAAACTCCCAGGGTCCAAAGGGCCATTGTGACATTTCAGGGCTCATGGAACACAGGAGTCACGTGATATTGTGGGGCCTGGAGAGCTATGGAGACCATTGTGACACTGCAAAGCCTCATGGATTCGTTGGGACCGTTGTTACACCACTGGGCCTTATGAAACCTAGGGACCCTGTGACAATGCTGGACTTAATTGAACCAAGGGTCCATTGTGACACTGCAGGTCTTCTTGTAATCAACAGGCAATTGTCCAGCTGACCTTGGCACATTGAGAGTCTCCTCATCTGCTATTGAAATACTGGGGCTCTGTGCTTTCCTTCTCATGGAAAAGAACTGGCCTTCTCCTCCAGACACCCATGGCCAGAATTGGGATTTCACCTCCAAAATTCCATATATCCAGAGATTGTTCCAATAGGAAGATTGTCAGGACAAATCTGGCTGGTAATGGTTTCACAAGGATCACCTTTCATCTGTCCCCAAAACACTGGGGAAGGCTCTGTGCTTTCCTTCCTTTGGGAAAGAACTGTCGTTCTAGTCCAGGTGCCCATGTCCAAGATTGGGATTTCACCTCCAACATTCCCTGTTGTGAGAGACTGGAGATTGTTGGCTGAAAACATTTTGTCAGGGGCGGGGGGGGAGGAAGGGGCAGGTCCAGCCCTGCCCGGCCCTGGAACCCCAGTCCCCCCAGAGCCTCTATCCCAGCCCAGCAGTGGCTGCCAGTCCCTGGCACAGCACAGGCAATGCTCCACAGCCACCTCTGCAGCCCCCAGCCCAGCTCCTGAGGGACCAAATGAGCCCAAGTCCCACCTGGGGAAAGGGCCCAGGGAAACCAAGGGGTATTGAAGGCTGACCACAAGGCAAGCACACATCTTGACCCTACCTCCTCTTGGAATTTCCATCTGAACTGTCCTGGAATTCAGGACTTGGTAGCAGTGTGGGTGCTTCTGTATATGTTTTTTTTTTTTTTTTTTTCTCTTTCTGTGTATATTTTTTCTATTTCTATTCTCTTGCAAATCTTGAGTAACTTAAAACTGCACAGGCTTAGAATTTGTGAAGGTGAATGGTCCAATTTAAAGCTTTGAAAAGTGGTTTTTCTTTTTTCATTGAATGTCATATTAAACCTTTTGCCAAGTTTCCATAATTTTCTAATATAACTAGTAAAAGCTGTCTTGTTCTTTTGAGCTCCTGATGATCTCGTCAGAATTTCTGCACTGTGTCCAACTCAGAGGAAAAAAACAATTGCAATTCATTTTAAATCTCTCATTGAGAAAGTTTTTTAGTGGATGGGAGTCAGGGCTTGTGTGTCCTGCTTGGCACAGCCCAGGCAGGGCTTTCCCAGCCACATTCCACACTCCATTTCCCAGCTGGAGCCGCTGGTGCCTCTGAGTTGTGCTGCCCCAGCCCCAGGGACGCTCTCCTTGTCTGCCCATTCCCCCACGGTCTCTGGGCAGGGATGGCCTCAGTGGGGGCTGCTGACATCCTCAGCAACTTGGAGGCTGCTGCTGAATTTTCCTGCTCCAGAGGCTTGTTCAGCCTTCAGCTCTTGAGTGCAGGAATTCAGTGTCCCAGGGCTCATTAACATTCAGAACATCTTAACAAACCAAGCCTCTGGGAATAATCTGATTTCAGTTTCCAAATCTTGTGTGTTTAAAAAGGGAGATTTCAGAAGTGCGTTCAGCTGAATATGTTCAATTTAAAAATACTGTGAGAAAACATTTTTTAGGACCTGTTTTTTTTTTTTTTTTTCCCTGTTATAAGAAATCTCCACTTGACATTGAAACCAAGTACTTCCTCATGCAATTTGAATAAAGATGAAAATCAAGACCCTACAATCAATCAGACTCTGTCCCGACACCCACCCCACCATTTCCCCCATCCCAGCCCTGGCACTCAGAGCAGCCTTGTGCAAATCTGAGCTCCCTCCAGCCCAGGCTGCACCTGCAGCTTTCAGCTCCTTGGCTCCAACTCCCACCTGATTTCCTTGGAGAAGGAGCTGCCTGAGACACAGAGGGATGTTCATTTCTTGTCAGCCAACAAAGCCAGGGGAAGGCACAGCTCCATCAAATGCAGAAGTCAGTCTTGTCCCTGGATCTACCCCGCACCTGATCCCCACAGCCTGTCCTGTTTCCTTCATTTCTCCTTTGCCAGGGACTTTCTGGTACAAGGGAGCTCTGCTCTGGCTATGGAGGAAGGTGGAAGTTCCACCACTGGAGTGGGAATCATAACTCATCATGTTTGTGTCCTTTTGGGGGCAGGAACTGATGAGACTCAGAGGCACAGAAAGTTTCTCTTCATGGCCAACAGACCATAGTGGAACAGGACAAAATTTAATATCAATCACACTCTTCCCTGAGATATGTGCAACATCCCAGCAGTATCTGATGAGTCCACCATCCACAAGTGATTTCCGTACCAGAATTATTTAGACAAACATAGTTCTATGATTGATGTAAACACAATTAAATTCTTCTATCAGGATGCTCACCTGGAGTGGGTGCAGAGCAGCTCAAACAATTCCTGATTTGCAAAGCTGTCAGTGGTGGATGGAGAAGGGAGGTCAGGCTGCTCTTGGTGTTGAGGAAATGCTGAAAGCCGCCTGACTCATTTCATCTCCTCCTGTCCTGGCTGATGTCTCCTCTTTCCCCTTCCACCCATTGGCTCTTGTCTCCCACCAGGCCTCCCTGTGAAGAGCCTGGCTCTGTGTTCTCCATCCTCTCCTCACTGGCACTGCCAGGCTGGGATGAGGAGCCCCTCAGCCTTTCTTGCTCCAGGCTGGACCAGCCCAGCTCCTTCAGCCTCTGCTCACAGCCCAAGGGCTCCAGTACCACTTTGGAGGCGCTTCCCAGACCCTGCTCCAGCTGCCAGACATCTTTCCTGCCTTGGGCAACCCAAACCAGGTCTCAGTGACCTGGATAATTCACGTCCTTGATGTCCTGGTCACACAGCCCTGGCCCCTTGTCCCCATGTCATGCTCTGGGGTGGATCCTGTGGAACATCCTTTGGTGGAGGCTGTGGCTCCAGGTGGGCCGGGGGGATCCCGCGGGACAGTCACCCCACTGGGCATGAACTGCATTGGAGTTGTTGGGAGAAACTGTGAGGGGGAGCTGGGGCGGAGTGACCAACCCAGCGACCTGACACAGCCCTGCTGGGATGTCACACAGTCCCTCTGTGATGTCAGACCTCTGCCCTGTGATGTCACAGCCCATTCTCTAATGTCACACAGCTGGTCTCTGATGTTACAGCCAAATCTGTGATGTCATAGTCTGCTCTGTGATGTCAGACTGCTGCCCTGTGCTGTCACCGCTTGCTCTGTGATGTCATAAATGCAATCTATGTAGCTGTATCTGTAGCTATGTATCTGATGCTGTAGCTTCTCCATGACCTCCTGTCCTCCACTTTCTGATGTCAGAGCCCACTCTGTGTCCTCATGTTACCAGATGATCAATTATCTACACCAGCTGAGCTGACACCTGGAGCTTGTTCT
This sequence comes from Melospiza melodia melodia, assembly GCF_035770615.1. Lineage (NCBI taxonomy): Eukaryota > Metazoa > Chordata > Aves > Passeriformes > Passerellidae > Melospiza > Melospiza melodia. The sequence continues at coordinate 22,005,451 of NC_086200.1, forward strand.
CCAAAACCCCAGGCCTATGGAAACCACACAATGCCCATTGTGTGAGAAGAGGAACTAAAAGTTTACCAGCCTCCTGCCAGCTCAGCCCCACTGGAACATTGGGGTACACGACCACCAGGGACCACCAGAGAAACCCCCAGGACAGAAGAACACATGGGTTAAGGGGAGGGGAAATATGTTAATGATTTTGGGGAAATGATTATCATATTTATGTTTAGTCTGGGAAAATCAATGAATATGTGTGCAATATACAGAATAGAAACAGAAACTTTCCTGCGCTCAGCCTGCATGGCTTTGGAAGGAGCTATCCCCCATGCATCCAGCAGAATAAAGAATGTTGCTTTTTAATGCTACATTGGGGTTAAGGAGTTTTCTGTTTTACCGAATTTTTGGTGACGCTCCCACTGCCAAGGAAAGCTCTGTCTGCTGCTGTTCACAAACAGAGAAGGACTGGTGGCAGATGTGGGGCTCAGAGGTTGCCTGGGGCACAGTGATCATGGAATAATCAAGTGTTCAATTTTCTGTGAAAGAAGGAAGGGCAGCAACAAATCTTCTACACTGGAATTAGGAAGGGCAGACTTTGGCCTATTTAGGATGCAGATTTGGGGAGTACCAAATCAGGTACTGATTTTTTTAAGGGAAACAGCCCTTAAAAACAAAGGGGTCCAGGAAGGATGGACACATTTCAAGATAGTAATTTTAAGGGGGAAGGAGCAGCCTGTCCCAGTGTGGCAAAAGATGAGCTAGAGAGGAAACTGACTGGCCTGGCTGCCCATGGAGCTTTTGTGCAAACTCAGGGGAAAAAAGAGGGTGCATAAATTTTGGGCAGAAGGCCAAGAAATCTAGGAAGTGTTTAAGGATGTTGTTAGGTTATGCAGAAAGAAAAGTACAGAGGTGAAAGATCAATTAGAGATGAACCTGGCAACTTCTGCAAAAAATAAATGGAAAATATTTCTATAAAACAACTTAGAGCAAAAGGAGGGATAAGGAGAACCTCTCCTCTTTATTGGACGCAGTGGGGAATATAGTAACTAGAGATAAAGAAAAGGCTGACACTTACCATATTGTTTGTCTCAATTTTCAGTATTAGGACAGGTTGTCCGCAGGACAAGAGTTCTCCTGAGCTGGTAGATGGGCACGGGGAGCAGAACAGCCCCCTGTAATACAGGAGGAAGCAGCTGGTGACCTGCTGAGCCACTCAGATGCTTACAGGTGTGTGGGATCGGATGGGATGCATGCTAGGGGGATGAGGGAGCCGTAGATGAGCTCCCCAAGCTGCTCTCCATCATTTACCATCAGTCCTGGCTCACCAGGGAGGTGCGACAGGAGGTGCCAGTGTGAGCCCATCCCCAAGAAGGGCTGGAAGGAGGAGCTCCAGTCCTGTCAGCCTGACCTGGGTGCCCGGCAAGGTTATGGAACAGATCACCCTGAGTGCCATCACAGGGCATCCACAGGATGGCCAAGGGATCAGATACAGCCAGTGTGGATATCAATATCTGCATTGATGGTGTGGATGAGAGGATTGAGTCCAGCATCAGCAAATTTGTAGATGACACCAAGCTGGGTGTGAGTGTGGATCTGGTGGAGGGTAGGAGGGCTCTGCTCAGGGCCCTGGACAAGCTGGATCCAGGGACCAAATCCAACAAGCTGAGGTTGAAAAAGACCAAGTGCCAGGTCCTGCACTTTGGCCACAACAACCCCTGCAGCACTACAGGCTGGGGACAGAGTGGCTGGAGAGCAGCCAGGCAGAAAGGGACCTGCAGGGACTGATGGACAGCAGGCTGGACATGAGCCAGCAGAGTGCCCAGGTGGCCAAGAAGGCCAATGGCTCCTGGCCTGGTTCAGGAATGGTGTGGCCAACAGGAGCAGGGCAGGGATTCTTCCCCTTTGCTTAGCACTGCTTGGGCAGCACCTCAAGTGCTGTGTCCAGTTCTGGGCCCACAATTTAGGAAGGCCATGGAGGGGCTGGAGCATGTCCAGAGAAGGGCAACAAGGCGGGAGAGGGGTCTGGAACACAAGTCCTGTGAGGAGTGGCTGAGGGAGCAGCTGGGGTTGTTTATCCTGCAGAAGAGGTGGCTCAGGGGAGACAAGGCAGTGTCAGGGCACAGGTTGGGCTTGATGATCTCCAAAGACTTTTCTAACCTTGCTGATTCTGGGATTCTCTGAAGCCTCCCTTGAAGCAGTTGCAGGATGAGCCTTGGGACTCCTCTTCAGAAGCTCCAGCAGCCCAGGTCCCTCAGCTTCTCCTGCCAGCCCCAAAGCCCATCCTGTCAGTCCAGCAGAGCCTCTGCAGCTCCTCCTCACTGCCCAGAACAGGGAGCCCCAGAGCCAGACACAGCAGCCAAGATGTGCCCTCCTGGCCTGGGGTTCCTCTGGCAAGGGAGCAGCACCAGGCACTGCAGGAGCCTGCAGACAATTCCTGCAGCACTTGTAGGATGATCCTGCTCCCCAGGGGATGTTCCCATGGTGCCAAGTCAGGAACTGCAATGGGGAGAGGGGCCAGAGAGGAAAGGGCAAACAGGGATGGGCTGTTTGCACAGCAGGGAACAAGGCTGCGTTATAGGAAGGGATTTGTAGTAGGAAGGGAAAAGTAATCAAAGGTGAAGCCATGGAAATGCTCGGGGCAGTTTGGGAGTGGCTGCCAGGCAGCCCTGGCTCTGAGCAACAGTGTCTGCAGTGGGACAGGAAAATCCCAGCTGATGGGAACAAATTTTCTGGCTGACTGCAGAGACCAGCACAAAGCTGTGTGGTTTCCCTGGTGTCCCCCAGCCCTTGCTGGCCCCAGGGGCTGATGGCATTTGTGCTCCCTCAGGTTCATGTCCCCACACCAACAGCATGGGGATGCTCCCCCTGCTCTGTGCAATGCAATCAGGGGCTCCTGAGCCAGTGCTGCCGTGTCTGTGCCTGCAAGGATGTGGCACCTGTGTGAGCTGGGGGAGAGACCAGAACTGCAGAGGGGGGATGTTGTTGGCAGCTCCATGAGGACGCTCTGGGACGCTGCCCTGGGCTGTCCAGCACACTGGGGATGGATCAGCCCCTGCTCTGCTGCTCCTTCCCGTCTGCCCCAGGGCCCTTGCAGAGCCCCAGCCATGCTGTTTGCCCCCAGCCTGCCCGTGCCCAGCCTAGGGCTGCTCACAGGGCTTTTCTGTGCTGAGCATTGGCCTGGCTGTGTTCTTGAGAGAGCCTGGGCAAGGAGCCTGGAGCCCCCAGGCCCTGGCCTGAGGCGTCAGCGCTTACCCAGCAGTGCCCATGTCCTGTCCCTGCTGCAGCCCTGGCACTGCCACCCCCAGGGCTGTGCCCAGCCCCGAGAGCACTCAGGCCCTACAGTAACACCAGGGCCACCAGGGCAGCGGGGCATGGCTACGGCAGCAGCACTGGCAACACCAAGTGCTGCTGTGGCTGGGCACAGCTGCTGGGCCAACCCTGATCTGCCCCAGCTCTGCACACAGACATTGCTGCTGCAGCTCCAGAGAAGGCAACACAAGGGCATCTCTGCAGAAAACTTGGCTGGGACATCCTTTTTTTCCTTTAACGTCACCCAGAGCGCAACCCCTCATTGACAAAGTCTGTGGCCACAGGGAAGTTGGAGAGAAACAAAATGAGAAATGGCACAAAGACATTTATTTGTGGACAATATGAGAAAACTAATATAAAGGAAAAAATACCTACAATCAAACTAACAATAAGATGACCTCTGTTACAAGTGGTTTGCAGCAATTGGCCACAAATTAATGTTCCTGAAAGCATCCAGTCATCAGTCTCCACACTTCAGCCTTGAGCTCCTGGTTCCTCAGGCTGTAGATGAGCGGGTTCAGGGCTGGAGGCATCACTGAGTATAGAACTGACAGGGCCAGATTGAGGGGTAGGGAGGAGATGGAGGGGGGCTTCAGGTAAGCAAATGTGGAAGTGCTGACAAAGAAGGAAAAAACAGCCAAGTGAGGGAGGCAGGTGGAAAAAGCTTTGTACCGTCCCTGCTCAGAGGGAATCCTCAGCACAGCCCTGAAGATCTGCACATAGGAGAAAACAATGAACACAAAACAACCAAATAAAAAACAGACACTAACTGCAATGAGCCCAAGTTCCCTGAGGTAGGATTTGGAGCAGGAGAGCTTGAGGATCTGTGGGATTTCACAGAAGAACTGGCCCAGGGCATTCCCATGGCACAGGGGCAGGGAAAATGTATTGGCTGTGTGCAGCAGAGCATTGAGAAAGGCACTAGCCCAGGCAGCTGCTGCCATGTGGACACAAGCTCTGCTGCCCAGGAGGGTCCCATAGTGCAGGGGTTTGCAGATGGACACATAGCGGTCGTAGCACATGATGGTCAGGAGGAAATACTCTGCTGACAGGAAGAAGAAAATCAGAAAGACTTGGGCAGCACATCCAGTGTAGGAGATGTCCCTGGTGTCCCAGAGGGAATTGTGCATGGCTTTGGGGACAGTGGTGCAGATGGAGCCCAGGTCGCTGAGGGCCAGGTTGAGCAGGAAGAAGAACATGGGCGTGTGCAGGTGGTGGCCGCAGGCTACGGCGCTGATGATGAGGCCATTGCCCAGGAGGGCAGCCAGGGAGATGCCCAGCAAGAGGCAGAAGTCCAGGAGCTGCAGCTGCCGCGTGTCTGCCAGTGCCAGCAGGAGGAAGTGACTGATGGAGCTGCTGTTGGGCATTTAATGTGCCTTGGCATGGGGATCTGTAAAAAAGTAATCATGGCATAGTTGGGTTTGGAGAGGACTTTAAATATCCCAGCACAGCTTGGGGGCACTTTCCTCCCACTGCCTGCCCAGGGCTCTGCTGCCTGGAGCTGTCCCTGCCAGCAGTTGCTTCCCTGTGCCCAGGGCTGGGCCCTGCCAGTGCTGCCAGAGACCAGCTCAGCCCTGGGGGCTCAGCTCTGCCCTGCAGACACCTCCCAGCTCTGGCACTGCCCAGTGGCAGCTCTGGCTCTCCAGGCTCTGATGGCTCTGTCAGAGCAACCCTGAGGAGGCTGAAAAAGCAAAACTGATGCAACTTCTAGGGTGCCCTGTGCAGGTTTCTGTCACTGCCTGGCTTAGTAAGATCTGAGAAAAAGCTATTTTCTTTTTCTGGACCTTAACTGAGAGATTAATATCAATGTGCAATTTTTCATCCTGGCAACAGAAAGCAGTAGATTAAAAAAGCAAGATTTTCCAAATTATGCCGCCCTAGCCTTGCTGTGATCCCTGTATAACCTACTTGGAAATATTCTACAGTTAAAGGTCATGCTGGGAGCAGTCCTGAACAATACAGCATCCTCACCACACCAAGAAAACACTTCCAAACCTGACCAGCTGTCTTGTCCCACCCAGACCTTGTCCCCCCGTGCTGGGAGCAGCTGCCAGGGCTGGCTGAGAGCTGTCCCAGGTCGCAGAGTCCCTGGCAGGCAGCAGAGTCCCTGGCCCAGCACAGCGCCCTGGGCTGCAGGTCCCTGCTCTGCACGACAGCCCTGGGCACCCCTGGCTGCTCTGCAGAAGAGACAATCAGAGAATGTACTCACAGGGTTTGTAGGCATTGGGATGTTCCAGCTTTAGGAGATGGCTCCAGGTGCTGCCGCTGCATTGTCCTGCAGCCAGAGGCTCCTGTGCCAAGGGCTGGCAGTGATTCTGCCCCAGGAACTTCTCAGCACCTTCCCAGCCCTGACTGATTGAAGCTCTCTGTGCATCTGTGCCGTGCCTGGGGTGGCTGCAGGCAGTGCCCCAGCCCTGCTGGGCTGGCAGAAGAGCTGCTCATCAAGAGAAATGTGCTTTTGAAGCTCCTCTAGGTTACCAGGAGCTCCTCTGTGCCAGGAGCCCAGCCCAGCTCAGCAGCACAGACATAGCACAAGGACTTTAATGAGCCTCAGGGGCTTTGTGCTCAGGCCCTGAAAATCAGTCCCTGAGAGGGAGCTGAAGAAACCTCTCCAGAACTCCAAGTCAGAATCCAACACCAAACTTTCTTGGACTTTTAATGGGTCCCACTGAGAGACATGACTGAGAAAGTGTCCCCAGGCCTTGGCAGAGCCGAGAACTGGAGGCAGTGATGACAGGTGGGGACAAAGAGAAGGCAAGTGTTGGGGCCCTTGGGCACAGCTGTGTCTGTGCCACCAAGGGCTGTGAGGAGACACCTTGCCCTGAGGCACTGGGGCCTTCTGGCACAGCCCCAGCCAGGCTGGGCACTGTCAGCCCCTTGTTCTGCCCTCAGCATCCCCCCCTAGCCCACATCCCAGTGGCCTCAAGGATCTGCTGGAAGGAGTCCCTGGAGAGCCTTGCTCAGCAATGGCCCTGGGGAATCCTTAATGCTCCTTTTAGGGACTGCAAGTTTTTGAAAGGACTTTGGGTTTGGCTTTTGCCTTGGAGTCTCTGAGAGGTTTGTGCAATCATGGTCTCCAATTATCTGCTGTAATTATTCTCTGGAGAGGCTTTGTCAGTAACAACACTCATTGGGGCTCATTAGTACTTCAGCTTACTTCAGTTATTTAAAGGTACTTGGTGTTTCCCTTTTGATACTGACTCTGTGAGAGGTTTGTGCAATCATGGCCCCAATTCTCTGCTTTAACGAGTCCCTGGAGAGCTTTGTACTGACACTCAGTGGGGCTCATTAATGGCTATAGATACTCAAGGTTTTTAATGTACTTTATGGATTTAAGAATACTTTTAGGTAATTTTAAGGATTTCCTTGCCCACACTGAGTCTCTGAGAGGTTTTTGTGCCATCCTGACATCCAGTTCTGTCCTCCAAGGAGTCCATGAGGAGCCTGTGTTGGGTATCTTCCCTCTTTCTGTTTTACAACAAAGATGGAACTGAAATAATTTTGCAAGACCTTCTAAAAGCATCCAGACAAACATGAGACAATTTACAATACAACAACAGCTAAGAAAATTAAATGTCCTGTTTAAATAGACATCATCCAAACTTTTAGTCACTTGGATTGGAAGAGTTCATTGACCCAGTCTTTGTTTCCCACTTGAAGCTTCTTGAACTCTTCATTCAGTACTTGAATGCTCTTGTGGATTGACTTGCTCTGGCTGGAGAGCTTCATGCAACACATGCCCTCAGAGTCTACACAGCCATGCCCATGTGCCCAGAATAAAAATTCTATTGCTGTTCTGCAAGGTAGCATGTCTGATGGTCTCTATGTCTGAGAGCAGGCCACTCAGTGTGAGGGAGTAGCATTGGTTTGCTTACCTAACAGGCACCCAACATGGTCTGATTGTCCTAAAGCTTTAGCTGCAGCCACCCAAGGTAGTCCAAAATGGGGGTGCTACGATGCGATACCTGGATTAAAGCTTACAAAGCCATCTTCTTGATATCATTCAATACTTCTCTGGGGATACCTGCTGCTTGATCATCTAGTCGGCTTTGCTGTCCTTCTCCAGCTAGATGGTTGATTGTCAATTCTGCCCTTGCCTCATTATTAGCATAGTCTCCTATTAATTGATGTAGTAAACACTTCCATCCCCCTTCCCACAGGCTGTATTCTGTAGGCGACAACAACATGGTCCTAATACATTTTAAATCATAGGGAGTTATGATGTGTAGTAAACATGGCCCTCATTAGGCCATTAAAACAAAGTAAGTCCTTCCTATGGTCTTTAGCTGCCTTACACAGATCCTTGATTTCCCCGTAAACCAATGGCTGATACCTAGGATTCTGCCCCCTTCTTTCGTAGCATACGGGGGCAATGAGGGAGGAAGAATAACTTGGAGGAGAAACATTTGATTTAGAAATAGTGTGACAGTTGGGCTTAGTATCTGTGACCATGGGGTTATATTATTGCTGGAGGGTGAGGCAAAGGGCACTGCCATTTTGTCAGGTGTTGGGGAGGAAGGGTCTTGATTTACGATGGCAGACTTCCGGGGTAGAGTTCTGGAGGCATTGCCCAGGGTGAAAGTGGAATTATTGACTGTAGGGACATGACCCACAGTTGTGGGGATGGAGTCTGGAGGTTTGTTCGGGGCGGAAGAGAAGGTTGTGGTAGCAGGAAGTGGAGGAGCCAAGATGGAGGGAGGATGATCCGGCTCCCAAGCCACATTCTGGCTCCTTTCATCTTGAGTCTCCAGGGCATGATATTCCTAGACCACGTGGCCATTGCCATCTTGGACCATTGTGGAAGGTCTGAGAAAGGCATGTTGGCTGGGAGGTCCTGAGTCAGAAGCAACCAACGGATTGAGTTTTTGAGACATTGCTTGCTGGTGAAGGGTCTCAAAGATGGTATGGAAGATGGGGAGCATGTGGGCTGCAATGCAGTCCCTTTTGATCGAAAGCTTGTACAGTTTAAGTCTCACTTAGTCCTAAAATTCAGTGGTATGGATTTCATCAGCAGAGGCATCTGGAAAATTTTTAATGATCCACCTCATGATTGATTTTAATTTGTTCTTTGAAAATATTTTGTCAAAATCTGTTAGAATTAACTTAAAGCATCCATATATGCTCCTTTCTACTTTGGACATCTAGCTGCCCATTTTTCTCCTTCTCCACCTTAGGGGCAAGAGCCACCAGAACACACCAAATAAATAATGGGACTTGGGTGCATATTGTAAAAACACAGTGGCAAAATGGGCAATAAATGTCTTGCATTTCCCCAAACCCACCTGCAATCCTATGCAGGTGAAACCGTTTTTTACCCTGCCGATCCCGGGCCGAGGTCCCTTGAAGCAACAATGAATCCGCCAGGCCTGCACAATCCAAAATCCCGGGGAGCACTGACCTATCCATCAGCTAACCCCAGCTGACATGACTGACACAGTGAGCCCTGAATATCATGGTCCCTGTTTGGGTGCCAAATGTCACAATGAGGGTGGCTGCGACAAACCTCTCTGAGTCCCTGACTTCAGCTGGGCGAGGGTGGCAAAAATGAAAAGAAGTGGGTTCGATGGAGTTTCCCGAAAAGAACTTTAATTACAGGGTGAAAAACAATAAACATGGAGAATTCAAGCAGGGTACGAGGGGCAGTATTGTAAAACCTGAGACAAAGACCAAGTCACAACATAGACACTTGGGGCTAGAAAACTAGAATAATAACCATATAGAAGAAACAAGTTACCAATAAACCAATACAGGAGTAAAACTTGGAGAACTTAGCATAACAACACTAAAGGCTTATGGAAAATGTCGCAAGCTCACCCTAAGTAAATCGAATGACTCCTAGAACTTGAAATTCACGCCCAGTTCTTCCAGGGTAAAATCTGTCTGACTCTGAGTTACAGCTGGGCTAACTCCCACACCGCTGCTTTGCACTGGCCCCTTGGGACCATGCAGCCAAACAGAGCCACAATGCTATTCTTGGTTCCACAAGGCTCTGCAGTGTCACAATGGCCCCTTCATTTCACAAGGCTCTCAAATGTCACATTGGTCTCCATAGGAAGGAAACCACAGAGCCCCAGTGTTTCAGGAGCTGATGAACGGCAGCCATCTAAGAGGCCAAGATAAGCCTGACCTGTCTGTCCGGGCAGGTTTGCTTGGAGCAACCCCTGGATATTTGAAATCACAAATGCAGAGTCCTAATTTAGGACATTTGTGCCTGGAAAAGTGGAATTTTTTTTCCATAGAAAGAAAAGCACAGAGCCCTTTCCAGTGTTTGGAAAATAGATGAGTGCTGCCACTCAGGAGTCAATGACCAGCCAGACTTGTCTGTCCTGGCAACTTTAATTACATCCATACTTGGGGCTAACCGATGCACAGCTGTCTCCTCTGTATGATTTGTTGAAACGAGACTCTGATCTAAAGTCACCTTGCACACTGACCCCTGAGGCATGTAAGGTGTTGGAGGTGGTTCAGCAAACTGTTTTGGCTTGCCAAGTTTATCGCATTGATCCCTCCGTTGATGTCACTGTGTTCATCACCACTCCAGATTTATATCCCACGGGCATCATTGGCCAATGGAGTGACAAATGGTCCAATTCCTTGCATGTGTTGGAATGGGTTTTTCTGCCCCATCTGCCACAGCAGACGGCAATGCATTGTTTGAGCTGATTGCTCGCTTGATAATCAAATGCCAGCAACGGTGTTTGCAATTGATGGGTGTGAATCCCGCAAAGATCATACTCCCGGTGCAACGGGGGATTTTGACTGGAGCTTTGCAAACAGTGTGTCCCTGCAGAGTGCTCTGGAAAAATTTTCAGGGCAGATCATTTATCATCTGCCCAGTCATAGGTTACTGCATATGGCAAAATTCACACAAATCCCTTAGCAGCCCAAAAATACCCAGGAACCTGTGCAAGGACCCACCGTCTTCACTGACGGTTCAGGGAAAACAGGAAAGGCCATTGTTACCTGGAGGGATGGAACTGAGTGACAGGTTCTGGAAGCTCATGAGGATGGGTCAACCCAATTGTTGAACTGAGGGCTGCTGTCATGGCATTTGGGAAATTTTCCCAGGAACCTTTCAACTTGGTCATGGATTCCGCCTATGTGGCCAATACCACACAGAGTTTGGGTCATTCCGTTTTGAAGGAGGTCAGTAATCCTGCCTTGTTTCATTTACTGAAGACCTTGTGGTGTGCCATTCAGGCCCGGGTTCATCCATTCTGTGTTTTGCCTGTGAGGAGTCACACCAATTTGCCAGACTTTATAGTGGAAGGTAATGCGAGGGCTGACAAGTTGGCTAACCCAGCATGGGTAGCGCCTCAGCCTGATACACTCATGCAGGCCAAGGCATCACATGGGTTTTTCCACCAAAATGCACATACCCTGCAGAAGCAGTTTCAGCTGATGCCAGCTAAGGCTCGTGACATTGTTGAGTCATGTGATGACTGCCACGCACTTGCTCCGCCTTTGCCGGCTGGGGTAAATCCCAGAGGCCTTAGGGCCTTGGAGCTTTGGCAGACCGCTGTCACCCAAGTTGCCGAGTTTGGCCGGCTCAAGTACGTGCATGTCACTGTGGACACGTTCTGCTCTGCGATGTGGGCTTCGGCTCACACTGGGGAGAAGGCCCGTGATGTCCTTGCCCACTGGAGGCAGGCCTTTGCCGTTCTGGGCATACCTTCTGCTGTGAAAACCAACAATGGTCCTGCTTACGCATTGCAAAAGTGCGGCAGTTCCTGCAGTTGTGGGGTGTCTTGCACAAGTTTGGTATCCCTCATTCTCCGACTGGTCAAGCTATTGTAGAATGCGCTCATGGTACTCTGGAGCAGGTTCTTCAAAAACCAAAACGGGGAATGCAGGGTGAAACCCCGCACAGCCGGTTGGCAAAAGCTTTGTGCACAATCAATCATCTCACTGTGCCGCAGAACTCAAATAACCCTGTCATTTTGAATCACCATCTCTCGGTGCAGGCTGTTTACGAGGCACATCAGCCTTGAGTGAAGGTACAGGTGCAGAATTTAGTCACCAAACAGTGGGAAGTTCCCTATGACCTTATCGCTTCGGGGCACGGGTATGCTTGTGTATCCACACACACTGGGGTACGCTGGGTACCTTTGAAGTCTGTTCAACCTGACCTGCAACTGCAGAGACAGAATCCAGCTGATGAGCAAGATGGAAACCGTGACCAACCTGGAAGGCATCAAGCGGGGGAATCATTGAGTGATGATTCGGATGCAGATGATGAGAGTGATCACTCTGATGATTCCTCTGCAAGTGGACACTGAACAGTGTTCATGTTTTCTTTATCATATTGTTCATTTTCTTTCTTTTCTTTTTTAAAGGAAAACAGTGAGATATTGCCCTGGTTTTTTAAGATTTTCTAAGCCTTCTGATGTTGACATTCTTGTAATGAACTTTCTCACACACTTTCTATAAATAACTCATTGTTTTGCATTCCTTTATGGAGGAGGAGACAGTTGATGGACTGTTGGTTTGTCCAGTGTCATTGGAGAGGTGTCACTGTCACCCTCCAATCCATTGTCACTTTTGGAAAACTGTAAATGTTGGAGTCAGAAAATAAACTTCCCCTTTTTTCTTCACCATGACAACAACGATGTGAGCTTGTGTTCTTTTGTGTCCTATAATGATATTCCTGGGCCAGCGACTCCCTCTGAGTGGGGCCTCTCCCAGCTGGGAACTCTCCCGTTTGCTGCACTCGGGGATCCCGAACAACAACAGAGCCTGGGCTGATCCCCCCACTCCTCCAGGCTCAGCCCTTCACCCCCTGGGGAGATGCCAAAGGATCCACAGGGAGCATTCCCTGCCCTCAGGGGAATTGCTCACAGGTGCCTTGCACTGACTCTTTGTGTCTGTGTGCACACAGGAGTGCCTGTGCTGGGGAAATGTGGCAGAAATGCTGCTCCCTGAGGGGTTGGAGTGCCTTGGATAGCTGAATCAGTCAGGCGTGTAGGTAAGGTTAAGTCACAAGGTCTAAGTGAAGTTAAATGCTGCTAAACAGTATTTAACTTAAATTATAACCTATGACTTAGCAATTTAAAAGAGGACTAACACGTAACAATATTTAACTTAGCTTATAACTTATATTCAACCTAAAACTTAGCAAAAAACCAATTCTTAGCAGCATTTGACTTCACTTAGACACTTGACAGCCTCATGGAACCAAGGGGCCATTGTGACACTGAGGGGACTCATGAAATCATGGAGATCATTGTGACACTCTGAGGCCCCATGGAATAAGCAAAGCATTGTGACACTGCAGGGCTTCACGGAACCTCGAGGCCATGGTGACATTGTGGAACTCCATTGAACCAAGGGTTCATTGTGACACTGCCGGCCTGCATGGAAGCAAAGCTCCAGGGTGACACAGAGTGGCCTCCTGTCATCAATGGTCCATTGTGACACAGTGGAACCAAAGAGACCATTGTGACTCTGCAAACCCCCAGGGTCCAAAGGTCCATTGTGACATTGCAAAGCTCATGGAAAAGAAGAGTCACATGACATTGTGGGACCTGGGGAACCACAAAGACCATTGCGACACTGCAAGAGCTGATGGAATCAGTGGGACCATTGTGACACTGTGGGGCCTTCTGGAACCTAGGGGCCATTGTGACACTGTGGGACTCTATTGAACCAAGGGTCTATTGTGACACTGCAGGTCTTCTTGTAATCAAGGGACCATTGTGACACTGCTGGACCCCATAGAAACAGGTCAGCATTATGGCACTGTGGGGCCTCATAGATCCAAGGCACCATTGTAACAGTGTGGGACCCCATAAAACAAAAGGAACAAAGGACAGGTCTGGTTGGTTTGGCTTCCCAGGGGCCACCTGACTGGTCCAGCTGACCCTGGCATGTTGAGGATCTCTTCTCATCTGCTGCTGAAGCACAGGGACTCCATGCTTTCCTTCCTATGGAAAAGAACTCTCCTTCTCCTCCAGGAACCCATGGTCAGATTTGGGATTTCTCCTCTGAATTTCCTTATATCCAGGGATTGTTCCCATAGGAATATTGCCAGTACAAATCTGGCTGCAGTGGTTTCTCAAGGGTCACTTCCCATCTGTCCCCAAAACATTGGGGAAATCTCTGCGCTTTCCTTGCTCTGGGAAAGGAATGTCCTGCTTCTCCAGGAGTCCATGGCCGAGATTGTGTTTTCACCTCCAAAATTCCCTAAATCCAAAGACTGCTCCAAGACAAAATCTACCATTCCTGACAAGTCTGGCTGGCCTTGGCCCAGTGAGGCTCTCACCAGCCTTCCAAACACTGGGGCTCTGTGCTTTCCTTCCTATGGGAAAGAACTGCCGTTCTCTTTCAGGCGCCCATGGCCAGAACTGGGGTTCTACCTCCAACATTGCCTGTTGTGACAGATTGGAGGAGATTTTTGGCTCAAAACATTTCATTTGTGAGGGAGGAAGGGGCAGGTCCAGCCTTGCCCTGCCCTGGAACCCCAATTCCCTCAGAGCCTCTATCCCAGCCCAGCAGTGTCTGCCAGTCCCTGGCACAGCACAGGCAATGCTCCACAGCCACCTCTGCAGCCCCAGCCCAGCTCCTGAGGGACCAAATGAGCCCAAGGCCCACCTGGGGGAAGGGCACAGGGAGACCAAGGGGTATTGAAGACTGACCACAAGGCAAGCACACATCTTGACCCTACCTCCTCTTGGAATTTCCACCTGAACAGTGTTGGAATTCATGAGTTGGTAACTGTGTGTGTGCTTCTCTGCATCTTTTTGCCTTTCTATCTTTCTGTGTCTTCTTCTGTTCCTGTGCTCCTGCAAATTTTGATTAATATTAAATGGAACAAGCTTAGAATTTGTGAAATTGAATGGCTCAACTCAATGCTTTGAGAAGTGTTTTATGTTGACTTAATGTCTGTTGTGATTTGAGATGAGAAGAATTTTAAAAAGTAAAACTTTTTCGTGTAAGTGACAATCTGTTAAACCACTGAGATACTGAGCACGTCTCTGTGAAACACAAATGTTAAAGATGAAAAAGTCCAGGAACCTCTTTCTTTTCCAGACAACAAAGAAGCAGCAAGCCCTGGCCCTGGCCCCCATCTCAACCAAACCAAACCAAACCAAACCAAACCAAACCAAACCAAACCAAACCAAACCAAACCAAACCAAACCAAACCAAACCAAACCAAGCAACCCTGCCATGGGCTGAGCTCCTGCTCCCCTCCCCAGGCTGCCCCTCTCTACATTGGCCCCATTCTAACCAAACCAAACCCCAACAACTCCCAAACAGTAAAACAAGAGGCTACAAAACCCCAACCAGAACAAAGCAAGACACAGCCATTGAAATCTTACCAAGTCCCCTCCCCCCAACACAACTAAAACAAAAAACCCCTACAACCTACAACCCATACAAAATAACCTTACAACTAAAAACTTAAACATAAAAAAAGCCAAAAACCAACCATAAAACCAATTGTAGCACAACACAACCACGACTTCCACCACAAGTTACTGGCAGGTCAGATGTTAACCCTTTCAATACTTCAATCCTCCCTCCAGTTAAAGAAAAAACAAAATGCAAGCATATAAAAAAACCCCATAAAACCACCAAAGTCAGTAAAGAAGAAATGAAATCCCAATTTAAAAGAAAGAAAAAAATACCTTAATCTTAAAACTAAAATCTTCCTATAAACTATAAAGAAAAAACTCTTTTTCTTTACAAAACTTTTTTAAAAATTCAAATTTGTATCAAACAAAAACCTCCATGGTAAAATAAACAAATGTTAAAAAACCCACAGTTTCATGAGAAGTTTAAACAGGAAAAAATAAGTAATTCAGTATCCGCAAGAGAAGATCTCTATTCCCAGAGATAAAAATAATTTACAAAGTAAATAATAAAAACTTTATTATAACTCATCTTTAAAACAATACCCCACAAGTCATCATGGCCCATCAACCAGCTGTAAAAAAGCTTGTAGCTATAAAGACAATTTCACAATAACGAAGTTCCCCAGACAACTGTTATCCATGACAAAATTAAGTACCACAAAAAAAAAAACATTTCCTCCTGTAAAAAACCTCCATAATCTTAACAAGAAAAACTTATCACCCTAAAACTAAAAAAAAGACAATTCTAGAAATAGTAAACCACTAGAAACTTTATTTTCTTTATATAGTCAGATTTAAAAAAATTTGTAAAGAAAAAAAGTGCTCTAAAGAATTTATTTTAAGTCTTACTACCTTTTTTTTTTACTTGCTTTTAAAAAAATTTTCTTTAGACCCTTTTAAAATTTTAAGTCTACTTTACCTTTCTTGTAATCCTATCTCACAACAAAATAAACACATAAATAAATAACCGACACTAAAACCGACCACACTCATCAATCCATTAATTAAGAAATCTCAAGATGGGAAAAATCTTAAATTAGCAAACCAAAACCACTACAATGTTATCATGTTATGATTAACCCTTTGCCAAAGTTTCGCTGATTTTCTAAAGCTGCCAGTAAAGGCTGTTTGGTTGGTTTGGGCTCCTGAGAATCTCTTATTGGTATTTCTTCATAGAGTCCAACTCAGAGTACACAAACAATTGTAATTCCTTTTAAATGTTTCCTTGAGAGAGTTTTTTGGGGGATGGGAGTCAGGGCTTGTGTGTCCTGCTTGGCCCAGCCCAGGCAGGGCTTTCCCAGCCACATTCCACACTCCATTTCCCAGCTGGAGCCGCTGCTGCCTCTGAGTTGTGCTGCCCCAGCCCCAGGGACGCTCTCCTTGTGTGCCCATTCCCCCACGGTCTCTGGGCAGGGATGGCCTCAGTGGGTGCTGCTGACATCCTCAGCACCTTGGAGGCTGCTGCTGAATTTTCCTGCTCCAAAGGCTTGTTCAGCCTTCAGCTCTTGAGTGCAGGAATTCAATGTCCCAGGGCTCATTAACATTCAGAACACCTTAACAAGCCAAGTCTCTGGGGGTAATTTGATTTAATTTTCAAATCTTTTGTGGTTAATTAGATGAATTCCAGGAGTCTATTCAAGTTGAATAGATTCTATTTAAAGAGACAGTGAGAAAAGATTTCCTAGGTCCAATTTAGGTTTCTTCTCCCTATTAATTTATTGATACGTGCAATCTCCAGCTGACACTGAATCCAAGTACCTCCTCATGCAGTTTGAATAGACATGAAAGTCAAGACTCTTCTCAGCTGACATTCAATGTGACTCTGTCCCTACCCCCACCCCACCATTTCCCCCATCCAAGCCCTGGCACTCAGAGCAGCCTTGTGCAAATCTGAGCTCCCTCCAGCCCAGGCTGCACCTGCAGCTTTCAGCTCCTTGGCTCCAACTCCCACCTGCTTTCCTTGGAGAAGGAGCTGCCTGAGACACAGAGGGATGTTCATTTCTTGTCAGCCAACAAAGCCAAGGGAAGGCACAGCTCCATCAAATGCAAAAGTCAGTCTTGTCCCTGGATCTACCCTGCACCTGATCCCCACAGCCTCTCCGGTTTCCTTCATGCCTCCTTTGCCAGGGACTTTCTGGTACAAGGCAGCTCTGCTCTGGGGATGGAGGAAGGTGGAAGTGCCACTACTGGAGTGGGAAGCACAGCTCATCAGGGTTTCTGTCCTTTGGGGGGTCAGGAACTGATGAGACTCAGAGGCACAGAAAGATTCTCTTCATGGCCAATGGACCACAGTTGAACAGGACACAATTTAATAACAATCACGCTCTTCCCTGAGGTATGTGCAACACCCCAGCAGCATCTGATGAGTCCACCATTCACACGTTATTTCCATACTAAAATTAATTTTATAGAAACATGGTTATGTGATAGATATAAGCACAATTAAGTTCTTGTATCAGGATGCTCGTTCTGTAGTGGGGACAAAACAGCTCAAACAATTCCTGATTTGCAAAGCTGTCAGTGGTGGACGGAGCAGGGAAGTCAGGCTGCTCTTGGTGTTGAGGAAATGCTGAAACCAGCCTGACTCATTTCATCTCCTCCTGTCCTGGCTGATCTCCCCTCTTTCCCCTTCCACCCATTGGCCTTTGTCTCCCCTCAGCCCTGTGTGAAGAGCCTGGCTCTGTGTTCTCCATCCCCTCCTCACTGGCACTGCCAGGCTGGCATGAGGAGCCCCTCAGCCTTCCCTGCTCAGGGCTGGACCAGCCCAGCTCCCTCAGCCTCTGCTCACAGCCCAAGGGCTCCAGCCCCACCTTGGAGGCCCTTCCCAGACCCTGCTCCAGCTGCCAGACATCTTTCCTGCCCTGGGGAACCCCACCCAGGCCACAGTGACCTGGACAATCCCCGTCCTTGATGTCCTGGTCACACAGTCCTGGCCCCTTGTCCCCTGTCAGGCTCTGGGGTGGATCCTGTGGAACATCCTTTGGTGGAGGCTGTGACTCCAGGTGGGCCGGGGGGATCTCTCGGGACAGGGATCCTGCTGGGCATGAACAGCATTGGACTTGTTGGGAGAAACTGTGAGGGGGGGCTGGGGCAGAGTGACCAAACCAGTGACCTGACACAGCCCTGCTGGGATGTCACACAGCCCCTCTGGGATGTCACAGCCTGCTCTGTGATGTCACAGCCCATTCTCCAATGCCCCACGGCTGATCTCTGATGGTTGGTCACAGCTGGTCACAGCCAACTCTGTGATGTCACAGTCTGCTCTGTGATGTCAGACATCTGCCCTCTGATGTCACAGCCGGCTCTGTGATGTCACAGAGGCAGTATATGATGTCATATTGCCCAAACACCTCACATAACCCACTCTGTGATGTCATAGCCCACTCTGTGACCTCATGTTATGAGATGATAAATTGTCTCCACCAGGTGAGCTGACACCTGGAGCTTGTTCTCCACAACCCCAGGCCTATGAAAACCACACAATCCCATTGTGTGAGAAGGGGAACTGGAAGTTCAGCAGCCTCAGTGTCCTGCCAGCTCAGCCAGGTGTCACAGACATCTTTTCATTAAAATCCTTTCATT
Organism: Melospiza melodia melodia; assembly: GCF_035770615.1. Classification (NCBI taxonomy): domain Eukaryota; kingdom Metazoa; phylum Chordata; class Aves; order Passeriformes; family Passerellidae; genus Melospiza; species Melospiza melodia. Next base: position 22,023,681 of record NC_086200.1, read on the forward strand.
AAGATTTTTCCTGCTGAAGCTGAGAAGTTTCAGCAACAAATGTAAACAATGGTTATCTGCTGCTGTGCAGTGCAACAGGTGGATCCGTGATTGATCTCCTGTGGATGTTTGGATTTACTGACCACTCACGGCAGAGCTGGCTCCCGCTCACTCTCTGAGACACAGATCTTTGTTATTCATTCTTTTTTTTCTGTTCTTAGCTTAGCTAGCCTTCTGAGAACCTTTCTCTTCTATTTCTTTTAGTATAGTTATAATGTAGTATATATATCATAAAATAATAAATCAAGCCTTCTGATCATGGATCAACGTTCTCGCCTCTCTCTTCGCCTGCAACCCTTGTGACCAATGTCACAGCCAGTGCCACTGGAACATTGGGGTCCATGACCACCAGGGACCACTAGAGAGACCTCCAGGACAGAAGAATGCATGGGTTAATGGGAGGGGAAATATGTGAATGATTTTGGGGAAACCATTATCATATATGTGTTTAGTCTGGGAAAATCAATGAATATGTGTGCAATATACAGAATATAAACTGAAACTTCCCTGTACTCAGCATGCACGGCTTTGAGAGGAGCTATCCCCCGTGCATCCAGCTGAATAAAGAATGCAGCTTCTAAATGCTGCATTGGTGTAAAGGAGTTCTCTATTTGACTGAATTTTTGGTAACACTCCCACTGCCAAGGAAAGCTCTGTCTCCTGCTGTTCACAAACAGAGAAGGACTGGTGGCAGATGTGGGGCTCGGAGGCTGCCTGGGGCACAGTGACCATGAAATAATCAAGTTTTCAATGTTCTGTGAAAGAAGGAGGGGCAGCAAACAAACTTCTGCACTGGAATTAGGAAGGGCAGACTTCGGCCTGTTTAGGATGCTGATTTTGGGAGTACCAAATCAGGTACTGATTTTTTGAAGGGAAACAGCCCTTAAAAACAAAGGGGTCAGGAAGGATGGACACATTTCAAGATAGTAATCTTAAGGGGGAAGGAGCAGCCTGTCCCAGTGTGCCAAAACATGATCTAGTGAGGAAAAGGACTGTCCTGGCTTCCCATGCAGCTTTTCTGGGAACTCAGGAGAAGAAAAGACCAGAATTGCAGGAAGTGTATAAGGATGTCATTAGGTTATTAAGAAAGGGAAGTTGAGAGGTCAAAGCTCAATTAGAATTTAACCTGGAGGCTTGTCTTAAAAGAATGAAAAATGTTTTTATAAAAAAATTTATAGCAACAGGAGGGAGAAGGAGGGAGAATAAAGTAACTGAAAATAAGAAAAAGACAAAGCTACTTAATATCTTGTTTGTCAATTTTCAGTATTTGGACAGGTTGCCCTCAGGATAAGTGTTCTCCAGAGCTGGTGGATGGGCACAGGGAGCAGAACAGCCTTTCTAATCTAGGAGGGAGCAGTTGGTGACCTGCTGAGCCACTCAGATGCTCACAGGTGTATGGGACAGGATGGGATCCATCCCAGGGGGATGAGGGAGCTGGTGGATGAGCTCCCCAAGCTGCTCTCCATCATTTACCATCAGTCCTGGCTCAGCAGGGAGGTCCCAGAGCACTGGAGGTGCCAGTGTGAGCCCATCCCCAAAAAGGGCTGGAAGGAGGATCTGGGGAACTCCAGGCCTGTCAGCCTGACCTGGGTGCCCAGCAAGGTTATGGAACAGATCACCCTGAGTGCCATCACAGGGCACCCACAGGATGGCCGAGGGGTCAGAGCCAGCCAGCATGGATTTCAGTATCTGCATTGATGAACTGGATGAGGGGGCCGAGTCCAGCATCAGCAAATTTGCAGATGACACCAAGCTGGGTGTGAGTGTGGATCTGCTGGAGCGTAGGAGGGCTCTGCAGAGGGCCCTGGACAGGCTGGATCCAGGACCCAAATCCAACAAGGTGAGGTTTAACAAGTCCAAGTGCTGGGCCCTGCATGTTGGCCACAACAACCCCTGCAGCGCTACAGGCTGGGGACAGAGTGGCTGGAGAGCAGCCAGACAGAAAGGGACCTGCAGGGACTGATGGACAGCAGTCTGGGCATGAGCCAGCAGAGTGCCCAGGTGGGCAAGAAGGCCAATGGCTCCTGGCCTGGATCAGGAATGGTGTGGCCAGCAGGAGGAGGGCAGTGATTCTTCCCCTGTGCTCAGGGCTGGTTGGGCAGCCCCTTAAATGCTGTGTCCAGTTGTGGGCCCCCCAATTTAGGAAGGCCATGGAGGGGCTGGAGCATGTCCAGAGAAGGGCAACTATTGAAGTGAAGGGGAGACGACCATCCTTTAATGCATCGAACTCCGATTTATTGATCGATCAGTCACTTTAAATAACAGTGTTAATTAACTTCATGCATATTCCAAAATCCAGGTTCACGATAGGCTAACAGAGAAAACTCTAACCACTCCCTTTGTTTTACAATGCCTACAATTGTTTAGTAAAAACAAAACCAGTGTTCCCACTGTGATATGAAAGGTTCCCAAAACTTCCATTTCTGTTCCCAGGGTGCCATCTTTTCCCAGAGAGGGTGTTTTGCTTGTTATGGGAAGACTGTCTGAGAACCTTTTTGTTTATAAAGTGATGCACGAGAGAGCCTAATTGTTTATAGAAATCAGCCTGGGAACGGCTTTTGGAACTGTTTCACAACTACCTTTTACTGCTCTCTCAACTGTATGCCTTCATGGCCTTTTTCTTTAAGCCATGCTTGAACTAAACTCTCCACATCTCCCCCGTCTTTTTCTTTTTGAGAAAGGAGGTTAGTTTGCTAGGTTTTCTCTATCATCCTACTAACCATATTTTGGATACAAATTCAGAAACAAGGTAAAATAAGTAAAAGCAATAAGAGTACACCTAATATCCCTATAGCATATATTTCAAGGTTTCTTAGCCATGGTCCCAGTCCTAAACTTTTAAGCCACTCATCAATTCCCAATCCTTCTTCTTCCTTAAGGCTGTTAAGCCCTAGCGGTAGCTCTTTTGTCTTAGCATGAATAGATACAGAATGATCAGATAAATTCATGCAACACATCCCTTCAAACTCTTCACACCCATGGCCTTGTGCTAACAGTAAGAAATCTATTTTGTAAAACAGCGTGATTAACACTCCGTACATCTGCAGTTAACATATCTAATATCTGTGATGTCTTATTCAATTCACCCTTAGCCCAACAACCTATTTGTTTTGCTAAAGTCATTGCTTTGCTTGCAGCACCCCATGGTAGGAGAGCTGAAACCATCACTTGTTTAAATTTACTCCAGAGCCATGGATCTCCTATTTGACTGCAGTCTAAGTTATGTAAGCTGCGCCTTTGCCTGCTTGTCTTATGACTTAGTTGCATTAATACAGATATATTCGCGTGGAATAATGATAACTTGCCTAAATAACAAGGTCCACTGTCGACGGAAGGGAACCAGGACATCAATTTGATCATCACAGGCCCAATTTTATTGATCAGTACGGCAGGTTAAATACAGTTAATAATGAGCTTCATACATATTGCAAAAGTTGAGCTCAGGGTTGGTCAGCTTACATATCAGCACCTACGCCTACTTCTACATTCCTATGGTTCTACTTTTGATACTTTCTACATATTCTTAGGATATATTCAGGACTAATCTCTACTCCCTATCCTGATGTTGCAGCAAGGTCACTGCTGACTTTTCCTTTCAGCTTGCTGGCTGCTGACTTTCCTCCTTCAGCTTAACCAGCGGCATTATGTCAGTATGGCCTTTCTCAGCTAACCAATTATTAATAAATCTCTCCACATTTCCCCTGTTTTCTTCTTGAGCAAGGAGATTAGTTTGCCATGTTTTTGCTATTGTACGGCTGACCATGTTTTGAATACAGTTAAAGATACAAGGCAAAATAAGCAAAAACAGTAAAATTACACCCAGAAGTCCTATAGCATAGATCACAAGGTTCCTCAGCCACGGTCCAAGTCCTAAGCCTTTAAGCCATTCGTCAATTCCTAAACCTTCTTCTTCCTTGAGTTTGTGAAGTCCCTGTTGCAGTTCTTTTATCTTAGTGTGAATGGGTACTGAATGATCAGACAGATTCATGCAACACATTCCCTCGAACTCTTCACATCCATGCCCTTGTGCTAAGAGCAAAAAATCTACAGCAGCTCTATTTTGCAAAACAGCATGGTTAACACTTTGCACATCTGCGGTTAGCATGTCTAGAATTTGTGATGTCCTGTTCAGCTCATCCTTTGCCCAGCATCCTAATTGTTTTGCTAAATTCATGGCTTTATTGGCAGATCCTCCTGGCAAGATAGTGGAAACCACTACTTGTTTGAATGTGCCCCAATACTGTGGATCTCCTATCTGGCTGCAGTCTAAGTCATGTATGCTGCGTCTTTTCCTGTTTGAATTTTGACTCAGCTGCATTAGTAAGGACACGTTAGGATGAAACAATGACAATTTTCCCAAAAAACAGGGTCCACCCTGTGGTTTAGCTGGTATACCATTCCATGCCCTGTCTCCACAAATCAAAAATAATCCTGTGGGTAATTTCATTGGTGCTGTGATATTTGTGCCGTTACATTGACTGTAATGCTGTGGAGAGAATTCACTCACATTCAGGGATGAATCTAGGGTGGCTCATGTTTCTTTAGGTTGGTTTAAATTCTGAGCATCTGAAAATTTGAAGCTAAACCATCTGCTAGCTGTAGTGTTAGACATACTGGCATTTGTACTTCTAAAAAGATCTAATTCTTCAGGAGGAGAATGCAAAGAGGTGTTAAGTGATTGGATTAGTAACCATTGATGATAGCCATCACTCTGACCTGCAGAATACCCTTGTTGCACTGGCAATGTGATGTTTGACATGTTAGACATACATAAGGTTTGATTGTTTATCAAACTGCAAAATTCTCCAGGAGACTATACTGGAAGTCTTACTAGGCATGTTCGAAATGGGTTAGTGACTCCTCCAAGACTAAGTGATGATTGGTTAGTTTGATTAGCAAGTGTCACCTATAAATTGTCTCTTGGTTGACTAAAGTGTGTTATTCCTACTGCTTCACTTGCTACAGCATTGAGCAGTATAACAAAAACAAACTTCATTTTTCTTTCTGCTTGCTTTTCTTCTCTTTCCTTTCCTTCTGCTTGCTTTGTTTTTCTTTTCTTTGCTGTCTTTTCCCTGGTTTGCTAGATTGTCTATTGTAAGGCTGAGTCAATTTTTGAATATACTGATCTAATTCTAAATCAGTATCTTTGCTCACAAGTATAGCATGAGATAAGTTTGAAGGCAAATCAGCTTTACAGCGAGCTGTTATGATGCATGAGGCTTTATTATTTTCAAATATCCTAAGTATTTCTTGTAACCTCTACCTAAGATATGCTATAACTACTTGTTCTGCACTTTCAAAAAGCTGTAATCTTGTCCGTCCTGGCAGGCCAGTACTTTGTTCAAGAGCTCTAACTCAGATAAAATTTTGAATCTACCTTCTAAAACAAGGTGCACACTATAAATAATCTACTGACTTCTGTGAATACCAATAAACTTGATTACAATCTGCACAATGCAAAGCTACTCATGCATAGCACTTATCATTATCCCTTTTGCAAACATAACAAGGAGGTGAATATAAGTAAGGACCAGTATAAAAGTCTGGTTCTTCAATCTAAAGCAACTAATTCAATGGTGGTAATCGCAAAGCCTCTTCAGCTTTTTTACTATATGAGGCTAATAGTTCAAGCTCTTTCTTTAATACAAGGCGTATCTTATTTCATAATCGTAGTTCTTGTTCGTTATCCTCCTCAACAACTATATCCTCTCGAGGGTCCCACAACTGTAAAATTGTTCTAATCATAGAAAATTAATTAGCAATCACTGATATCCTTATTCAAATGAGACCGTTCCCTTTTTGCCTTCTTTTTCTTATCTGTCTTCAATCTTGCTGCTCTTGATTTTACTGGTCTTGCCACTTCCAAACTCAATTTTTGCAACTTGTCAATGCAGCAATCTAATGCCCTATCAGGATCCCCTTTGAAGGGTCTTACTATTGAATGCTGTGTTAAAGGCACTAATTTCCTACATCTTATAGAAACTATACGTGATTTACTTTGAACCTTAATTCTATTCACAATACATTGTACCTCCCATCGATAATAAGCAAGAATTTTCTGTTCAGGAGACTCATAAAGATTTAAAGCTATATATGCGTTTTGCCCTCTTTGTCTCCTTAATTCATCTTGCCAGCTTTTGCCCCACATGTGCTCGTGTTCACAAGTGTGACACCACAAATCCCACAATAATGATTGTTCTATCCAAAAAGTTCTTTCACAACCCCCACAACGTAGAGCTATCCAGGCAGCACAATGTGGATTGTGACAGTCAAGGCAATGTAGTTTCGCTGGATCTGTTAAGTGAAAAGTTGATAATGAGTCAATAAAACCAATCAACTCCTGGGCTGTCCGGTAGTGACGTGTCAGTGCTCTGTCCACCGCTTCTGAGTACTCCTTCAATTGTAACAGTAGTGGTTGTAGGACTAGAAGCAGTTTCTTCCCCAGTCGCTCCCTGTCCTCTTCCGTAAGGCGATCCACCAGAGGCTGCATCAAAAACAGGTTTAGTCCACTTAGCAGGCACCCACAAAGGCCCTGTAGGTGAGGAAACACAAAGATACTCTTGACTTCAATATAATACTTTTGCAGGTTTTTCCCATAATCTTGTACTCGGGTTCTTATACTTAACCCAGACCTCTGTTTCCTTAGTATTTTCCTGACCTGGCTTCGGATGATGTTTCATTGCAGGAGGGGTATCATCTTCCCCAAAAATGCATAAATGGTTAATCACATACAAAACTTTAGCCAAACATGCTTGTGTTTGATGATGGAAATAGAGGCCAATGTTGTGGCCACGCTTCTGGAGAAATAGTGCTGGTATCTGCTCTTGTATCTAATAATCTATAAAGGGTTATGCTTTGAGGCTCATAAGTAATTTCAACTTTTTGCTTTGGTCTATTTTGTAAATCCACAGTTAAAAGTGTAACACCAGTAGAGCCAAAACCTTTTTCATCCCGTGTTTGCCCAGTAAATGATTGTATTCTCGATGTCATTTGTGACAGTGGTATGAATTGTGCAATGCGTTGTCATTTTGTAATTTTAATCGGAGGATAAAGGGTGTAAACCATGATTTGTATTTCTCCTGTAAAGTCCGCATCGATAACACCAGGCAAAACAAATAATCTCAACATAGTTGTAGAGGAACGTCTTAGCAATAATGCTCCACATGTTTGTCTATTTAATATAAGAGGGCTTTTTATTTTAGTTGGTATCCTCTCAGGCCGGTTCGTCATTAGTGTGATGTCTACTGCTGCTGATAAGTCCAAACTGAGGCTCCCCCCGCCGAAGCTGTAACTGGAGTTGGTTCACTCGGGGGAAGCGGTGGAGGCAAAGCTGGTGGCGGAGGCAAAGCTGGTTTGCTCTTACTTCTACCATCTGACTCGCCCTCCCCCTCTGACAGGAAGGGTGCAGACAGTTCCACTGTGCTTATAGGAAAATCCTCCACACCACTTTGCTGGGGACCCTTAGGCATAAGTATCTTAGTTACAGAAGGTGCCAGGGGATCATCTTCACGACCATACCCTATTATGAGCATCTGTTGCCCTTTCTGCTGCCTTTCTCTCAGAGACCTGCTGAAGTAACGTGTTATACACCACCCGCCATAACTTCCCGAATTTCTTTGCTGACTTATCATCGTCTAGCACTGTATCCCACAGTATTTCCCCAAACTTCTTCCACTCTGCTAGCTCATGAACTGTATGAGGGTTAGAAAAGATACCCTTAGCACGGGCATAAGCTAATAACCCTGGTAATTCCCTTTTTAAATCTATCCCTTTTATCCCTCGCCGCTCTAAATACGCGGCGAATAAATCATATGCCGCTTGCCTATCCATACCTATTAATCAGCGCGCGCTGTTGCAGCTCTCCAGGCTCCCGCGACACGTATTGTCTTCATTCACCGTTGTGAGCATCAAGGTTGCTTCAAATTCTGGCACCGTTCCAGCTGCAAGGACCCAAACCCAACTTCCTCGACCGTGGCGTAATCCCCTTTTCCTTTTAATCCGAGAAAAAAGGGCAGAGATTCGGCTTTGCCCGCATTCTCCACCATTTCTCGACAGAAGGGAACCAGGACATCAATTTGATCATCACAGGCCCAATTTTATCGATCAGTACAGCAGGTTAAATACAGTTCATAATAAGCTTCATACATATTGCAAAAGTTGAGCTCAGGATTGGTCAGTTACATATCAGCACCTACGCCTACTTCTGCATTCCTATGGTTCTACTTTTGATACTTTCTACATATTCTCAGGATATATTCAGGAATAATCTCTACTCCCTATCCTCATGTTGCAGCAAGGTCACTGCTGACCTTTCCTTTCAGCTTGCTGACTGCTGACTTTTCTCCTTCAGCTTAACCAGCGGCATTATGTCAGTATGGCCTTTCTCAGCTAACCAATTATTAATAATACTCTCCACAGATGATGTCTATCTAAAACAGGACATTTAATTTTCCTAGCTATTGTTGTATTGTTAATTGTCTCATGTATGTTTAGATGCTTTTAGAAAGTCTTACAAAATTCTTTCAGTTTTGTCTTTGTTGGAAAACAGAAAGAGGGAAGAGGATACCCAACACAGGCTCCTCATGGACTCCTTGGAGGAGAGAACTGGAGGTCCGGAAGGCACAAAAACCTCTCAGACACTCAATTTTGGAAGGAAATTCCTTAAAATTACCTAAAAGTATACTTAAATCCTAAAAGTACCTTAAAAACCTTGAGTATCTCAAGCCATTAATGAGCCCCACTGAGTGTCAGTACAAAGCTCTCCATGGACTCATTAAAGCAGATAATTGGGGCCATGATTGTAAAACCTCTGACACAGTGTGTATCAAAAGGGAAACACCAAGTACCTTAAAATAACTGAAGTACCCTGTACTATTAATGAGCCCACTGAGTGTTGTTACTGACAAAGCCTCTCCAGGGAATAATTACTGCAGATAATTGGAGGCCATGATTGCACAAACCTCTCAGAGACTCCAAGGCAAAAGCCAAACCCAAAGTTCTTTAAAAAACCTGCAGTCAATGAGAGCATGAAGGAGCCACAAGGGCCATTCCTGAGCAAGATCACCAGGGACTCCTTCCAGCAGATCCTTGAGGCCACTGGGATTTGGGCTAGGGGGGGATGCTGAGGGCAGGACAAGGGGCTGACAGTGCCCAGCCTGGCTGGGGCTGTGCCAGGAGGCCCCAGGGCCTCAGGACAAGGTGTCTCCTCCCAGCCCTTGGTGGCACAGACCCAGCTGTGCCCCAGGGCACCAAGACTTGGCTTCTCCTTGTCCCCACCTGTCATCACTGCCTCCAGGTCTCTGCTCTGCCTGGGGCCTGGGGACACTTTCTCAGTTGTGTCCCTCAGTGGGACCCATTAAAAGTCCAAGAAACTTTGGAGTTGGATTCTGACTTGGAGTTCTGGTGGGGTTTCTTCAGCTCCCTCTCAGGGACTGATGTTCAGGGCCTGAACACAAAGCCCCAGAGGCTCATTAAAGTCCTGGTACTGTATCTGTGCTGCTGAGCTGGGCTGGGCTCCTGGCACAGAGGCAGCTTCTGGTAACCAAGAAGAGCTTCAAAAGCACATTTCTTTTGATGAGCAGCTCTTCTGCCAGCCCAGCAGGGCTGGGGCACTGCCTGTAGCCACCCCGGGCACAGCACAGAGGCACAGAGAGCTTCAATCAGTCAGGTCTGGGAAGGTGCTGAGAAGTGCCTGGGGCATAATCACTGCCAGCCCTTGGCACAGGAACCTCTGGCTGCAGGACAATGCAGCTGCAGCTCCTGGAGCCATCTCCTGCAGCTGGAACATCCCAATGCCTACAGACCCTGTGAGTACATTCTCTGATTGTCTCTTGTGCAGAGCAGCCAGGGGTGCCTAGGGCTGTCGTGCAGAGCAGGGTCCTGCAGCCCAGGGTGCTGTGATGGGGCAGGGACTCTGCTGCCAGCCAGGGACAGCTCTCAGCCATCCCTGGCAGCTGCTACCAGCACTGGGGGACAAGATATGGGGGGCAGGAGAAAGCTGGTCAGGCTTGGAAGTTTTCTCCTTGTGTGGGGTGGATGCTGCATTGTTCAGGACTGCTCCCAGCACGGTATTAAACTGCTGAACATTTGCAAATAGAATATGCAGGGAGCACAGCAAGGCAGGGGCTGCATAAAAGAGAAAATCATGCTTTTTATTCTACTACTCTGGGTTACCTGGATGGGAGGTTGCACATAGATATTAATCTCTCAGTTCACATTTAGAAAAAAAAAAGTTATCTCAGATGTGAATAAACAAGACGCTGACGAAAATCAGCACAGGGCCCCTTACAGGCGGCATCTTTGTCACTTTTCCAGTCTCCTCAGGGTTGCTCTGACGTTGCCATCACAGCCTGCAGAGCCAGAGCTGCCCCTGGGCAGTGCAAGAGCTGGGAGGGGTCTGCAGGGCAGAGCTGAGCCCCCAGGGCTGGGCTGGGCTCTGGCAGCACTGGCAGGGCCCAGCCCTGGGCACAGGGAAGCAGCTGCTGGCAGGGACAGCTCCAGGCAGCAGAGCCCTGAGCAGGCAGTGGGGGGAAAGTTCCCCCAGGCTGTGCTGGGATATTTAAAGTCCTCTCCAAACCCAAGTATTCTATGAGTACTTTTTTTACAGATCCCCATGCCAAGACACAGCAAATGCCTAACAGCAGCTCCATCAGGCACTTCCTCCTGCTGGCATTGGCAGACACGCGGCAGCTGCAGCTCCTGCACTTCTGCCTCTTGCTGGCCATCTCCCTGGCTGCCCTCCTGGGCAACGGCCTCATCATCAGCGCTGTAGCCTGCGGCCACCACCTGCACACGCCCATGTTCTTCTTCCTGCTCAACCTGGCCCTCACTGACCTGGGCTCCATCTGCACCACTGTCCCCAAAGCCATGCACAATTCCCTCTGGGACACCAGGGACATCTCCTACACTGGATGTGCTGCTCAGGTCTTCCTGATTTTCTTCTTCATGTCAGCAGAGCTTTGCCTCCTGACCATCATGTGCTATGACCGCTACGTGTTCATCTGCAAACCCCTGCACTACGGGACCCTCCTGGGCAGCAGAGCTTGTGTCCACATGGCAGCAGCTGCCTGGGCCAGTGCCTTCCTCTATGCTCTCATGCACACAGCCAATACATTTTCCCTGCCCCTGTGCCATGGCAATGCCCGGGGCCAGTTCTTCTGTGAAATCCCACAGATCCTCAAGCTCTCTTGCTCACAGTCCAACTTCAGGGAACTTGGGCTAATTGCTGTTAGTGTGTGTTTAGCATTTGGCTGTTTTGTGTTCATTGTTTTCTCCTATGTGCAGATCTTCAGGGCTGTGCTGAGGATCCCCTCTGAGCAGGGACGGCACAAAGCCTTTTCCACCTGCCTCCCTCACCTGGCTGTGGTCACCCTCTTCATCAGCACTGGGGTTTTTGCCTACCTGAAGCCCCCCTCCATCTCCTCCCCGTCCCTGGATCTGGCAGTGTCAGTTCTGTACTCGGTGGTGCCTCCAGCCCTGAACCCCCTCATCTACAGCCTGAGGAACCAGGAGCTCAAGGCTGCAGTGTGGAGACTGATGACGGGATGGTGTCAGAAACATTAACCGTCTGGCCAATTTGTGCTACTCACTTGTAATAAAAGCCATCTTTGATACTCCTTTTCGTTTTCATTTTGGAGGTTCTTTACTGTTGTTTTCATTTTTTTTCATATTTACACAGAGAAATGTCACTTTTTCTGCTATTTCTCATTTTATTTCTCTCCACCTTCCCTGTGGTCACAGACTGTGCCAATGTGTAGCTATTCCCTTGGTGGGTTTTTAAGGAACTAAAGGATCTCCCAGCCAAGTTTTCTGTATAGATGCCTTTTTGTTCCTTTTCTGGAGCTGCAGCAGCAATGTCTGTGTGCAGAGCTGGGGGCAGATAAGTACTGGCAAAGCAGCTGTGCCCAGCAGCAGCAGCAGCAGCACTTGGTGTTGCCAGTGCTGCTGCCGTGGCCATGCCCCGCTGCCCTGGTGGCCCTGGTGTTGCTGCAGGGCCTGAGTGCTCTCGAGGCCGGGCACAGCCCTGGGGGTGGCAGTGCCGGGGCTGCAGCAGGGACAGGCCATGGGCACTGCTGGGGCAGCCCTGACGCCTCAGCCCAGGCCCTGGGGGCTCCAGGCTCCTTGCCCAGGCTCTCTCAAGAACATGGACAGACCAATGCTCAGCACAGAAAAGCCCCGTGAGCACCTGGCCGTGTGCAGGCTGGGGGCAAACAGCATGGCTGGGGCTCTGCAAGGGCCCTGGGGCAGACGGGAAGGAGCAGCAGAGCAGGGGCTGATCCATCCCCAGTGCGCTGCACAGCCCAGGGCAGCATCTCAGAGCATCCTGATGGAGCTGCCAACAACATCCCCCCTCTGCAGCCCTGGCCTCTCTCCCAGCTCACACAGGTGCCCCATCCTTGCAGGCACACACACGGCAGCACTGGCCCAGCAGCCCCTGTTTGCATTGCACAGAGCAGGGGGAGCACCCCCATGCTGTTGGTGTGGGGACATGAACCTAAGGGAGCACAAATGCCATCAGCCCCTGGGGCCAGCAAGGGTTGGGGGACACCAAGGAAACCACTCAGCTTTGTCCTGGCCTCTTCACTCAGCCAGATGATTTGTTCCCATCAGCTGGGAGTTTCCTGTCCCACTGCAGACGCTGTTGCTCAGAGCCAGGGTAGCCTGGCAGCCACCCTCAAACTGCCCTCAGCATTTCCTCTGCTTCGCATTTGCTTTCTTTATACCCCCTGCTTCACATTTTTTCTAATTGCCCACCCCAGGGGGCCCACAACTGGACACAGCACTCAAGGTGCTGCCCAAGCAGTGCTGAGCAGAGGAGAAGAATCCCTGCCCTGCTCCTGCTGGCCACAGCATTCCTGATCCAGGCCAGGAGCCTTTGGCCTTCTTGCCCACCTGGGCACTCTGCTGCCTCATGCCCAGCCTGCTGTCCGTCAGTCCCTGCAGGTCCCTTTCTGCCTGACTGCTGTCCAGCCACTCTGTCCCCAGCCTGTAGCGCTGCAGGGGTTGTTGTGTCCAAAGTGCAGAACCCAGCACCTGGTCTTCCTAAACCTCACCTTTTTGGATTTGGGCCCTGGATCCAGTCTATGCCAGGCACTGTGCAGTGCCCTCCTACCCTCCAGCAGATCAACACTCACAACCAGTTTGATGACATCTGGAAAGATGTCCTTGGTTGCATGGGGCCCCTCAATGTCACAAAGGCCTCTTGGTCACACCAGGCCCTGCACTGTCACACTGGTCTCCTTGGATCCATGTGACCATGCAGAGCAAATGGTGTCCTTGGTTCCATGGGGCCCCAAATATGACAATGTTGTCCTCGGTTCCATGGGGCTACACAGTGTCACAATGTTCTTGTTGCTGCTGCAGTTTCACAGGAGCCCCTTGGTTCCATGGGCCCCCGCAGTGTCAGAAAGGCCCCTTCGTTCCACTGGGCCGTGGAGTCTCCCAATGGTCTCCTTGATTTTGCAGTGCCAAAATGGTGAAACCCCTTGGTTACACAAGGCCCTGCAGTGTCACAATGGCCTCTGTGGTTCCATGAGGATCCAGTGTCACGGTGCACTCCCTGGTTCCATTAGGCCCCAGAGCACCACAGTGGACCCCTGGTTCTGTGGGCCTGCATGGTGTCACCATGGTCCTCTTAGTTCCATGAGGCCCAGCAGTGTCACGATGGCCCCAGCGCGTCCCAATTATCACAAAATGACCGAATCAAATAGGCTGGAAAAGACCTTTGGGAACATCAAGCCCAACCAATACCCTCATACTCCCTTGTCACCCAGATCATGGCACTAAGTGCCACTGGAGAAGGACAGTGACCCGGACACCTCCCCCCCTGGCCGGCCCATTCCAATGCCCACTCACCCTTTCTGTGAAGAACTCCTTATTATCCAGCCTGAACCTCGCCTGGTGCAGCTTAAGGCTGTGTCTTTTTGTCCTGCCTTCCAGCAGATCCACACTCACACCCAGCTTGGTGCCATCTGCAATTTGTGAATGGTGGACTCGATCCCCTCACCCAGATCATCAGTGAAGATATTAAACAGGACTGGGTCCAGCACAGATCCCTGGGGGACAGCACCAGTGCCTGGACACCAGCTGGGTGCCGCACCATCCCCTCCACTCTCTGGGCCCAGCCTCCAGCCAGCTCTTTACCCTGGGAAGGGTGAACATGTCCAAGCCATGGGCTGCAGTTTTTCCAGGGAATTCTGTGGCTCATGGTTTTAAAGGCTTTGAAGTCCAGGCACACAACATCCACAGCCTTTCCTGCATCCATAGGTGGGTCACCTGGTCATAAAAGCAGACCAGGTTGCCCAGGCATGACCTGCCACCCCTAAATCCATGCTGGCTGGCTCTGATCCCTCGGCCATCCTGTGGGCACCCTGTGATGGCACTCAAGGTGATCTTTTCCATAACTTTGCCAGGCACCCAGGTCAGGCTGACAGGCCTGGAGTTCCCCAGCTCCTCCTTCCAGCCCTTCTTGGGGATGGGCTCACACTGGCACCTCGAGTCCTCTGGGACCTCCCCACTGATCCAGGACTGATGGTAAATGATGGAGAGCAGCTTGGGGAGCTCATCCACCAGCTCGTTCATCCCCCTAGGATGGATCCCATCTGATCCCACACACCTGTGAGCATCTGAGTGGCTCAGCAGGTCAGCAGCTGCTTCCTCCTGGATTACAGGGGCTGTTCTGCTCCCTGTGCCCACCTACAAGCTCAGGAGAGCACTTGTCCTGAGGACAGCCTGCCCTAATATTGAACATTGAGACATACAAGGTATTAAGCAGCTCAGCCTTTCCTTATCTTTAGTTACTATATTCTACAGTGTGTCAAAAAAAAAGAGTAGAGGTTCTCCTTATCCCATATTTTGCTTAAAATTTATTTGTAGAAACATAATCTACTATTTTGCACAGAAGTGGCCAGGTTAACCTCTAATTGATCTTTCACCTCTCAGCTTTTCTTTCTGCATGACCTAGCAAGATCCTTAAACATTTCCTAAGTTGCCTGACCCTCTGTCCAAAGTTGATGCTCTCTCTTTTTTCCCCTGAGTTCCCCCAAAAGCTCCATGCCCTGTAAGGCCAGTCATTTTCCTCACTAGCTGTTGCCTTCTATATCAAGGCAGGCGACCTGGTTCTGAGGTACAGCTCGACAGCCCACTCTCCAGGGCCGTTCGGGCCAATGACATACGCAGACACCAATGTGGTGGACGGTCAAAAGGCGTTTATTACTTCCTCTCTTGGGGTCTTATAGTCTAAGGGGTCTCTACGTCAAAAAGGGGTTTGTCCTTCTTACCTATGGTTAGTAGGGAATGGAAAAGTACTGGGTAAGGAGTGGAAAGTTACTGGCTTCAGTGGGGCAACATTCCTATTGTTAGTGGGGCCACATTCCTATGTTAATTTCTTATCTATGAGTAACTGAGGGTCTTATCTATGGGGAACCGAGGGTCCTGGCTTTCCGTGACATCGCGACAATCTTCCGCAGCGCCTCTTCCCTAGCTACCACATCTCCCCCCCCCTTTTCACAAATGAATGAGGTAGTCATGTACATAGGTACTGAAATGAGGTATAAGGTTGTAGCTTGAAAAGGGAAAGGGATTTTGGCAAACCTGTGTAAGCTTTTGCCAGACAAGTTTGGAAAATCTTGTGACTGGCAGTGTTCTTTGGTTGAATTCCCTGGTTGAATTCACAGCAATTGTCGTCGCCCTATGAACAGGATGTTGGTCCATTCCAGGCGGCTCTGAACGAACGAGACCAGCTTGTTCAGCAGGCATGGTCCGAAGGTGACTGTTAGAAACAGCATCGCCAATGGACCTATCAGGGCAGAAATCAGAGTGGTTAGCCATGGTGATTGATTGAACCAGGACTCGTACCAGCCCTGTTGGGCTTCCCTGTCTTTCTGCCTCTGAGCCAGTCGGTTCCGGAGTTCTGTCATGGAGTCTCTCACGACTCCCGTGTGGTCTGCATAGAAACAGCACTCCTCTTTCAAGGTGGCACACAGGCCCCCTTGCTGCATGAACAGGAGGTCCAGGCCTCGCCTGTTCTGCAAGACCACTTCTGAGAGTGAGGAGACCGACTTCTCTAGATAGGAGATGGATTTCTCGATCCTCTGCAGGTCCTCGTCAATCGTTGCCTGCAGTTGGGACAGTCCTTGGTGCTGAGTTGCTAGGGCTGAGACACCCGTGGCCGTTCCTGCTGCTCCCAGGCCGAGCAGCATTGCGATAGTTATACCTGTCATTATTTCTCTTTTGTGGATCCGGCTGGGTCCCTCAAGAAGATGGTACATGTCTTCGTCTGAGTGGTACAAGACCCTAGGAACAATCAGAACTTGGACACAGAAGTCGTTAGAGTCATTGAATTTGGGAAGGAACACACAGGGACTCACTCCGGATCGCTGGCAAACCCACATCCCCGATGCGGATGGAACTGCCCACTTATTGTTTTTCCTGTTAGGCTTGACAATTTTGGTGCAGACGTTACCTTTCCGCTTAGCTAGGGTTGCATTGCCAAAGCATCTGCCTTGGCCTGTGACTTGACTCAGGGTGATTCCTTTGCGAGGGGTGTCCCATCTGCACTGGTGAGGGGCGTCGGCTGAGGAATAACTGAAGGGAGTGTTTAAAGCGACTCCTTCGTAAAAGGGGGGTTTGACATCGTAACAAAGCCAGCAGGATTCGGTTAGGTTAGGGTTGGATTCGTTCAGGGATACAAAGGTAGCTTCTAACATATGAAGGATTGGGTCTGAGTCTGACCCGGTCAAGCGGCTCATCTGAAAGGTTTCTGCTTGACCGGTCGGGACATTGCTGACCCCTGTGGGTAAGGTTTTGGGGTAGGTTACATTTCTCCCTTTCGGCACGCTTTTAATCACTTTGTTGGGTCTGACCGCTCGGGGTGCTGACGGTTGGAGCCTGATAATTTGCACGTTCACCCTCTCTTTTGACCCTTGAAGGACCACTGTCCACGTTCTGCCTGTGGCCCAGCTAGGGTGATCTGGCTGCAAGACCGTCATGTTGTAATCAGTGCATGCCCGAAAGTTAGGGATTTTAATTTGGTTTCAATGGGGGTTTTCGCGAAAGAAGACGGGTATCTTGCAGCCGATGGGTGCCCAGGTGAACTGTAAGAATTTGTCTGGCTCTTGTGGATCCCACCCAGGCCCCGACGGTCTGGCATCCGTAACTATGGTTTCGCAGCCCCAGTGCCCACAATATCCCCACCCTGGGTGATTGCAGTAGCTTTTCCCAGGGTTTGAAGCTGGGCACCAGTAGGATAGGTACGAGTGTGTGACGTGTGGGGAATAATGGTTTACCCTTGGCTGTCCTGGAAACAGGTCGGTGATGCGGAGCACGAAGGATGGAGTGTTTGGTGTGGTGATTTCTCTGAGTGCTTTGCCACTAGTAGTGTCGCATGACCCACCTGAAGGGCTGATGGGGGTAGTGGTCTGGGCTGGCTTGCCCTCTGGCGACAAGCCCCAACAGCAAAATCACACAGAAACACCCTTGGTGCTTGGGTCTCACTCGCGCGGGTCTCTCGGGTGCTGTCTGACGGCTTGGTGGTCTGTCACTTTCGTCTGGAACCGGGATGTACGCGTCACGAGGACATCCCACGAGCAGGTCCTGTAAACAAAGACTCGCAATTCTCGTCAGTCTCATTCTGCTCGCTATGAAGGTCCGGTTTAATCGACTTAAGTAGACACCACCTGATTTTGCCGTCCTTTTTGACAGCCGCGTACCCTCGCCCCGTGAGCATCAGCCTCAAACCCCGTTCCCACTCGCCTAGCTCGTTTCTGATTACCACCTGTGGGCCCTCTTCTAGCGTTCGAGTGGCCCAGTGTTTTTGGACGGGACTGTTTGTTTCGTCCCCCCTAGGGAATTGATTCAGTGCCAGCAAAGCGGTTGCCAGCATACGTGCCTGATCTCCTGGGGGAATGGAATTGGCAAAGCCCTCTGCTTTTGCCAACACTTCTATCTTGGCTTTCAGGGTCTGGTTTGCTCTCTCAACTATGGCCTGCCCGGTACTCTTATATGGGATGCCTTGAACTAACGCGATGCCCCATTTCGAGGCGAATTCCTGTACTTGTTTGGAGGTGAAATTGGAGCTGTTGTCCATTTTGATCTGCCTGGGGATACCAAGCCAAGCCATGGCTGTCAGCCAGTGCTGAATTGTGGTTTTGGAGTTAGTTTTGGGGTGCTGTGTGGCTATGATTGTTCCGCTATAAGTGTCTACTGTCACTGCAAGCCATGCTCGGGGCTTCATCAGTTCGCACCAGGTGAAGTCCGACTGCCAGATTTCTGAGGGCTTGAGACCTCTCGGGTTGACCCCACAGGTCCAAAGGGGTGACTTCTGGCAATAAGGGCAGGTGGCTACCACATGTTTCGCGTCTGCCGTCAGGATTCCGCATCTCTTCGCGAGTGCTTTGACTCCGATGTGGAGCGACTCGTGCAGTTGACGAGCTCTTTGCAAGGTCCAAATGCCTTTCGCTGTGACGTCCGCTTTGTCGTTGCCGATCTGGAAGTAACCTTTGACTGGGTCATGGCTGTTGATGTGGATGACTGACACGGTGCCCTGTTGTGAGGAAAGTGCTTCTTCCAACATTAGGGCTGCTGCTGATGTTGACTCTCCTGGTCCTGCCATGGCTAGGCAGAGCCTTGCCACGAATATAGAGTCCGTTACAATGTTGACGTGTTCGTCTTGAAAGAGTCCGCACGCCAACGCCACTGCTGCTGCCTCCAGTTGTTGCACTGACAGTGTGGGGTCACACGCTTTGACGCAGTGCCATTGCTCTCCTGCCTGCCACACTGCTGCTGCGGTTGAAGTCATGGAGGAAGCATCTGTGAAGACCGTTGGTCCTGGCTGCGGTCTGTCCTTGACCTTCAGTGGCATGTCCATGTCGACTATGGTCAGCAGCTTCGTCCAGGGTGGCTTGGAGGAGTAGGGGATTTCTCCTCCGAAGCCGGAGAGAGCAAGGGCCAGGTACTCCGATATTGTGGCTGACTCCGTGGTCGGCTGCTTGCGAAACGGAAGGTGGATGCTTGTCGGCTCGGTCCCTAGGTGTTTCAAGGCGAGTCTCCTGCCTTTCATGATGAGACTGGCAATGCATTCGATTCCTGGGGAAAATGCACGAGCGGGTCTTCCGAGGACCACCCATTGGATTGGTCGGGCCTTTTCAGCGAGTCCTTGAGCCAGTGCTCCCACTCCCCCCTTCGGTGTAAAGTGGACGTACAGGTCCAGTGGCATGGCTGGGTTCCATCTGGCAAGTATGCCAGTGGACATCTGGTTTTCGATGAAGTCGAGGGAGCTCGTTGCTTGCGGCATCAGCTCCTTGGGATCCCAGGGGTTCTTCCCTTTCAGGAGGTCATATAGAGGGTCCATGACCTCGGAAGGAATCAGAACAATGTTGCGAAGCCACTGCAGCGATCCCACCAGGCATTGCACGTCGTGGAGTGTCTCGACTTCTCGGTTGACCTTCATGTCGGGGGATGTCACATAGGAGCTTGTAATTCCTACTCCCAGGAAGGTCACACAGGGTCCTCTCTTGATCTTTGCGCTCGCGATCTCAAAGCCGTTGGCCTGAAGGGTTTCCGTGATTGTGGTCACCAGGTGATCTACTTGGCTTGTCGATGGTGCTGCGACCAGGATGTCGTCCATGTACTGGATGATGGTTGCGGTGGGATAGGAGTGTCGGACTGGAATCAGTGCTTTGTCCACGGTGATCTGGCATATGGTCAGGCTGTCGACCAGGCCTTGGGGAAGCACTCTCCATTGGAAGCGAAGGTTGGGCCGCTCGCCGTTCCGAAACGCCACGGAAAAGGCAAATCGTTCTCTGTCCTCAGGGTGCAGGGATATTGAAAAGAAGCAGTCCTTGATATCCAGTACTGCGCATGGCTGCCCTGTGGGAATGGCTGAGTTCACGGGTAGCAGTGTCTGGACTGGACCCATGGGTCAGATCGTCTTGTTCACCTCTCTCAGGTCGTGGATGAGACGATAACCTTGTCCGGACCTCTTGGGGATCACGAATACAGGGGTGTTCC
This sequence comes from Melospiza melodia melodia, assembly GCF_035770615.1. Taxonomy (NCBI): domain Eukaryota; kingdom Metazoa; phylum Chordata; class Aves; order Passeriformes; family Passerellidae; genus Melospiza; species Melospiza melodia. Next base: position 22,043,727 of record NC_086200.1, read on the forward strand.
ATGGGCTGGTGGAGGGTTCTATGTGACCCTTTTGCAGTTCGCGGTCGACCAGTTCCAGCAAGGCTGCCATTCGAGGCTCTGTCAGGGGCCACTGCTCAACCCATACAGGGTCTGATGATTTCCAAGTCAATTTGATTGGCAGTGGAGGGTGTACGGCAGTGGCCCTCATGATAAATTTGTAATCCGAAATCCGAGCATGGAAAGGACGTCCCTTCTTAACAGGGGTGGAGAATTTTGCAAAATGTAGGGGTAGATTGCTACTGTCTTTTCTGGTCCCTTTTTCGTGTGAAGTGTTATAGCCACCAGCTGGGTGCTTTTCCATGCCCAGGACTGCCCCCCCACTCCGTTCACTGGAGGGACTTCTTTGAATTGCCAATGTCCGGGCCAATGTGCTTGGGGAATAATCGTGCAGTCTGATCCCGTGTCCGCCCAGAACTGAAACCCTATGACGTGGGGATCCTGGCTGCCGTAAAGGTGGCATGTCCCCCACATCATCAGGGGTTCCTTCCCTATTTTCATGACCAGGGCCACCCAGGGATCCCACTCTGGGGTGTCCCCTGCTGTTCCTGTGACTCCGACGCGGCTTGTGGCGGTGGGGGGTGCAAAGGTATTGAGGGTGGTGCTGCGCAACTCTGCCATTGTATTGTTGGAGGGGATGAAAAGGTGACTGCTCCCTGTGGGGTCATAGGGTATGAGGGTCCCCTGCCCCACTGGGGGTTGCTGTAGCGGGGCCACTGCATATTCCAGGTGGGAGGGGGCTGAACACGGCCCAGGTGCCCCCTCCCTCTCCCATTTCCCTGGGGCCTGGATCTGCATTCCTTAGCTAAATGCCCCTTCCTTCCACACCCCCAGCACGGTCCTCTGCCTCCCCCTTGGCGTGGTGGAGCATCTGCTGATAGGTGCCTTGGCTGGGGGCAGTTTACTGCCAAGTGATCTGCCTGGCCGCACTTAAGGCATGCCATCACACTGGTTATTGCAGTGTGAACTGCTGCTTGGATGGGAACTAGATGTTCCTCCTTTGCAACGTGTCTGATCATGGCAGCTATATTAGACCCCTGCGGCAGTGACCTTAAAATGTCTTTGGTGGCTGAGTTGCATTGCTGGCGTAGGCACTCTGCCAGCACGGGACCCTTCGCCTCTGAGGGTAACGCAGAGGAATCTAATGCGGCCTGAAGTTTGTCCACAAACTGAGTGAAGCTCTCACTCTCACCCTGTTTTATGGAAGACCACAGAGATGGTTTGGCTGCCACTTTGGAAGCATTACGGATGGCTTCTCGGGCAGCACGGGTTGTTGTCATTACCTCATGGGCCCACAGGCCCTCAGCCTGTTGCTGGGGGGTGATCATAGTGGGGTCTGTGCCCATTAGCCTCTGTATGCTGGAGCCGTGCAGTGGGTTGTCTGCCCCTGTTACCAAGGCTAGCTGTTTGATGCAATTGTCCTCCCATTCTTGTTTAAAAACGATCATTCCCGCACCATCAAATATCATTCTACACGTCTGCTTAATATCAAAGGGAAGAATATCGTCCCCACCAAAAAGGCCGTCAATGAGTGTGCAAACCATGGCAGAATTAATTCCCTTATCCGCAATCGCTTTAACAATTGCCTGCACATCTTTTGGATTGACCGGTGAATAAATCCTTTGGTTTCCGCCTGCCCCCCCCACACGAACCGGGAACACCAGAGTGGTAGACGGAGCCTATTCCGCGCAAGCCATTTTTATTTTCCGCCAGTTTGTAAGCGGGGTTCGGTTTATCTCTGGTAACCCCATTCACCCATGCAGGAGCGCTGTGGCTAGTGACCTTACATGCCGCTGCTCTCTCTCTGTTAAAGCTAGAATCTGAGTTGGAATCCTCCGACCCTATCTCGGGCTCCGAACTCGAGTCCGAGTCCGAGCCGGAAGTCGAGTAAAGAGATGCTTCCGGGCTGCTCTGCCTTTTCCTCAGGCTCCGACCCCGCCCCTTCCTGCGGGGGTCGGGCCGTTCCCTCCCCCTGGGGTCCCCCTGCCTCCTGCTGGGGGAGGTCCTTGCCCTACAAGGACTTAATTTGAATAAAGCGCTCTGATTGTCTTACGCACCTCCGCGGGGGCCACCCCATCTCCCCGCTCGCCCGCGCATGCATTGTTCAGTGGGCTGACTGTGACTGCGTTTCCGCCCCCCTCCTCCTCCTTTCCGCCCTGACCATGCAGTCCGGCGCCATTTTCAAACGCATATGGTGGGGGGCCGTTCTTATTGGTCCCTATGGGGTCCGACGTTCTGGCCGCGTTCCGCGCCTCCTCCGCAAGCCCCTGCCAGAACGCCCGCGTGTGCTCCCCCCCCTCCGATGGTGAGTCCGCTCGCTGAGGGGGATCCGGCGTTCGCGCCTCCGCGCGCCCGCCCGGGTCAGGCACCTCCGTGGTTTGTGTCGCCGCGCCCACCCCCAACAGCGGCACGGCTAATAAACAAGTTCGAGCGGCTTTCCAGGTTTCTTGCTCTTGTCAAGCTTTTTGCAGAGCCTGGACGACTCTGCCCCACGATTTTAGGGCTTTCCCTGAGCCCAAGGACATAGTGTCCTCCGACAGGGCTTTTGTACAATTATCCCACACGTCCGAATGTAGGACGTCCATGGGGCTTTCAATAGCCCCAAGCTTAATTAATCTCGACAATGCGAGAGTTAAATCCCTAAGTTTACATTCTATACCCCATTGTGCATGCATCTCTGTTACGACCTTCGCTATGGCTTCCATTGTCCAAGCTGGTCCGGAAGCGTCCTCCCCACTGCGGTCAGACCTGCTGCCGCAGTCGCCGTCCTCTTTCCAGGAGAATCCCCGTTCGCCGGGCGCAAGCCGCTGTCCCGGGTACCGGCACCAAAATGTTGCCTTCTAGATCAAGGCAGCCGACCTGGTTCTGAGGTACAGCTCGACAGCCCACTCTCCAGGGCCATTCGGGCCAATGACACACGCAGACACCAATATGATGGACGGTCAAAAGGCGTTTATTACTTCTTCTTCTGGGGTCTTATAGTCTAAGGGGTCTCTACATCAAAAGGGGTTTGTCTTTCTTATCTATGGTTAGTAGGGAATGGAAAAGTACCGAGTAAGGAGTAGAGAGTTGCTGACTTTACTGTTAGTGGGGCAGCACTCCTATTGTTAATGGGGCCACGTTCCTATTGTTAGTTTCTTATCTATGAGTAACTGAGGGTCTTATCTACGGGAAACAGAGGGTCCTGGCTTTCCGTGACATCGCGACAATCTTCTGCAGCGCCTCTCCCCTAACTACCACACAGTGTGGGGATGTGATGAAGGCATGAGGTGTATTGCTTGTAATTTTGGGGGAAGAGGTGGAAATTTTGTATGAATAATGCAGGATGTGTTGTAGTATGTTGATGATATGGGGATAAGGGGTGGAATGTCCTGGGGTGACGTTATGATGCTTGTATCCCCATTCATCTTTTCTGTGCCTTTAAGACCGGCTTTGAAGAGTGGAAGTTTTGTTTGGGTTTCTCTTATCAGGGACACAGAGACGAGCAGTACATGGGGCTGTTTTTTGCTTCTTGCTTTCAGCTTGCTGCTTTCCTTGCTCTCTTTTCTGCTCTCGCTTCTGCTCTGCTTTGGCCTCTGCTTATTAGCTAGTTTAGCTAAACAGTCCAAATTCCTTCCTGGACTGTTTCTCCTCTCCTGTTCCTGTGACCATCTCGAACCTGCTCCGGACTGGGACCCGGGAACACCGAAGGTTTGGCTGCAGCAGCTGCCCCAGCGCCGGAGGGACTGAGAACAGAGCAACCACCCCCGAAAGAGACTTTCTGATTTTGTCATCTTTCTCAGAGCAGTGTCATCGGGTATTGTTCATTTTGTGTGCTGGGAGGTGCTGTGCCTGAAATAAACAGGTTCTTTCCACCTCTCTCCAAGGAATTTTTTCCCGAACCGGTTGGGGGGAGGGGCCGTGTGGGTTTTGCTTTCTGGAGGGGCCCTCCTTTGCAGATTCTTTAACAAATTTGCCCTAAACCAGGACGGTCCCCAAGGTCCCCAACATCCCCAGTGCCCCCAAGGTCCCCAGTGTCCCAACATCTCCAGTGCCTCCAATGTCCCCAAGGTCCCCAAGGTCCCCAGTGCCCCAACATCTCCAGTGTCCCCAAGGTTTTCCAAAGTCCCCAAGGTCCCCATCACCCCAATATCTCCAATGTCCCCAGTGTCCCATCACCCCAACATCTCCAGGGTCCCCAATGTCCCCTATGTCCAACCATCTCCAAGGTCCCCCAGGTTTTCCAATGTCCCCAAGGTCCCCATCACACCAACATCTCCAATGTCCCCAGTGTCCCATCACCCCAACATCTCCAAGGTCCCCAATGTCCCCAACGGACCCAACACCCTCCATGTTCGCAAGGTCCCCAAGGTCTCCAAGGTCTCAAAAACCTCCAGTGTGCCCAAGGTCCCCATCATCTCAATGTCCCCAGGGTCCTCAAGGTCCCCATTGCTCCAACATCCCCAATGTGCCCAGTGTCCTCCATACTCCCAAGGTCCTCAAGTTCCCCAACATCTCCAATGTCCCCAAGGTCCCATCACCCCAACATCTCCAAAGACCCCAACACCCTCCATATTCCCGAGGTCCCAAAGGCCCCCAACATTCTCCAATGTCCCCAAGGTCACCAATGTCCCCAAGGTCCCCATCACCCCAACATCTCCAATGTCCCCAATCTCCCCAACATCTCCAATGTCCCAAAGGTTCCCAACATCTCCATGATTCCCAAGGTCCCCATCACCCCAACATCTCCAATGTCCCCAAGCTCCCCAACATCTCCAATGTCCCAAAGGTTCCCAACATCTCCATGATTCCCAAGGTCCCCATCACCCCAACATCTCCAGTGTCCCCAGTGTCCCATCAGCCCAACATCTCCAATGTCCCCAAGGTCCCCATCACCCCAACATCTCCAAGGTCCCCAATGTCCCCAACGGCCCCAACACCCTCCATGTTCACAAGGTCCCCAAGGTCTCCAACATCCCCAGTATCCTCATTGTCCCCAGGGTTCCAAAACTCTCCAGTATCTCCAATGTCCCAAAGCCTCCAATGTCCCCAAGGTCCCAAAGGTCTCCAAAATCTCCGATGTCCCAAAGGTTTCCAATGTCCCCAGTGTCCCATCACCCCAACATTTCCAGGGTCCCCAGTGTCCCCAATGTCCAAACATCTCCAATGTCCCCCAGGTTTCCAATGTCCCCAAGGTCCCCATCACACCAACATCTCCAAGGTCCCCAATGTCCCAAACGGCCCCAACACCCTCCATGTTCACAAGGTCCCCAAGGTCTCCAAGGTCCCAAACATCTCTAGTGTTCCCAAGGTCCCCATCATCCCAATGTCCCCAGGGTCCTCAAGGTCCCCATTGCTCCAACATCCCCAATGTGCCCAGTGTCCTCCATACTCCCAAGGTCCTCAAGGTCCCCAACATCTCCAATGTCCCCAAGGTCCCATCACCCCAACATCTCCAAGGGCCCCAACACCCTCCATATTCCCAAGGTCCCAAAGGTCCCCAAGGTTCTCCAATGTCCCAAAGCCTCCAATGTCCCAGAGGTCCCCATCACCCCAATGTCCCCAAGGTCTCCAATGTCCCCATTGCCCCCAAAGGTCCCCAACATCTCCGAGGTCCCCAAGGCCCCATCACCCCAACATCTCCAATGTCCCCAAGCTCCCATCACCCCAACATCTCCAATGTCCACAAAGGTCCTCAAGCTCCCCAGCACCCCAACATCTCCAATGTCCCGGCTGCAAACAGGACCCAGCTCCAAATTCCTCGACCGTGGGAGACGTTCTCTCCCCGTTTTTCTTTTAGTCGAGATGAGGGGTCAGTGTTAGGGGTCACCATGTGTCGTAGGAAGGAGACCAGGACACCAGATGGTTCATCACAGGTCCAGTTTATTAAAGAAAGCATCAAACACTTATACAGCAAATAAGAAGCTCATGAATATTCTGTAAGCCAAGCAATCTATTGGTTAAACTATACCATTAACTCATCCACATTCCTTTGGGCCTACGTTCTCTACTTCTCACACCTCGCTGTCCATTTCTTTATCATCCTCCACTAGTCCCAAGAACACGTTATCTTTGCAAGTGCAAGATTTGGAATTAACCACTGTCTTGTACTTTTCCATTCTTTAGCCTGCTACTTTCTCAACAGACACCCTGCCTGCAAAAAGGGCTCTGCCCTAGTTAGGACATCTCTACCAAATCAATTTGGCTGTGTCCTCTCTCCTTAAGCCACCCTGTGACAAAACTCTCCACATCCCCAAGGTCTCCAATGTCCTCAGTATCCCCAAGGCCCCATCACCCCAACATCTCCAGTGTCCCAAAGGTCCCCAATATCTCCAGTTTCTCCAAGGTCAGCAATGTCCCAAGGTCCCCAACATCTCCAAGGTTCCCAAGGTCCCAATCACCCCAACATCTCCAAGGTCTCCAAGGTCTACTCACTCGTGTCTCCTTTTCCCCAGGCTTGTCCCCAGTGTCCTGCCACCCCATCCTGGTGGGTGACGCGCTGTTCCTGGTGGTGGCCCAGCTGCGCAGCGGCTCCTGGATATGGTCCCATCACCCCAACATCTCCAATGTCCCCAATGTCCCCAAGGTCCCCATCACCCCAACATCTCCAATGTCCAAACATCTCCAATGTCCAAACATCTCCAATGTCCCCCAGGTTTCCAATGTCCCCAGTGTCCCATCACCCCAACATCTCCAGTGTCCCCAGTGTCCTATCACCCCAAAATCTCCAATGTCCCCAACGCCCTCCACCATCACCATGTCCCCAGGGTCCTCAAGGTCCCCATCACCCCAACATCTCCAATGTCCCAAGGTCTCCAATGTCCCCAGTGTCCCCAAGGTTCCATCACCCGAATATCTCCAATGTCCCAAGGTCCCCATCACCCCAAAATCTCCAAGGTTCCCAATGTCCCCAAGATCCCAAAGGTCCCCAAAATCTCCAATGTCCCCAAGCTCCCCAAGGTCCCCAAGATACCCATCACCCCAACATCTCCAATGTCCCAAAGGTCCCCAACATCTCCAATGTCCCAAAGGTCCCCAACATCTCCATGATTCCCAAGGTCCCCATCACACCAACATGCCCAATGTCCCCAAGGTCTCTAAGGTCCCCAACATCTCCAATGTCCCCAGTGTTCCAATGTCCACATCACCCCAACATCTCCAGTGTGCCCAAGGTCCCCATCATCCCAATGTCCCCAAGGTCTCCAGTGTCCCCATCACCCCAACATCTCCAGTGTCCCCAAGGTCCCAATCACCCCAACATCTCCAACGTCTCCAAGGTCCCCAAGGTCTCCAAGGTCTCCTCACTCGTGTCCCCTCTCCCCAAGGCTCATCCCCGGTGTCCTTCTGCCACGTCCTGGCGGGTGACGAGCTGTTCCTGGTGGTGGCCCAGCTGCCCTGGGTGTTCCTGTGGGGCGCCGGTGGCTTCGCACCGCACGCGGGCATCCCGCACAGGGACATCCCGCACGCGGACATCCCGCATGGGGACATCCCGCACATCCCGCACAGGGACATCCCACACATGGACATCCCACACAGGGACATCCTGCACAGGGACATCCCACACGCGGCCATCCCGCACGCGGCCGAGCCCTTCAGGGTGGAGGGGAGCACGTTCTTCTGTCTCACCAGGTTCCTGGGGGACGCCAAGGTGAGGAACGGGGTGGGAGGGGTTGTGGGGATTGGTGGTGGGGGCTGTTGTGGGGTTTGGCGGGTCCATCGAAGTTATGGGGGTCCATCAGGGTTATGGGATCAGGGGTTTATGGGGGTCCATCAGAGTCATGGGGTTATGGGGGTCCATCAGGGTTATGGGGTCATGTGGTTATGGGGGTCCATCATGGTTATGGAGTTATGGAGGCCCATCAAGGTCATGGGGCCATGTGGTTATGAGGGTCCATCATAGTTATGGGCTTATGGACATCCATCAAAGTAATGGGGTTATGGGGGGGTCCATCAAGGTCATGTGGTCATGGGGGTCCATTATGGTTAGGGGTTATGGGGTTCTATCAAGGTTATGGGGTTATGGAGGTCCAGCAAGGCCATGTGGTTATGGGGCTCCATCATGGTTATGGGGTTATAGAGGTCCATCATGGTTATGGGGTCATGGAGTTCCATCAAGGTCATGGGGTTATGGGGTTCCATCATGGTCATGGGGTTATGAAGGTCTATCAGGGTCATGGAGTTATGGGGTTATGGGGTTCATCATGGTTATGGGGTTATGTAGTTCCATCATGGTTATGAGATCATGGAGTTATGGAGGTCCATCAAGGTCATGTGGTTATGGGGGTCCATCATGGTTATGGGATTATGGGGGTCCACCAGGATCATGGGGGTCCATCAAGGTCCTCGGGGTCCATCAAGGTCATGGAGTTATGGAGGTCCATCAGGGTCATGGTGGGTCAGCAGGGTCATGGAGTTCTCGGGTAATCAAGGTCACATGGTCATGGGAGGTAACCAGGGTCATGGGGTTATGGAGCTCCATAAGGGTCATGGGGTCATGGGGGTACATGGAGGTCATGGGGTTATGCAGTTCCATCAAGGTCATGGGGTCATGGGGTTCCATTAAGATCATGTGGTCACCAGGGCCATGCGGGGCCACCATGGTCATGATGGTCACCACATGGCCACGGGGGCCAACTGGGGTCACGTGAGCCACCTCTGACCCCCTGACCCCATGTGCAGGTAGGTGATGGTGCTGGGAGGGCTCCAAACCCACCAAACCCTAACACTCCATGGTCCCACCACACATCTCATGGTTCCACTGCTGACCCCATTGTCCCACCACCACCCCATGGTCCCACCACCACCCCATGATCCCACCATCCATCTCATGGTTCCACTGCTGAACCCATGGTCCCACCACCAAATCAGCTCAACCCAAATCAACCCAACTCAACCAACCCAACCTACCCATGTTTTGCGGAGAAAAGAAGAAACCTCACAACTTTATAAAAGTTGTAAAGCCCGGTATGTTTATTTACGGCGCGCGCCGGACGAAAGTCCCCCAACAAGGCATGCGTACCTCTGAAGACCTCGAGTCTTCTTTTATCCCCCTTCCAAATGCATATGCATACAGTTTCACAATAAGTTCATACATATTCATTCCGTGTGACATTTAGCACCAATTCTTCTTTATCAAAGGAATTTCTAAGTCGGGGGCAAATCGACCTTGTGGTCTTTTCTGTTTTTCTTTCTCTGTCTCCTTGCTGTCTCGGCATGCGAGTTTTTCCTTCACCTTTGGCCTCACAGACTTTTCACCTTTCTTAGACACTTCACCTAATTCAGAATGGATCTTTACTCTGTCTCATTCCCCCCCTTTCCTAGGAAATAAGTAAATTCTTTTACTTAATGAAAACCTTCATGACAGTAAGTGTCTTTTAGTGCTTCACCATGTGCATTTGACACAGAGGTTAGTACAGCCATTCGTTGTAGCATTCTCCAGTTCCAAATTAACAATATAATAGATAATCCTAATCTTATCCCAACTAATATTAGTAAAACTACAATGGGGTGGCACAAGTTATTAAAGATTCCATTTGCAGTTGGTGACCACCAAACGATCACATCTCACCAGTGATGATATATATTTTGTTTTATTCTTTGTAGAACTCTGGTTATCTCCTTTGTATCATGTTGGACAGTAATTAAGGTTTTCTTTCCGCTTCCTTGGATGCCTTTCAAGCCTTCCAATAGGTCTTGGTGCTTAATTAATTGTTTTACCAATGTAAGGTTCATCCCACTAGGGGTAGGTGGTAGTCTGTGATACATTGTGTAATTGCCTTAAATCAGCTGGTGGGATATTACTGGTACCAAATACGAAAAATCACACCCAATAATCTTAACAAAATTACAAATACAGAGATTAGAATGGTTTCTACTAGACAGAATAACATAATTGCTATCAATTTGTACAGCAGCACAAGCAGTTCTCAAGCATACACCCTTTTCCAGTATATACGAGCACAGTTCTCTGGTCAGTGACTGGATGAATTTCAAAGTGGCAAATACTCTGTTCAGTGTCCAAACACACATCCTGAGCATTAATAGTATTGCTTTCACAAATGAATCCCATCTGTTCTCTAGTAATGCAGGATTCCAAGTTTACTGTCTGCCACTTTCCATTCATCTTTCGTGCCCACACTCTATGTTCTGGAGGATAGAGTATTGTTTTTTCATGGTTTAATCCTAGAGCAACGATGGGATGGATAACATAAACAGTGGCATTACGTACGGTAAGCACAAAGGCAGTTGCCACATTAGAAACAGGATCATAGGTGAAATTCACCGTAGTCCACCAGGATTGAAACTTCCTTTCAATATCAATTGCATTATCCCACACAATTTCTTGAATTTCAGCTGGAAAATTACCTTCACCCCTTTCCCATATGATCAGAGCTGCTGTTGCTTGTATCCATAACTGTGCTTGTATACAACTGAAAGCTAAAGACACATTATCTTGAACTATACTAAGTGCTTCTGCTATCAACTTGTGGTCTTGGTCCCCGGCCTTTTCATACTTCCTTACTTTGGCAGTACTTTTGAAATCTGTCACTGGCTAGTTCCTAATGCCAATAGAGATTACTATAAAGGCTGCTTCAATTTTGTTAGGCTACCTGCTGCAGTGGCCAGTTTATTCACCAGTATTTCTGAATCAATTCCATTTAAAACTCCTAATCTTGTCCCTAATATGCCAGTTAGATGTTTGTTATGGGGAACAGGAACTGCTTTCTGTCCATGACCATCCCTCCCTGCCAGAGGGATGTGCTGGGCTCACACTGCAAATTCAGACACACTTCACAAGTGTATCTGACAGAGGTTTAGGTCATACTTGAGGCAGATGTTTGTTCTGAAATGTAGAGACCTCAAGGAATCTCCTTCCCCCTCCAGAGCACCTGATTTCCCAGATGTGTGGCAAGCAGGAATGTCTCTCCTGGTCTACAAAACCTCACCCACCTTGCCCCTAGCTTCAGGTCCAAGCCTCAAGTAAATAATGAAGGGGAAGTCTGAGAGAAGAGCCTAAATTCATTGCAGTGCCTCAGAAGAAACTGGGATCAGGTTTCTGCTACTTGAAACACTCAGCACAAAAGTGATGCTCAAAATCCTACAGCCTGCTGCTGAGCTCCGAGGGGGGGGGGGTCTCTCTCTACCTCTTTTAAGCAGAATCCAACCACCTCAGACTGGGACAATCACTGATCCAGATCTCAGTAGGAAAAGGGATAGCTATAAATAAAGAAAATCACCTTCCTTGCTTGGGTTAATTTACCACCTGCAGTTCAGCACCCTTTACCAGCCATTGCCTGAGTGTTCAGCCAACCAGCTTGGAAAATGACCTAGGGAAACTGATTTCTTGGTGTTCCTGGTTTTAGGCACCAGGAGAGCTGGCTCCTTCCTTTCTTGTCCTGAGATATGCCTGTTTTTGTAACCATGTTGTCCAGCCCTCAAAGGAAGTTTTTAGGGAGGAGGAGCAGGCTGGTTGGATTTTTGAGATGCTAATTTGCATTATCAACTCCACACATTTGAGAGACCATTCTGGATTGAATAATAGCTGTTGTTCAGTCACATTCTTTACTACGTTAGGTTCTAGTTTGGAGTTTGGGTAGAGTCTGAACTAGTATGGGGTGTATAAGGCCCTGCTGTGGTAAAAAGTGCAGTGTCCACTTCGAATTCAAATTTGGGTAGAGTCTGAACTAGTATGGGGTGTATAAGGCCCTGCTGTGGTAAAAAGTGCAGTGTCCACTTCGAATTCAAATGAAAGTCTGATAGTAATTCAAGCTCAAAGGCAGGTCACTTCTACAGGCTGTATCAAGGTGAAATTACACCAACAGTCTGATTCACTTAGGTTATCACAGACTTCCTGGTGTTCATATACACCAGGGGAGGTTCAGACACTAATTACATCTGGTCTCTCATAAGCTGTCCTATTGATGGCCTGGCACCCTACTTTGATTTCTTCTCCTCTGATTCCTTGAAGTGTCCACAGTTCCTGTTCCTGCCATTCTTGCTCCTCATATACCTGATTCTCGTGGATGACTACAGTAGATATGTTTAAATCTTTTATCTCAGAAGGTTTTCCTATGGATCCAGTATACTGATTAAATGCCAGGGACCAAGGCCATTCAGCATTGCTTTGAATAGAGCTACTCTCAAGTTCTGAAACTTCAGTTATGATTACACACAATACAATTCTACAAACTAAAATATGAGCTACTCCTGACCACAATATACTCATTTTGCCCGAGTAAGTTTTAATCTCAGTTCATTGTCTCCTGGCATCACTCCTTAAGGGTTTTCTGGGCCTTCTTCACCCGAGAGTGATGAATCCAGGCGTCCTGCTCCTTGATTTTGATTGCAGTGAAGGTGGTGAGAAGTACTCGCAGTGGTCTGTCCCACTGTGGTTCCGAAGTCTTAAGTCTCTGTAAGAGACTTAACATATACATCATCCCCAGGCTATCTAACTCCCTGCTCCGAGTTCCAGCCACATGTTTCTCAATTACTCTGAGCTGTTTGCTTAATGCCACCATGTAGGTGGACATTCTGGACATTCCCTTTGTATTCTATATGGTCTTCTATAAGGCATTCCAAAAGGACTCAGCATTCCTTTAGCTCAAGGTTTAGTTTGAATTTGCAATAGTGCTAGTGGAAGAGCTTGGGCTAGGGTAGATTAACTTCTTGCCCCAGTCTTATTCATTCTCTCCACCTGGCCGCTTGATTGGGGGTGGTATGAGGTGTGAAGTTCCTAATCTATGCCCAGATGGCTACTAATCTGTTGCACTATTTTGGAAATGAAATGTGATTCTTTATCTGAGGATATCATGGCTGGAACTCTGAAGTGTGGTATTATTTCTTGTAAAAATAATCTGGTCACCTCTTGAGTTTTGACAGTTCTGGTGGAGAATGTTTCTGGCCACCCTGAAAATGTATCTATGAATACCAGTAAATACTGATACCCCCCTTTCCTTGGGAGTTCTGAAAAGTTGATTTGCCACTGCTTTACAGGCCCATGGCCTCTCCCAGTCTGACCGAGTTTCGGCCGGGGGGTATTTTGGGGTTAGTCTGGAGGCAAGGATCACACTGTCGGCTTACCTGAGTGATAGTGGCATATAAATTCCTGACAACGATACGATTGTTTCAATCAGATGTGTGTTCTAGAAAGCCTGTGGAAATTACTGCTTCAAAGTCAATACTTCATTTCAATGCACTCTGTATCACTCGCAGCCTTGGTCATTTTGAGAAAGGAGCCACTCTCTATAAAAGGCTTTTAAGTAGTTAGGCTCTAGTGTGTTTTCTAGTGCCCTTCCTTCACTAGTAACCACGAAAATGGGAAGGGATTACTAGCTCTCTTTCAATGGTAGCCCACCCCTTGCAGTTGTACGTCTCTTTTGATTAGTATTATTGTATGATGGCTTACCTTTGAGGAAAATCTGTACCTCACCCTTTGCTGCTTTCTTTGCCTCTCCATCCGCCAGCTCATTTCTTTCCTCCAATTTTAAGCTCACTCTCCGGTGGGCCTTAATATGCCTCTTCAGGTAGCTGAACTGCTTCCAGCATCTGGATTGTCTCTTCTTTCCCTGTGAGGTCAGCAGTCTCCTCTCCTTCCAGATGGCTCCATGTGCATGCATGACTCTGAATGCCTTTTGCTGTTTCTAAGGCATGGGTCAATGCATTTATCTCAGCCTTCTATGCAGAGATACCTGTTGGTAAGGGTCCAGACTCTATTACCTCTCTGCAGGTAGTCACTGCGTACTTTGCATGTCGCTTTCCACGGGCAATGTAGCTGCTTCCGTCAGTGAACCAGGCCTCTGCATTGTCCAGAGGAGTGTCCTTTAAGTCTGGGTGGCTGGAGGCTGAAGTAGGTAGCTTCAATGGACTCCAGGCAATCATGGTGTACTGCTTCTCCTTGATTCCACTGAGAAAAAAAGCTGGGTTGACAATATTAGTCACCACTATCTCTACATCATCTTGCTCTGCCATGATGGCCTGGTATTTCAGAAACCTCTGTGGTAAAAGCCAGTGGCCACAAAGTGGCCACCCTTTACTTCCAGTACTGTGGACACTGTGTGGGACACTAGCACACTCATTTTTGTCCTAGGGTAGACTTGGGTGCCTCTTGAATATTCAGAACAACTGCTGCTACAGCTCTGAGGCAACCTGGCCATCCTTTGGCTGTTGCATCTAGTTGCTTAGAGAAGTAAGCAACTGCCCTTCAGTATGGGCCCAAGTCCTGAGCCAATATTCCCCCGGCAATACCTTGCATGGAAAAATAGAAAGAATGGTTTACTATCTGGAAGTCTCAGTGCTGGAGCTGACATGAGGGCACTCTCTAGCTGGTGAAAGGCCCGTGTGGCATCTTTTGTCCACTGGAGATCTCTGTTTCCATTGGCAATAAGAGCATAGAGGGGTCTGATGAGCAGTCCATAATTATAAACCCACAGCTGGCACTACCCTGCCGTGGCTAGGAGGGTTCGGAATTCTTTTATTGTCTGGGGTTTCGGGGTTTGGCATATGGCTTCCCTGCCTTAAAGTGTGCTGCTCAGCACTCACTTCTTACCCCAGGTAGATTACCTTCTGTTTCACTACCTGTGCCTTTTTCTTTTGGACTCTGCATCCTTGGAGTCCTAGGAAACTCAAAAGGCTTACCGTCCAGGCTTCCCTCATCCAAGTGACTACTAGAAGATCATCCACGTACTGCAACATCCTCCTTTCCTCTTGTGGAGCTTCCCAGGACTCTGGGTCTTTGCAAGCTGTTCTCTAATAGGAGTGGGGAATTTTTGAAGCCTTCATGCACATGGACTATGTGAGCTTGAGTTTGAATGTAAAAATTTTCTGGCTGACTTCGTGGATAGGGAGGCAAAAGAAGGCATCTCTTAGGCCTAAAACAGTGAACCAGGTTAGCTCAGGTGTTAAACAAGTTAGTAAAGTATATGGATTTGCTACCATACGGTATAAATTCTGTGTTATCTTATTGATGGCCCTCAATCCAATACTATAAATTATTGGGCTGATTCCTTTCCTATCTTGCTTTTGAGGGTATTGCTCAATTCTCACTGGTTGTGTTCCTTCCCTAAGCTTGATTACTATGTGGGAGCATTTTTCACCCTCCTTGGTACAGCAGAGGCCCATACCCTCGAAAACACTTATTTACTTACTGTAATATCTCTTTACTAATGTCTTTCTTAATTTCAATGGCTGTTAATGTTAAGCCTAACATCTTTATATCATTCATTTGCCTCCAGAGCAACATTTCTCATTTAAGAATGTTTAGCGAATTGAGCAAATTGTACAAAAGCTTCTAAGCACACATAGTAAACGTTACTTTTAAGGTTTGCAAAACTATGCCTTCTCAGACTGGCCAGTTTTTCCCCACACTACAACATAAATATTCTCCACAGGTACTAAAGCTTTATTTAAAACTGAATATATGGCCCTTGTGTCAACTAAAATTCTACCCTTTGCTTTCTTCTGATCTCACTGCCTCTCACAGAGGGGTTACATCCTAGTTCTGGATGAAATTGAAATGCCAGGAGCGGGATGGGTTCAAGTGGGTATACTTTTGGGGCCTAACTCTTCTTCCCTTTTGGGGAGGTCATCTTTATCCTTCCTCCCTTACTTTAGGAGGAGCCTTTAACAAATCATATGTACTCATTTTGCAAACTGTAATTGCTTTGCATTTCAGCATGATAATCTGTTTGACTTCATACGTTGCTATCTTAGGCTGCAAGATGAACAACACGTTTGATTTGTTTTCTCTTTGCCTTGTTTTCCTCAAGGGCCAAGACCAGAGAGTAGTCTGATCTCCCAGTCTCTTTGCCATTCTTGGTGATTTCTTAAAACAAAAAAACATATCAGCATACAAAACCCCATCCCATTTACCTTCCTATTTTAAAACAGTTTTAACTGCAATTAAGTATTATAAATCTTTTTATTTTCTGAGCTGCTCTTACTGGCAGCCTTCTCCCAGTGAGCCCCTCTTAAAAGGGGCTAATTTAGGAACCTCTTTGCTCTGGTCAGTTCTCATTATCTCTTTTTCCTTGCCCTGTCTCGCTTCCCCCCAAACTTCTCTTTACCAAGCTTCACAGTAGTTTCTCAGTCTTCCTCCCACACCCCCACACAGATCCAGGTGGCAGGTATCAGATGTGATTTCCCACACATGAGCCTTAAGATCTTAGGTTCTGAATCAGCTTGATCAGAAACCTTTAATTTACACTCGGGACATGTGCCCTGATGCTCATTAGAACAGCAATACTAGCGTTTCTCACAAACACCGCACTGCAGTAATACCCAAGCAGCCTGCCAGGCTCTTGATGCACCAAAGGCTCCCCAGAATTGCCCGCAAAGGCAGGCTATTCCGTTTATTACAGAGAACTCTAAATCCCTACCTCAGGCCAGTCCCAGTCCAGACTTACTATAGTACCAGCTGAAGTCTCATAAACTCATTCATCTCTTCTATCTAAACTCTGTTTTCCAAAATATCAATCTTTTCTAGTTCTCTTCTTGCACAATCTAATTAGGCACTGTGTCTACTTACACTTGTTTTACTGCCTTGCAGAAAGGCTGTGCATGTCACAGCCGGAACTCTGATATGCCCACAGACACAGACACAGACACACATACCCCCCCTTTATCTCAAATTCACTAGAGCCAAGGCTTGAATTGCTGAGTGGGGGAGAATTCTTGGAATTCCTTTAATTTGCTTTATCATAGTTAAGCATAAATCACCATACCATAGTTCTTCTGTGTAAAATGTTACTCTTGTTGCAAACAAAATCTTAAAATCTCCACAAACACTACTATACAATCCGAGAATCAAATTACCACAACGCAGTGGAAGAAAATCACCACACAAAATCACTGGGAAAGGGCATATCTCTCAAAGTGCCCACTTTTCTCAACACAACACAGCATACCATAATTCAGCATTTACTCACATCAGTTTTTCCTGGACACAATCAAAATAACAGCACAAAGTCCAGAGATCAAGTCCAAACATCCAGGGCAAAGGAACTCTCTGAGCTCGTACTCACAGTTAAAATGTACCAAATCTACATAAATCACTACATGTAAACACAATAAATACCATCACTGATGTTCCTCCACTCGCTTCTGCGCAGGGCACTTCTCTCCCTGCCCCCACAGCCTGCTGCAGCCGGCACCTCAGGCCTAACTCAGCTGCTTCAAACATGGGAAGTACCCCCACACACTGTAGGGCACTGTAGATCTACTCTCTTTTATACACCATACGCTTAGACACTTGCACGATTAGAAACACAGTGCACTGACCACACAATGAATTAACCATACAGCGACAGTGTTTGACACACACACGCACATAGAGATTCATTCGACCCACCCCTAGTGTCGCTAGCAGCTGCTCTATCAGACAATGAACCCCCACACAGTGTCCTGACACTATACATACACACACACATAGAGATTCATTTGACCCACCCCTAGGGTCACTAGCGGTCTGCCCTGTCAGAACAATGAACCCCCATCTCTACTCCAGCTGCTCCATCAGCTGGACCCAGACATCTCTGAGTGATTTACTCCCTAGGTCTCTTTTCCCCCAGGGGCCCCTCAGTACATACCATAACTTCCTCTGCAGCCAGCAGGTCCTTGTCTGTCCTCACAGGAGGCAAGTTGAGACAAGTGGAGACCCACCAGGAAAAAAAATCCTAGGGCGCGCCTTGGAGGTCCATCTATCCTCCCTGCCCCTGCGGGGACAGAGAACTGCCTGGCTGGCTCGCCATAATGTTTTGCAGAGAAAAGAAGAAACTTCACAACTTTGTGTAAAAGTTGTAAAGCTTGGTATGTTTCTTACAGCGCTGGATGCATGCGGAGATTGCTCTCCTAAAAAAAGGCATGTGTACCTCTGAGAACTTCAGATTTCCTTTTATCTCCCCTTCCAAATACATATGCATACAGTTTCACAATAGGTTCATACAGATTCATTCCGTGTGACATTTATTGCCAGTTCCTCTTTATCAAAAGAATTTCTAGGTCAGGGCAGATCGACCTTGTGGCCATTTCTGGTTATTTTTCTCTGTCTCCTCACTATCTCTGTCCTGCAGTTTTTCCCTTCAGCTTTGGCCTTAAAGACTTTTTACCTCTCCTAGACACTTCACCTAATTCAAAACGGATTTTTACTCTGTCTCATTGGGCTGGCCTCGTGCTCCTGGTTTTAACCCCCTGGGCCTTCATGGGCCCATCCCTGGGGTAGGACTGCTAGTTGTTTACCCAATCAGAGTCAGGGTAGCACCAGCTTCTAGTGTGTGATTGATTGACAGCTGGGCCAATCAGAGCTGGGTTAGCACAGCCCCTACTGTGTGATTGACAGCTCTGCCAGGCCAGGGTTGGGGCAGGGCTCTGTCCCACCACAAACCAAGGCCTGACCCAGCCCTGGCCCCACACGGGCATTACAAGCATCCCAAGGTGTCTCGGGACATCGATCTCATCCAGCCTCTGACAGCGACCACGGTGGCACTACAGAACCTCATGGAACCATGGGTCAGTTGTGACAATGGAGATCCAAAGAAACTATGGTGAGACTGTGGAATCCGGGAATCATGGAATCAAGGAGACCATTTTGCAACTCAGAGGCCCTATGGAAGCAAGGGTCAGTGATCGACCTGTGATGTCCATATAATCATGGAGCCCTTGTAACACAGTGGGGCGGCATGGAGCCAAGAGACTCCTGTGGCTCAGTTGGGACTCATGAAACCAAGAAGCCATTGTGACATTGCAAGACTTCATGGAATCGAGACCATTGCGACAATGTGGGGATCCATGAATTCAAGGGAACATGGAACAGGTCTGTCTGGTTTGGCCTCCTAGGGGCTATCAGGGCCCACTGAATTTGACGTGTCAAGATCCACTTCCCATCTGACTGTGAAGCACTGGGGCTCTGTACTTTTATTCCTATGGAAAAGAACTGTCTTTCTTGTCCAGGCACCCATGGCCAAAATTGGGATTCTGCGCCTTAAATTCTCTATATCCAAGGGTTACTCCCAGACAAAATCTGCCCATGCAGTCAAGTCTGGCTTGACTTGGCCTCTGGTGGCTGCCTCTCATCTGCCCCTGCACCACTGGGGCTCGCTTGTTTCCTCCCTATGGAGACCATTGTGACACTGCGGAGCATTGTGGAACCAATGGGCCATAGTGATACTGAAGGGCCTTGTGGAACCTGTTACACTGTAGGAACTTGTGGAACCAGGGAAACATTGTGACACTGCAGGGTACCATGGATCCAAGGGGCCACTGTGAAACTGTGGGGCCTCGTGGAACCAAGGACATCTTTGTGGGTCTGTTGGGCCGCATGGTCCCAAGGGGCCAGTGTGAAGCAGCAGGGCTTTGTGGAACCAAGAGGGCAGTGCTGCATTTCAGGGCCTCATGGAGCCAAAGGGCCGTTGTGATCCTGTGAGGCACCATGGATCCATGGAGACCATTGTGGCATTGCAAGGCCCCATGGAATCATGGAGACCATTGTGACACTGTGAGGCCCCACGGAAACAAAAGGCCTGCAGGGCCTCATGGAAGCAAGGGGGCCATTGTGACACTATGGGAACTTGTGGAAACAAGGGGATCATTGTTGCACTACTGGGCTCCAATGGAACCAAGGGGCCATTGGACACAGCAAGGCTTCATGGAACCAATAGGCCATTATGACACTATGGGCCTTGTGGAACCATGGAGACCATTAAGATCCTTAAGGACTTGTGTAACCAAGAGGCCATTATGACACCAGAGGGCATCATGGAAGCAAGAGAACCATTGTGACACTGCAGGGCCCTGTGGAAGCAAGGAGCCATTGTGACACTGCAGGGCCCTGTGGAAGCAAGAGAACATGAAATAGATGTGGCAGCCTTGGCCTCCCAGGGGTCATCTGACAGGTCTGTTTGACCTTGGAATGTGGAAGGTCACTCCCATCTGCCAATGAAACACCGGGGTTTTGGGCTTTTCTTTTTCTGGAAAAGAACTCTCCATTTTTTCCAGGCATCCATGGCCAAAATCAGGATTCCACCTCCCAATGTTTGTCTATCCAAGGATTGCTCCCAGACGAAAGCTGCAGGACAGACAAGTCTGGCTTGTCTTTCTCTCCTGAGGGGCAGCATTCACCTGTTTTCCAAACACTTGAAAGGAATCTGTGCTTTTCTTTTTGTGAAAAAAAAAAAACAAAAAAAAAACAACTCTTCTCCAGGCACAAGTGTTTTAAATTAGACTCCGCATTAATAATTTCAAATATCCAAGGGTTGCTGCAAGCAAACCTGCCAAGACAGGAAGGTCAGGCTTGCCTTGGCCTCTGGTGGCTGCCATTCATCAGCTCCTGAAACATGGAGGTTTCCTCCGTGGTTTCCTTCCTATGGAGACCAATGTGACTTTTGGGAGCCTTGTGAAATGAAGGGGCCATTGTGGCACCACAGAGCACTATGGATACAAAGGACCAATGTGACACTGTGGAGCCTCATGGAACCAAGGACATCATTGTGGCTCTGCTGGGCTGCATGGTCACAAGGAGCCAGTGCAAACAAGCGGTACGGTAGTTAGGCCAGCTGTAACTCAGAGTCATCCAGATTTTACCCCAAAAGAATTGGGCGTGAGTTTCAAGCCGTAGGAATCATTTGTTTAACTTAAGGTGAGCTTGAGAGTTCCCCCATAAGCCTTTAGTGTTGTTATGCTAAGTTGTCCAAATTCTATTCCCCTATTGGTTACTTGTTTCCCTTATAGAGTTATTGTTCTAGAGTGTTGTACCTCAAAGCGTACATGTTTTTGCTTCCTCTTAGTCTTGGATCTTTGGATCCTGCCTCTCATACTGTTCTCAAGTTCTCTATTTTTATTGTTTTTCACCCTGTTAATAAAGTTCCTTTTAAACAACTCCATTGATCCTGCTCCTTTTCCTTTTTGCCACCCTTGCCCTGAAGTCAGGAGAACCAGAGAGATTTGTTGCAGCCACCTTCATTGTGACAATTGGAATCCGAACAGGGACCATGACATTCAGGGCTCCCTGTGTCAGTCATGTCAGCTGGGGTTAGCTGATGGATAGGCCAGTGCTTCCCGGGATTTTGGATTGTGCCAGGCTAGGCAGATTCATCGTTTCTTCAAGGGACATAGGCCAGGATCAGCAGGGACAATGATGGTTTCACCTGCATAGGATTGCAGGTGGGTTTGGGGAAATGCAAGACATTTATTGCCCATTTTGCCACTTTGTTTTTACAAGATGCACCCACATCCCATTATTGATTTGGGGTGTTCTGGTGGCTCTTCCCCATAAGGGAAAGAAAAGGAAAAATGGGAAGCCAGATGTCCAAAGTAGAAAGGAGCATATATGGATCCTTTCATTCTCACTGATCATGACATCATATTTTCAAAGAATGAATTAAAATCAATCATGAGGTGGATGTTTAAATGTTTTCCGGCGGCCTCTGCTGACGAAATCCATACCACTGAATTTTGGGACTCAGTGGGAGTTAAACTGTACAATCTTTCAATCAAGAAGGACCCCATTGCACCCCGCATGCTCCCCATTTTCCACACCAAATTTGAGACCCTTTACCAGCAAGAAACATGTTGAAAACTCAATCCGTTGGTCACTCCTAAAGTGGGACCTCCCCTCAAACCTGCCCTTCTCAGATCTTTTATGATGGTCCAAGATGGCAGTCTTGGAGCATCATGCCCTGGAGAGTCAAGATGGAAGGAGCCTGAATGTGGCTTGGGAGCCGGATCATCCTCCCTCCATCTCGGCTCCTCCACTTCCTGCTACCACAACCTTCTCTTCCGCCCTGAACGAACCTCCAGACTCCTTCCCCACAACTGTGGGTCATGTCCCTACTGTCAATCATTCCACTTTCACCCTGGGCAATGCCTCCAGAACTCTACCCCGGAAGTCTGCCATCATAAATCTAGGCCCTTCCTCCCCAACACATGACAAAATAGCAGTGCCCTTTGCCTCACCCTCCAGCAATAACATAACCCCATGGTCACAGATACTAAGCCCAACTGTCACACTATTTCTAATCCAAATGTTTCTCCTCCAAGTTATTCTTCCTCCCCGGAAGACAGTTTAGATTCCCCAGAGCCACCTTTCCCCTCAACCCCAGAAGGTCCCTAGGAAAGTATTCGGAAGGAAGCAGTTAAGGAAGGACACTGGCAAAGAGTCTCGAAACCCCTCATTGCCCCCGTATGCTATGAAAGAAGGGGGCAGAATCCCAGGTATCAGCCATTGGTTTACAGGGAAATCAAGGATCTGTGTAGGGCAAAAAAAGATCATAGGAAGGACTTACTTTGTTTTAATGGCCTAATGAGGGCCATGTTTACAGCACATCATAACCCCCTATAATTTAAAATGTATTAGGACCATGTTGTTGTCTCCTGCAGAATACACCCTTTGGGAAGGTGGATGGAAGTGTTTACTAAATCAATTAATAGCAGACTATGCTAATAATGAGGCAAGGGCAGAATTGACAATCAACCATCTAGCTGGAGAAGGACAACACAGCCTACCAGATGATCAAGCAGCAGGTGTCCTCAGAGAAGTATTGGATGATATCAAAGAGATGGCTTTGAAAGCTTTAATCCAGGTATCACATCCTAGTACCCCCAATTTGGACTACCTTGGGTGGCTGCAGCTAAAGCTTTAGGACAATCAGACCATCTTGGGTGCCTGTTAAGTAAGCAAACCAATGCTACTCCCTCACAATGAGTGGCCTGCTCTCAGATATAGAGACCATCAGACATGCTACGTTGCAGAACAGCGATAGAGTTTTTATTCTGGGCACATGGGCATGGCTGTGTAGACTCTGAGGGTATGTGTTGCATGAACCTCTCCAGCCACAGCGAGTCAATCCACAAAAGCATTCAAGTACTGAATGAAGAGTTCAAGAAGCTTCAAGTGGAAAACAAAGACTGGGTCAATGAACTCTTCCAATCCAAGGGACTAAGGGTTGGATGATGTCTATCTAAAACAGGACATTTAATTTTCTTAGCTGTTGTTGTATTGTTAATTGTCTCATGTTTGTTTGGATGTTTTGAGAAAGCCTTACAAAATTCTTTCTGTTCCATCTTGGTTGTAAAACAGAAAGCAGGAAGATACCCAACACAGGCTTCTCATGGACTCCTTGGAGGAGAGAACTGCTGGTCAGGATGGTACAAAAACCTTTCAGAGACTCAGTGTGGGCAAGGAAATCCTTAAAAGTACCTAAAAGTATTCTTAAATCCATAAAGTACCTTAAAAACATTAAGTATTTAAAGCCATTAATGAGCCCCACTGAGTGTGTGTACAAAGCTCTCAAGGGACTCGTTAAAGCAAATAACTGGGGCCATGATTGCACAAACCTCTCACAGAGTCTGTATCAAAAGGGAAACACCAAGTACCTTAAAATAACTGAAGTAAGCTGAAGTACTAATGAGCCCCAATGAGTGTTGTTACTTAGAAAGCCTCTCCAGGGACTAATTACAGCAGATATTTGGAGGCCATGATTGCACAAACCTCTCAGAGACTCCAAGGCAAAAGCCCAACCCAAAGTCCTTTCAAAAACCTGCAGTCCCTACAGGGAGCATTAAGGATTCCCCAGGGCCATTGCTGAGCGAGGCTCCCCAGGGACTCCTTCCAGCCGATCCTTGAGGCCACTGGGATTTGGGCTAGGGAGGGATGCTGAGGGCAGGACAAGGCGCTGACAGTGCCTAGGCTGGCTGAGGCTGTGCCAGGAGGCCCCAGGGCCTCAGGAAAAGGTGTCTCCTCACAGCCCTTGGTGGCACAGACCCTACTGTGCTCCAGGGCACCAAGACTTGCCTTCTCTTTGTCCCCACCTGTCATCACTGCCTCCAGTTCTCTGCTCTGCCTGGGGCCTGGGGACACTTTCTCAGTTGTGTCCCTCTCTGGGACCCATTAAAAGTCCAAGAAACTTTGGAGCTGGATTCTGACTTGGATTTCTGGAGAGGTTTCTTCAGCTCCCTCTCAGGGACTGATGTTCAGGGCCTGAGCACAAAGCCCCAGAGGCTCATTAAAGTCCTGGTTCTGTGTCTGTGCTGCTGAGCTGGGCTGGGCTCCTGGCACAGAGGCAGCTCCTGGTAACCAAGAAGAGCTTCAAAAGCACATTTCTCTTGATGAGCAGCTCTTCTGCCAGCCCAGCAGGGCTGGGGCACTGCCTGCTGCCATCCTGGGCACAGCACAGAGGCACAGAAAGCTTCAATCAGTCAGGGCTGGGGAGGTGCTGAGAAGTGCTTGGGGAAGAATGACTGCCAGCCCTTGGCACAGGAACCTCTGGCTGCAGGAAAATGCAGCTGCAGCACCTGCAGTGAACTCCTAAAGCTAGAACATCCCACTGCCTACAGACACTGTGAGTACAACTCTGGGTATTTCTGGTGCAGGGGAGGTGAAATGCTCGTGAAGGTCTAAAATGCTGAGGGGTTCTGATCAGTCATAACATATTTCCAAGATAAAGATTTTGGCAAAAAAAAAAGGACAATTCCTAATACTTTGTACTCAGTTTCCTACTAGTGGAGAATGGCAGGGAGGAGAGATAAATATTAAAGGTTGATTATGAATTTTGACAAATTCCTGAGACATCTGAACTGTTACTTTAAGTGATCAATAAGTTCACAGAGATTTGGGGTCTGTGAGTGCTGGCAAGGAGTGATCAGGCACAGGGAAACACCTGCAGAAGGGAAATCTGCAGGAAGCAAAGGGAAGATCAGGCAAGGAGACAAAACAATACCCAGAGATGCTGTGGCAAGGAGAGTTTAGAGATGTGCACAGGATCCCCTCCAGTGCAGCCCCTCCCTCTGAACAAGCCCCCTCCCTCCTGTGCCCCCAGCCAAGCCTCTGCTCTCAGGGCTGGCGCTCCAAGGCGTGCAGCCCCTCCTGTGCAGGCTGAGCTGCAGCAGAGCCGTGGGGCAGCTCTGCAGCCCCGGGCCCAGTTCCCTCTGCAGAGCACAGGGCTGGGAGCAGCTGCCCGGCACTGGGGGCTCTGGCAGGGGGCACAGCTGGCTCAGGGTGATGCTGTCCCCAGTGCCCGGCTATGGGCAATGCTGTCAGTGCAGCCAGGGGAGGAGCTTCACCTCCCTCAATCCAATGCCATCATAAGGACACTTGGAAGTCTCCCTGAGATTTCAATCCAAGCGGGGAGATTCCATCCAGGGAGCAAACCTGTCCTAGAGCCTCTCTGTGTTATCTGAAAGCCCCAGGGTGAGGCACAGAAGTTCTAGGTTGAGAAAATGCCGTTGGGTTGGTCAAATGAGCCCTGTGTTCCCTTGGGTGCAAATGTGGGGCTGAGACTATAAGAAAGGGATGGACATTTGGTGGACTGTGGGGGATCCATATGCTCTCTGCATTATCAGGATGGTTTTGAAATGAAACATCAGAGCATTATCATCCTCTGTCTGAGAATGCTGAAAGCCCACAAAACCTGGGACATGACTTGGAGAGAGACCACCTCCCCTCACTCTCCACTCATCACTTTGCCTCAAACAACTCACTCTGTTCTCCCTGATGGCAGCAGAAATGCTGAGAGTTTCTGACATCCAAAAATAGTCAGCAGGTGAAAGGGAAGAGGAGTATAAAAACTCTAGAATATTTAAAAGACTTTCCCATTCCTGGGGGTGCAGATGCTGACAGGGCCTTCTGTGTTAACAGGGTTTCAAAGTGGAACATGAGGACAGGTCCCTGTCCTCCTCCCACATCTGCATAGCAATGTTGAATTTTAAAAACACTGTATGTAGTTGCCCTGAACCTGAAGTCTCACTCAGGCACCAACAGCCAAGGCTCCCCCACTTGGAGCTGAAGGAAAATCTGCTAGAAAATCAAAAGGGTGTTTGAGGGTTACAGGAGAAGGGTCTGTAGACAAAGGCTTTGATTTTGCTGGAAGAAGTTCCTCCTAACATGTCACTGACCTTTCTCCATGAACAGGTACCCAAGTACAGCCTCAGCAAATGTCCAACAGCAGCTCCATCAGGCACTTCCTCCTGCTGGCATTGGCAGACACGCGGCAGCTGCAGCTCCTGCACTTCTGCCTCTTGCTGGGCATCTCCCTGGCTGCCATCCTGGGCAACGGCCTCATAATTTGCGCTGTAGCCTGCAGCCACCACCTGCACACGCCCATGTTCTTCTTCCTGCTCAACCTGGCCCTCAGCGACCTGGGCTCCATCTGCACCACTGTCCCCAAAACCATGCACAATTCCCTCTGGGACAGCAGGAACATCTCTTATGCAGGATGTGCTGCACAGCTATTTTTCTTTGTGCTCTTCATTGGATCAGAGCTTTGCCTCCTGACCATCATGTGCTATGACCGCTACGTGTCCATCTGCAAACCCCTGCACTACGGGACCCTCCTGGGCAGCAGAGCTTGTGCCCACATGGCAGCAGCTGCCTGGGCCAGTGCCTTTCTCACTGCTCTCATGCACACAGCCAATACATTTTCCCTGCCCCTGTGCCATGGCAATTCCCTGGGCCAGTTCTTCTGTGAAATCCCACAGATAATCAAGCTCTCCTGCTCCAAATCCCACCTCAGGGAACTGAGGCTTCTTGCAGTTAGTGTCTGTTTAGCACTTGGTTGTTTTGTGTTCATTGTTTTCTCCTATGTGCAGATCTTCAGGGCCGTGCTGAGGATGCCCTCTGAGCAGGGACGGCACAAAGCCTTTTCCACCTGCCTCCCTCACCTGGCTGTGCTCTCCCTGTTTGTCAGCACTGGCATATTTTCTGACCTGAAGCCCTCCTCCATGTCCTCCCCATCCCTGGATGTGGCAGTGACAGTTCTGTACTCGGTGGTGCCTCCAGCCCTGAATCCCCTCATCTACAGCCTGAGGAACCAGGAGCTCAAGGCTGCAGTGTGGAGACTGATGACTGGATGATTTCAGAAACATTAAAATATTGCCTGATCCTGACAATTACGTGGAAGAAAAGTAATCTTTGATCTATTTTGTTTCATTGTAGTGTCTTTTTCTGTGTTTTACTTACTATATCTTGTCAATAGAAAATGTTCATTGTTTATGCCCTTTCTCATTTTGTTTCTCTCCACCTTCCTGTGGCCAGAGACTGCATCAATGAGGGGCTGTGTTGTTGGTGTCTTTAAAGCAATTAAAGGACCTCCCAGCCAAGTTTTCTGCAGAGATGCCCTTGTGTTGCCTTCTCTGGAGCTGCAGCAGCAATGTCTGTGTGCAGAGATGGGGCAGATCAGTGCTGGCCCAGCAGCTGTGCCCAGCTGCAGCAGCACTTGGTGTTGCCAGTGCTGCTGCCATGGCCCTGCCCCGCTGCCCTGGTGGCCCTGGTGTTGCTGTAGGGCCTGAGTGCTCTCAGGGCCGGGCACAGCCCTGGGGGTGGCAGTGCCGGGGCTGCAGCAGGGACAGGCCATGGGCACTGCTGGGGCAGCGCTGACGCCTCAGGCCAGAGCCTGAGGGCTCCAGGCTCCTTGCCCAGGCTCTCTCAAGAACACACCCAGGCCAATGCTCAGCACAGAAAACGCCCGTGAGCAGACCCAGGCTGGCCGTGGGCAGGCTGGGGGCAAACAGCATGGCTGGGGCTCTGCAAGGGCCCTGGGGCAGATGGGAAGGAGCAGCAGAGCAGGGGCTGATCCATCCCCAGTGCGCTGCACAGCCCAGGGCAGCATCCCAGAGCGTCCTCATGGACCTGACAACAACATCCCCCCTCTGCAGCCCTGGCCTCTCCCCCAGCTCACACAGGTGCCCCATCCTTGCAGGCACAGACACGGCAGCACTGGCTCAGCAGCCCCTGTTTGCATTGCACACAGCAGGGGGAGCACCCCCATGCTGTTGGTGTGGGGACATGAAGCTGAGGGAGCACAAATGCCATCAGCCCCTGGGGCCAGCAAGGGCTGGGGGACACCAGGGAAACCACTCAGCTTTGTCCTGGCCTCTGCAGTCAGCCAGAAAATTTGTTCCCATCAGCTGGGAGTTTCCTGTGCCACTGCAGACGCTGTTGCTCAGAGCCAGGGCTGCCTGGCAGCCACCCCCAAACTGCCCTGAGCATTTCCTTGGCTTCACCTTTCATTTTTTTACTCTTCACTGGTACACATTTCTTCCCATTGTTCACCCCTATTCCCTGCCCTGAAACTGCCCATCCCTGTTTGCCCTTTCCTCTCTGGCCCCACTCCCCATTGCAGTTCCTGACTTGGCACCATGGGAACGTCCCTTGGCGAGCAGGATCATGCTACAAGTGCTGCAGGAATTGTCTGCAGGCTCCTGCAGTGCCTCCTGCTGCTCCCTTGCCAGAGGCACCTCAGGCCAGGAGGGCACATCTGGGCTGCTGTATCTGTCTCTGGGGCTCCCTGTTCTGGGCAGTGAGGAGGAGCTGCAGAGACTCTGCAGGACGGACAGGATGGGCTTTGGGGATGGCAGGAGAAGCTGAGGGACCTGGGCTGCTAGAGCTTCTGAAGAGGAGGCCCAGGGCTCATCCTGCAACTGCTGCAAGGGTGGTTTCAGAGAACCCCAGAGTCAGCAAGGCCGGATAAGGCCTTGGAGGTCATCAAGTCTAACCTGTGCCCTGGCACCGCCTTGTCTCCCCTGAGCTTCCTCTTCTCCAGGATAAACAACCCCAGCTCACTCAGCCACTCCCCACAGCACTTGTGCTGCAGGCCCCTCTCCAGCCTTGTTGTCCTTCTCTGGACACGCTCCAGCCTCTCCATGTCCTTCCTAAACTGGGGGGCCACAACTGGACACAGCACTCAGGGTGCTGCCCAAGCAGGGCTGAGCAGAGGAGAAGAATCCCTGCCCTGCTCCTGCTGGCCACACCATTCCTGATCCAGGCCAGGAGCCATTGGCATTCTTTCCCACCTGGGCACTCTGCTGGCTCATGTCCAGCCTGCTGCCCATCACTCCCTGCAGGTCCCTTTTTGCCTGGCTGCTGTCCAGCCACTCTGTCCCCAGCCTGTACTGCTGCAGGTGTTGTTGTGGCCAAAGTGCAGGATCCGGCACTTGGACTTGTTCAACCTCACCTTGTTGGATTTGCGCCCTGGATCCAGCCTGTCCAGGGCCCTCTGCAGAGCCCTCCTTCCCTCCAGCAGATCCACACTCACACCCAGCTCGGTGTCATCTGTGAATTTGCTGATGCTGGACTCAGTCCCCTCATGCAGATCATCAGTGCAGATACTGAAGTCCACGCTGGCTGGCTCTGATCCCTCGGCCATCCTGTGGGTGCCCTGTGATGGCACTCAGGGTGATCTGTTCCATAACCTTGCTGGGCACCCAGGTCAGGCTGACAGGCCTGGAGTTGCCCAGCTCCTCCTTCCAGCCCTTCTTGGGGATGGGCTCACACTGGCACCTCCAGTCCCCTGGGCCCTCCCTGCTGAGCCAGCACTGATGGTGAATGTTGGAGAGCAGCTTGGGGAGCTCATCCACAGATCATCCCCCTGGGATGGATCCCATCTGCTCCCAGAGACACCTGTGAGCATCTGAGGGGCTCAGCAGGTCCCCAGCTGCTTCCTCCTGGATTACAGGGTGGATGTTCTGCTCCCTTTGCCCAACTACCAGCTCAGGAGAACACTTTTCTTGAGGTAAATCTGTCCTAATATTGAAAATTGAGACAAAGAAGGTGTTAAGTAGGTCAGTCTTTTCCTTATCTTTAGTTACTATATTCTCCACTGCATCCAATAAAGAGTAGAGGTTCTCCTTATCCCTCCCTTTGGTTTAATTTTTTTTATAAAACTATTTTGCATTTATTTACAGAAGCTGCCAGCTTAAGTTCTCATTGAGCTTTCATGTCTCAACTTTTCTTTCTGCTTAACCTAGCAAGATCCTTAAACATTTCTTAAGTTGCCTGACCTTTTGTCCAAAGTTGATGCTCTCTCTTTTTTCCCCTGAGTTCCCACAAAAGCTCCATGGACAGACAGGCCAGTCATTTTCCTCACTAGCTCATCTTTTGCCAAACTAGGACAGGCTGCTCCTTCCCCCTTAAGATTACTATCTTGAAATGTGTCCATCCTTCCTGGACCCCTTTGTTTTTAAGGGCTGTTTCTCTTTAAAAAACTCAGTACCTGATTTGGTACTCCCCAAATCAGCATCATAAACAGGCCAAAGTCTGCCCTTCCTAACTCCAGTGTAGAGGTTTTCTTGCTGCCCCTTTCCCTTCCCTTTAGTAGAAAGCTGAGAGCAGCCCTGGCCATGCAGCACCATCTCCAGAGCAGGAGGAATCTGCCCTGATGGGGGTCCCCTTGGTTCCATGAGGCCCAGCAATGTCACAGTGCTCTCCATGATTCCATGAGGCCCCACAGTGTCACAATGGTCCCTTGGTCTCACAGGGCCCCACAGTGTCACAATGCTCACTTGGTTCCATGGGCCCTGTGCTTCTGCATTTCCCCCCTCCCCTTCTCAGGCAGCCCTGCCAGCTGGGAAATGCTCCTTGGGCCTCGGCCTTGGCCAACAGCCCCTGGGCTCAGCCCCTCTGCAGCTTATCACAAACACTGTCTGCTCCAGGCACTGCTGCTGCCCAGCCAGATCCTGGTTCCTTTAGCAGCAGCCCTGGGAGCTGTTTGTGTTCCCTCAGTAACACAACATTCCTGTTCTCACCCTGCCAAAGAAAGCTGTTGGTGCCAAGTGCGGCCAGGATGAACCATTGCTGGGACTGAAGCCCCTCTCTTGGGGCCCTGCACTCAGCGCTCCAAAAGGAGCCCTTGGAGCTCTCCTGGGCCAGCGACTCCCTCTGAGTGGGGCCTCTCCCAGCCGGGAACTCTCCCATTTGCGGCACTCGGGGATCCCAAACTCTGACGGAGCCTGGGCCAATCCCCCCACTCCTCCAGGCTCAGCCCTTCACTCACTGGGGAGATGGCAAAGGATCCAGAGTGAGCATTCCCTGCCCTCAGGGGAATTGCTCACCGGTGCCTTGCACTGACTCTTTGTGTCTGTGTGCACAGAGGAGTGCCTGTGCTGGGGAAATGTGGCAGAAATGCTGCTCTCTGAGGGGTTGGAGTGCCTTGGATAGCTGAGTCACTCAGATATCCAGATATCAGTAAGTATGGTTTAGTCAGAAGGTCTAAACTAAGTTAAATGCTCCTAGGAGTTGTTCTTTTGCTAAGTTTTTAGGTTTAATTTAAGTTATTAGGTAAGTTAATTATTGTTAAGTGTTATTCCTCTGTTAAATTGCTATGTCATGGGTTATAAGTTAGGTCAAATACTGTAAAGTGCTGCTCTTTTAAGGTATCAGTTAAGGTTAAGTGTAAGTTAAGTCCTGTTAGGTTTGACCTCTGTAAGCTTTTGCGCCATATTCCTTTCATCCTTACCCTCATTATCCTTATGTCATACACACAGAGGGACAGTTCTCAGGTAATTTCTGGTTTGATTGACTGGATTTTGTTTGGTTTTGTTGTTGCTTTATTTCCTTGGTGTGCCTGAAGTGTTCAGTCAGGAGCAGAGTGACTCCTGCCAAGGAACTTTGTGCTGCTCTCCCTTAATATTAAATCTGGTTTTTGCTGCTCCCTTGCTGGGGATTTTTTCAGCACTCTCAAGGCCTTGTTGGTAGCCCTGGTGGAGGCTCTGGCCCTGGGGGACGCGGGGACACTGCCGGGGTGTCCCTGTCCCCCTGTGCCATCCCCAGGGCCCCGGCCCCCCGTCCCAGTGTCAGGCTCTGGGGTCAATCTCGTGGAACATCCTCTGGGGGAGGCTGCGGGGCCGGGGGACCCGGGGGGACCCGGGGGGACAGGGGACCCTGCTGTGCATGAGCAGGGTTGAACTGCTCTGGGGGGAACTTTGAGGGGGGCTGGGGCAGAGTGACCTCCCCAGGGACCTCAAACAGCCCCTGTGATGTCACACTGCCCCTGTGATATCACACAGCCCCTGTAATGTCACACAGCTCCTGTGATGTCACACAACCCCTTATGATGTCACTCCGCTACCTGTGATGTCACAGCCCTCTCTGGGATGTCACAAAGCACCCTTGTGGTGCCACAGAACCAAATCAGGGTTGTCAGCCTGGAGTGTCATGCAGCTGCACTGTGATGTCACAGAAGGTGCTGTGATGTCACAAAGTCACCATGTGATGTCACAGTCTTTTCTGTGATATCACAGCCTCCTCTATGATGTTACACAGCCACCAAGTGATGTCACAACCCACTCTGTGATGCCACAGAACCACCCTCTATGATTGCAGGATCTGCTCTATGGCCTCACACCATACACACCCTCAGGGATGTCACAAAACCCTCCCTATGATGTCATACTGCCATTCTGTAATTTCACAGCACACACTTCGACCTCACCGCTGGCTCTATGATGACATCCAGCCATGCCATGATGTCACAGCCTGCTCTGTTATTTCATAGAATCCCCTGTGTGATGCTGTAGCTGCTCAATGACCTCACACAACAAACTCTGTGGTGTCACCGCCAAATCTGTGACCTCACACAACCCACTCTGTGCTGTCACACAGCCCCTTGCTGACATCACAGCTGCTCTGTGCCTCTATGACACAGCCACAGAGGTGCTGCTGTGACACAGCCCCCTCGGGGCCATCCCACAGCCCCTGCCAGTGCTGAGCCCCTGTGAGCTCTGTCTGTGCCCTGCTGGTGTCCCTGAGGAGCCCTGGCAGTGCCCCAGCCCTGCTGGGCGGTGCACAGGAGCTGCTCCTGGCCAGAGCTGTCTCTCTGCAGCACTGCCCTTGCCAGGAGCTGCCTCTGGGCCAGGAGCCCGGCCCAGCTCAGCAGCACAGACACAGCACAGGGACTTTAATGATCCTCTGGGCCTTTGGTGCTATTTGCATCAGATTGTGTCCCTCAGAGTGGGCTCAAAAAACTTCTCAAGATCTTGAAGTTAAGTTGAAACATGGAAGTTTCTTGTAGTTAAATGGGGCCCACTGAGGGACATAACTCTTGCGAAAGTGTCCCCAGGTTCCAGTTAGAGCAGAACACTGAAGGCAGTGATGGCAGCTGGGGACAAGCAAGGCAAAGTTGTCTCTGGTGCTGAGCAAAGCTGGATGTGTTTGAGGAATGCAAAGGGCCAAGGCCTGAGCCCCAGCCCCTGGCCAGGCAGATGCTGTCCATCCCTCCTTGCTCAGGGCCCTTCCTGGGATGGGCACTGGCATGTGGGGATGTGCAATGCCAAGGGCAGGAGCATGGGGCGGCCCCTGCCAGGCTGCTGAGCAGGGACAAGGAGGCAATGAGGCCCCAGGCCTGCAAGGGTCACTTGTCTCCTGCTCCTGCCTCAGGCCCAGGGCCAGCAGCCATGGCCAAAGTGCTGCTCAAGTTGGCTCTGGCAGGGCTGTCTTGCAGCTGCTGCCCATCCCTGTGCCCTGTGCAGCCCAGGCTGTCCCATGGTGTCCCTGCCCTGCGCCTCTGTCCCTGCAGGCTGTTGGCATCCCCCGGCTGCCCCAGCTGGCTGGGCCCTTCCTTTGCTGACAGCTCTGCCTCCTGCCTGCCCACACAAAGCCTTGGGCTGCTTCAGGCTCCTTCTGGGGCCGTGCTGTACCACAGCCCTACCCTGGCAGGGAAATTCCTTTATCCTGGTGTCCAGTCTGGGTCTCCTCAGATGCCTTTGGAATTAATTCTTTCTTTCTCTAGCTGTTTTCTACTATGTGAAAAGGTTCCACCATCTCTGAAACCACCCTTCAATCCTTTCCAGGGCTCTCCTCTGCTGTCCTCACTCCCCACCCCACTGAGCACAGGGCTCCCATGTCCCTATAAATTGTCAAGTGCTTGAGGCCAGGAGCACCTGGACAAGAGGGACAGTTCTTTTCTATAGGAAGGACACCACAGAACTCCAGAGTTTGAAAGCAGATGAGAAGCAGTCACCAGAAGCCAAGGCCAGCCAGACCTGTCTGTCCTAGCAGTTTTTGTCTTACAGTAACCCTTAGATATTCAGGGAGTTTTGGGGGTGGAATTCCATTTCAGCCATGGGTTCCTGGACTGGAATGACAGTTCTCCATGGGAAGGAAAGGGCAGAGCCCCAGTGTTTCAATGGCTTATTAGAGGCAGCCCCAAAGAGGCCAAGGCCAGCCAGACCTGTGGTCAGGGAAGAATCCTTGGAAAGACAGAATTTGGGGGGCCAAAGCCCACTTTTGTCTATGGGCATCAGGACAAGAAGGACAGTTCTTTTCCACGGGAAGGAAAGTGCAGAGCCCCAGTGTTTCAAAGGCAGATGAAATCTGGCCCTCAGGACACCAAGAGAACCTGGACAGACCTGGCAGCTTTTTCTGGGAGATATCCTTGGATATAAAGAATTTTGGAGGCTGATTCTCAATTTTGGCCATGGATGCCTGGACTTGAGAGATGTTTTTTTCAATGAGAAGAAAAGCACAGGCCCCCAGGTGTTTTGAAAGCAGATGAGAGGTGGTCCCCAAGAGGCCAAGGCCAGCACAGAGTGGGTTGTGTGAGGTCACAAGTAGGGCTATGAGAGCGCAGAGTTTGTTGTGTGAGGTCAATGAGCAGCTACATCATCACAGAGGGGATTCTGTGACATCACAAAGCAGGCTGTGAAATCATGGCATGGCTGGATGACGTCATAGAGCAGGCTGTGATGTCAAAGTGTGTGCAGTGCCATTACAGAGTAGCAGTATGACATCACAGAGAGGGTTTTGTGGCATCACACAACTGTCTGTGACATCATAGGGTAGAAGGAGTGGCCACAGAGCAGATCCTGCCATCATAGAGGCTGGCTCTATGACTTCAGAGAGTGGGTTGTGACATCACTGGGCGGCTATGTAACATCATAGGATGGGCTGTGACATCACATAGTGACTTTCTGACACCACAGAGTCCTCTGTGAAATCACAGTGCAGGTGCATGACATTCCAGGGTGACATCCCAGAGCTGGCTCTGTGATGTCACAAGGGTGCTGCGTGATGTCCCAGAGTGGGCTGTAACATCACAGATGACTGTGTGACATTGCAAAAGAGCTATGTGGCATCATAGGGGGTGTGGCATCACAGATGGCTGTGTGAGGTCTCTGGGGAGGTCACTCTGCCCCGGCCCCCTTCACAGTTCCCCCCAGAGCAGTCCAACCCTGCTCGTGCACAGCGGGGTCCCCTGTCCCCCCAGGTCCCCATGCCCCCAGCCCTGCAGCCTCCCCCAGAGGATGTTCCACAAGATCGACCCCAGGGCCCCACACGGGGACGGGTGGCATAGGGGGACAGGGACTCCCCGGCAGTGTCCCTGTGTCCCCCAGGGCCAGAGTCTGGGCCAGGGCTTGTTCACCTTGTTACGAACGAGGCCTTGAGAGTGCTGAAAAAATCCCCAGCAAGGGAGCAGCAAAAACCAGATTTAATATTAAGGAAGAGCAGCACAAAGTTCCTTGGCAAGAGTCACTCTGCTCCTGGCTGGACACTTCAGGCACACGAAGGAAACAAAGCAACAACAAAACCAAACAAAATCCAGTCAATCAAACCAGAAATCAGGCATGAACTCTTCCTGGGTATGTGTGAGTCACAAGGACAGTGAGGGCGAAGGTAAAAGGAATATGGGCCAAAAGCTTAACAGAGGTCAAACTTAACAGGACTTTACTTATACCTTAACTTTAACTGGTACCTTCAACTCCCCAATTAAGCAAAAGAACAGCACTTAACACTATTTAATCTAACTTAAATCTTATGAGTTAGAAATTTATCAGAGGAATTACACTTAACAATCCTTAACTTAGCTAATAAATTAAATGTAACAACTTAGAAAAAGAGCAACTCTTGGCAGCATTTAACTTCGTTTAGACCTCGTGACTTATACTTACTTACTGATATTCTGGATATCTGACTGACTCAGCTATCCAAGGCACTCCAACCCCTCAGAGAGCAGCATTTCTGCCACATTTCTCCAGCACAGGCACTCCTGTGTGCACACAGATGTCGAAGGAAGGAGACCAGGACACCAGCTGGTTCATCACAGGTCCGGTTTATTGAAGAAAGCATCAAACACTTATACAGCAAATAATAAGCTTATGAATATTCTGTAAGCCAAGCAATCTATTGGTTAAACTATACCATGAACTCTTCCTCATTCCTTAGGGGTTACATCTCTCTTTTCTCATGTCTCTTTCACTATTTGTTATCCTACTACAGCTAGGCCCAAGGACACGCTATCTCACAGGTGCAGGACTTGGAACTAGCCACGGCTTTGTACTTTTCCAGTCTCTAGCAGCTAAATTCCCAACACACAGACACAGAGTCAGTGCAAGGCACCTGTGAGAAATTCCCCTGAGGGCAGGGAATGCTCACTGTGGATCCTTTGCCATCTCCCCAGCATTCGAAGGGTTGAGCCTGGAGGAGTGGGGGGATCGGCCCAGGCTCCGTCGTTGTTCAGGATGCCCGAGTGCAGCAAATGGGAGAGTTCCCGGCTGGGAGTGGACTCACCCAGAGGGAGTCGCTGGCCCAGGAGAGCTCCAAGGGCTCCTTTTGGAGCGCTGAGTGAAGGGCCTCAAGAGAGGGGCTTCAGTCCCAGCAATGGCTCATCCTGGCCGCACTTGGCACCAACAGCTTCCTTTGGCAGTGTGAGAACAGGGCTGTTGTGCCACGGAGGGAACAAAAACAGTTCCCAGGGCTGCTGTTAAAGAAACCAGGAGCTGGCTGGGCAGCAGCAGTGCCTGGAGCAGACAGTGTTTGTGATGAGCTGCAGAGGAGCTGAGCCCAGGGGCTGTTGGCCAAGGCCGAGCCCCAAGGAGCATTTCTCAGCTGGCAGTGTGGCCTGAGAAGTGGAGGGGGGAATGCAGCAGTGCAGGGCCGATGGAACCAAGGGACCATTGTGACACTGTGGGGCCCTGAGAGACCAAGGGACCGTTGTGACACTGTGGGGCCCTGTGAGACCTAGGGACCAATGTGACTCCGTGGGGCCTCATGGAATCATGGAGAGCACTGTGACATTGCTGAGCCTCATGGAACCAAAGGGACAGTACTGACACTGTGTGGCTCCATGGAATGTAGGGATCATTGTGACACAGAGAGGCCCCATCAAACCAAGGGGCCATTGTGACACTGCAAGACCCCATGGAGCCAAAGGTCCCTTGTGACATTGCAAGACCTCATAGAACCTAATGGAGAGACCATTTGGGCACTGCAGAGCCTCATGGAACCAAGGTCCATTTTGACACTGAGGGAATTCATAGAATCATTGGGACACTGTGAGGCCCTATGGAATAAGGAAAGCATTGTGACACTCTGAAGCCTTATGGAACCAGTGAGACCATTGTGACCCTGGGGATCCTCACAGAACCAAGAAGACCATTGTGATACTGTGGGGCCTTGTGAAACCAAGAGGCCTTTGTGACACTTCAGGGCTGCATGGAACCAAAGGTCCAGGGTGATATTGCAAGGCCTCATGACATCAGTGGTTCATTGTGACACTGGGCAACCAAAGGAGACCATTGTGACACTGCAGGCTGCATAGAACCAAGGGGCCATGGTGACATTGTGGAACTCCATTGAACTAAGAGTTCATTGTGACACTGCAGGCTTCATGGAACCAAAGCTCCAGGGTGACACACAGTGGCCTCCTGTTATCAATGGTCCATTGTGACACTGTGCAGCCAAAGGGAGACCATTGTGACACCACAAACCCCCAGGATCCAAAGGCCCATTGTAACATTGCAGGCTGCTTGGAACAGAGGAATCATGTGTCATTGTGGGGCCTGGGGAACTGTCGGGTTCATTAGCTTAGCAGAGTGACCCCGAGAAAAGTTCGAAAGTCTCTTTTCCCAGCCCGGTGCTTGAAGAAGGAGTCAGGGCTCTTCATTTCTCGGTCTCAAGGTTGTTGATTTTATCTTATCTAATAAAAATTTTCTAGTTCCCTGCCGAGGTCAGCTCACAAAGACAGTCCGAGGCATTCTGCCTGCCCACAGGGTGGTGTTATGTCTTTATACAAAAACTATGTATACAATGTTTACAATTACTTTCCAAAACCTATCACCTATGTTAGACATTGAGCTTCTACTCTAAACCAATCTGTAAGTGCCAACAACACAGCAGAAGATGGAGGCCAAGAAGAAGGAGAAAGGCTGGACACACTTAGTTCACTCCATCTTGCCCCCATACCAAAACCGCAAAAATCTACTTTTCCACCCTGTGATAACTTCACTAATATTCTATTGAAACTGTTGTGGCTTGCTGATCTTCATACAAGGTTGGTAATTTGCTCCACGGGTCATAATCAAAACCACAGGGGCATTTTGGGCCCTTTGCCAGGGTGTCTGAGACCCCTGACAGGGGTCTTGGCTGCTCAGGACAGCCAGAGGGATGTCCTGGGTCCTGACAGGGAACCACAGAGACCATTGTGACACTGCAGGGACTCATGGAATCATTGGGACCATTGTGACACTGTGGGGCCTTATGGAACCAAGGGGCGAGTGTGACACTGCTGGACACTGTGGAATCAAGGCGCCATTGTGACACTATGGAGCACCATAAAGCCAAGGGAACACAGAACAGGTCAGGCTGGTTTTGCCTCCCATGAACTGCCTGACTGGTCCAACTTATCTTGGCATGTTGAAGGTCGCTTCTCATCTGCTGCTGAAATACTGGGGCTCTGTGCTTTCCTTCTGATGGAAAAGAACTGTCCTTCTTCTCCAGGCACCCATGGCCTGAATTGAGATTTCACCTCCAAATTTCCTTTTATCCAGGGATTGTTCCCATAGGAATAATGCCAGGACAAGTTTTTATGGCAGTGGTTTTGCAAGGGCCACCTCTAATCTTTCCCCAAAACACTGGGGAAGGCTCCGTGTTTTCCTTTCCACGGGAAAGAATTGTGCTGCTTCTCCAGGTGTCCATGGGTGAGCTTGGTCCTCCACCTCCACAACTCCCTAGATCCAAAGACTACTTCCCCACAAAATCTGCCATTCCTGACAAGTCTGGCTGGCCTTGGCCTAGTGAGCCTTTCAGCTGCTTTCAAAACACTGGGTCTCTGTGCTTTCCTACCTATGGAACTGTCCTTCTCAGCCAGGTGCACATGGCCAGAATTTGGGTTCCCTCTCTAACATTTCCTGTTGTGAAAGACTGGAGGAGATTGTTGGATCAAAACTTTTCATGTGTGAGGGGAGGAAGGGGCAGGTCCAGCTGTACCCTGCCCTGGAACCCCAATCCCCCCAGAGCCTCTCTCCCAGCCCAGCAGTGTCCGCCAGTCCCTGGCACAGCACAGGCAATGCTCCACAGCCACCTCTGCAGCCCCAGCCCAGCTCCTGAGGGACCAAATGACCCCAAGGCCCACCTGGGGGAAGGGCCCAGGAAGACCAAGGGGTATTTGAGGCTGACCACAAGGCAAGCACACATCTTGACCCTGCATCCTCTTGGAATTTCCATATGAACACTCCTGGAATCCAGGAGTTGGTAGCTCTGTGTGTGCTTCTCTAAATCTTTTTTGTCTTTCTCTCTTTCCATGTCTTCTTATGTTGCTTTGCTTCTGCAGATATTGAATAACATGAAATTGAACAGGCTTAGAGTTTGTGAAGTCAAATGGGCCAAGTCAATGCTTAGAGATGTGTTTTTTGTTGATTGAATGTCTGTTGTAGTTTGACATGAGAAGAATTTAAAAAAGTAATACAAAAATTTTGTGTAACTGACAATCTGTTAAACAACAAAGACACTGAACATGCCTCTGCTAAATACATATGTTAAAGATGAAAAAACCCAGGAACCTCCTCTTTCTTTTCCAGTCAACAAAGAAGCAGCGGGCCCTGGCCCCAGCCCCCATCTCAACCAAACCAAACCAAACCAAAGCAAACCAAACCAAACCATGCAACCCTGCCATGGGCTGAGCCCCTGCTCCCCTCCCCTGACCGCCCCCCTCCATTGGCCCTATTCTAACCAAACCACACCCCAACAACTCCCAAACAGGAAAACAAAAGAGGCTACAAAACCCCAACCAGAACAAAGCTGACCACAGCAATTAAAATCTTACCATCAAGTCCCCTCCCCCAAGACAATTAAAACTAAAAAATTTACAACCTGCAACCCATACAAAATAACCCTACAACTAATATTAAACACAATAAAAAGCCCCAAAGCAGTCATAAAAGCAATCCTAATAAAACTCAACCACAACTTCCCTCCACAAGTTATCAGTGGGTCAGGTGTAAATCCTTTCAATAATTCAATCCTCTCTCAACTGAAAAAAAAAATAAAAATCAAAACAAAAAACCATAAAACCATAAAAGTCAGTAAAAAGTTAAATCCTTGCCCCAAAAAAGAAGAAAAAATAACTTTATCTTAAAACTAAAATCTTCTTATAAACTACAAAGAAAAAACTCTTTTTCTTAATAACACATGAAACTATAAAAAAATTCAAATTAATCAAAATATTTCAAATTAATCAAAGAAAAACCTGCATGTTAAATAAATAAATGTTAAAATAACTGTAATTTTACAAAAAGTTTAAACAGGGGGGAAAAAAGTAATCCAGTATCCCAAAGAGAAGATCTCTACTGTCAGAGATAAAAATAATTTTAAAAGAAAACAATAAAAACCTTTACCTTTAAACAGCTCATCTTTAAAACAATACCCCTTAAGTTGACATGACCCATCAAAAAGCTGTAAAAAAGCTTGTAGCAATAAAAACATCACAATAACAAAGATCCCCACACAACTGTTATCCATGACAAAACTAAGAACAAAAAACAACCTATTTTTTCCTCTTGTAAAAAAATCTCCATAACCTTAACAAGAAAAACTTCTCTCCAGAGTAAACTAAAAAAATTCATTCTAGAAATAGTTAACTTACTAGCAATTTCTAGTTTAGTTTCTTTACATTTTCAGTAAAATGAAAAAGATGCAAAGAAAAAAAAGTATTCTAAAATATTTATTTTAATTCTTATTACCTTTTATTTAATTTTACTTTTAATAAATTTTTATTTACACCCTTTTAAAATTTTAAGCCTACTATACCTTTCTTGTGATCCTATCTCACAACAAGATAATTACATAAATAATTAACCAGCACTAAAACCCAACATACTCATCAGTACATTAATTAGGAAATCTCAAGATTAGAAAGATCTATAATTAACAAGCAAAAAGCACTACAGTGTGATAAAAAACATTTTGCCAAAGTTTCTCTGATTTTCCAAAGTTGCCAGTAAAGCCTGTTTTGTTGTTTTGAGTTCCTGAGAATCTCCAGTTCGTATATCTCTAGGGAGTCCAGCTCACAGTACCTAAGCAATTGTAATTCTTTTCAAATGTCTCCTCGAGAGAATTGTTGGCGTTTAGGAGTCAGGGCTTGTGTGTCCTGCTTGGCCCAGCCCAGGCAGGGCTTTCCCAGCCA
The DNA here is from genome assembly GCF_035770615.1 of Melospiza melodia melodia. NCBI lineage: Eukaryota > Metazoa > Chordata > Aves > Passeriformes > Passerellidae > Melospiza > Melospiza melodia. The sequence continues at coordinate 22,084,877 of NC_086200.1, forward strand.
CATTCCACACTCCATTTCCCAGCTGGAGCCGCTGCTGCCTCTGAGTTGTGCTGCCCCAGCCCCAGGGATGCTCTCCTTGTCTGCCCATTCCCCCACGGTCTCTGGGCAGGGATGGCCTCAGTGGGGGCTGCTGACATCCTCAGCACCTTGAAGGCTGCTGCTGAATTTTCCTGCTCCAGAGGCTTGTTCAGCCTTCAGCTCTTGAGTGCAGGAATTCAGTGTCCCAGGGCTCATTAACATTCAGAAGAGCTAAATAAGCCAAGCCTCTGGGAATAATTTTATTTCAGTTTCCAAATCTTGTGTGGTTAAAAAGAGAGATTTCAGAAGTGCATTCAACTGAATATGTTCTATTTAAAAATACTGTGAGAAAACATTTTTTTTGGACCTGTTTAGTTTTGGTTTGTTTTTTTTTGTTTTTTTTTTTTTGTGTTAATAGCAATCTCCACTTGACATTGAAACCAAGTACCTCCTCATGCAGTTTTAAGATATAAAAATCAAGACCTTTCATGGCTGACAATCAATCAGACTCTGTCCCTACCCCCACCCCAGCATTTCCCCCATCCCAGCCCTGGCACTCAGAGCAGCCTTGTGCAAATCTGAGCTCCCTCCAGCCCAGGCTGCACCTGCAGCTTTCAGCTCCTTGGCTCCAGCTCCCACCTGCTTTCCTTGGAGAAGGAGCTGCCTGAGACACAGAGGGATGTTCATTTCTTCTCAGCCAACAAAGCCAAGGGAAGGCACAGCTCCATCAAATGCAAAAGTCATTCCTCTGCTGGGCTCTGCCCTGCCCCTGATCCACGCAGCCTGTCCTGTTTCCTTCATCCCTCCTTTGTCAGGGACTTTGTGGTACAAGGGAGCTCTGCTGTGGCTATGGAGGGAGGTCCAGGTGCCACCACTGGAGTGGGAATCACAACTCATCATGTTTGTGTCCTTTTGGGGGTCAGGAACTGGTGAGACTCAGAGGCACAGAAAGTTTCTCTTCATGGCCAACAGACCATAGTGGAACAGGACACAATTTAATATCAATCACACTCTTCCCTGAGCTATGTACAACACCCCAGCAGCGTCTGATGAGTCCACCATCCACAAGTGATTTCCGTACCAGAATTATTTAGACAAACATGGTTCTATGTTCGATGTAAACACAATTAAGTTCTTGTATCAGGATGCTCACCTAGATTGGGTGCAAAGCAGCTCAAACAATTCCTGATTTGGAAAGCTGTCAGTGGTGGATGGAGAAGGGAAGTCAGGCTGCTTTTGGTGTTGAGGAAATGCTGAAACCAGCCTGACTCATTTCATCTCCTCATGCCCTGGCTGATCTCCCCTCTTTCCCCTTCTACCCATTGGCTCTTTTTTTCCCCCCAGCCCCCTGTCAAGAGCCTGGCTCTGTGTTCTCCATCTTCTCCTCGCTGGCACTGCCAGGCTGGCATGAGCCCCTCAGCCTTCCCTGCTCCGGGCTGGACAAGCCCAGCTCCTTCAGCCTCTGCTCACAGCCCAAGGGCTCCAGCCCCACCTTGGAGGCCCTTCCCAGACCCTGCTCCAGCTGCCAGACATCTTTCCTGCCCTGGGGAACCCAAACCAGGCCACAGTGACCTGGATAACCCACGTCCTTGATGTCCTGGTCACACAGCCCTGGCCCCTTGTCCCCATGTCAGGCTCTGGGGTGGATCCTGTGGAACATCCTTTGGTGGAGGCTGTGGCTCCAGGTGGGCCGGGGGGATCCTGGGGGACAGGGACCCTGCTGGGCATGAACAGCATTGGACTTGTTGGGAGAAACTGTGAGGGGGAGCTGGGGCGAAGTGACCAACCCAGTGACCTTACACAGCCCTGCTGGGATGTCACACAGCCCCTCTCTTGCGGGCTTAAGGTATCGTGTTATCTGGGAGATCTCGCGATATTACGCCTAACCCCTCTCCCTTTACCGTTGCCCTGCCGTTACCCCCTGTTATAAATTACCCCTGTTGGCAGTTAGTAAAGGCCATTTCACTGTCCACCACATTGGTATCAGCGTGTCTTGGTCCGTGTGGCAGGGGTGCTGCCAGAGAGCCGTGCTCGACCCAGGACACCACACCATAGCCCCTGTAGTGGTGGCAACACTCTATGATATCACAGCCTGTTCTGTCATGTCACAGCCTTCTCTGTGATGTCACAGCCAATTCTCTAATGTCACACAACTGGTCTCTGATGTTACAGCCAAATCTGTGATGTCATCAGCTGCTCTGTGATTTCAGACTGCTGCCCTGTGCTGTTACAGTTTGCTCTGTGATGTCAAAAATGCAACTTATGATGCTGTAGCTTCTCCATGACATCCTATCCTCCACTCTCTGATGTCAGAGCCCACTCTGTCACCTCATGTTACCAGATGATCAATTGTCTACACCAGGTGAGCTCACACCTGGAGCTTGTTCTCCAAAACCCCAGGCCTATGGAAGCCACACAATGCCCATTGTGTGAGAAGAGGAACTAAAAGTTTACCAGCCTCCTGCCAGCTCAGCCTGCCCCACTGGAACATTGGGGTACACGACCACCAGGGACCACCAGAGAGACCCCAGGACAGAAGAACACATGGGAAAAGGGGAGGGGAAATATGTTAATGATTTTGGGGAAATTATTATCATATTTATGTTTAGTCTGGGAAAATCAATGAATATGTGTGCAATATACAGAATATAAACAGAAACTTTCCTGCACTCAGCCTGCAGGGCTTTGGGAGGAGCTATCCTCCATGCATCCAGCTGAATAAAGAATGCTGCTTCTTAATGCTATACTGGGGTTAAGGATTTTTCTGTTTTACCGAATTTTTGGTAGCACTTCCACTGCCAAGGACAGATCTATCTCCTGCTGTTCACAAACAAAGAAGGGCTGGTGGCAGATGTGGGGCTCAGAGGCTGCCTGTGACCATGAATAATCAAGTTTTCAATGTTCGGTGAAAGAAGGAGTGGCAGCTACCAAACTTCCACACTGGAATTAGGAAGGGCAGACTTTGACCTGTTTAGGATGCAGAACTGGGGAGTACGAAATAAGTACTGATTTTTTGAAAGAGAAACAGCCCTTAAAAACAAAGGGGACTGGGAACATGGACGCATGTCAAGGAAGTAATCTTAAGGGCGAAGGAGCAGCCTGTCCCAGTGTGGCAGAAGATGAGCTGGTGAGGAAAATGACTGGCCTGGCTGCCCATGGAGCTTTTATGGGAACTCAGGGGAAAAAAGAGGATGCAACTTTTGACAGAAGGTCATGAAAATTAGGAAGTGTTTAAGAATGTTATTTGGTCATGCGGAAAGAAAAGTTGAGGGGCGAAAGCTCAATTACAGCATTACCTGGCCACTTCTGTAAAAAATAATAAAAAATGTTATTACAAAAAAATTAATAGCAAAACATGGGATAAGGAGAACATCTACTCTTTTTTTGGATGCAGTGGAGAATACAGTAACTAAAGATAAAGAAAAGGCTAAGCTACTTAACACCTTGTTTCTCTCGATTTTCGATATTAGCACAGGATTTCCTCAGGACAAGTGTTCTCCTGAACTGGTAGATGGGCACAGGGAGCAGAACAACCCCTGTAATCCACAAGGAAGAATTTGGTGACCTGCTGATCATCTCAGATGCTCACAGGTGTCTCTGGGACTAGATGGGATCCATCCTAGGGGGGTGGGGGAGCCGGTGGATGAGCTCCCCAAGCTGCTCTCCATCATTTACCATCAGTGCTGGCTCAGCAGGGAGGTCCCAGAGGACTGGAGGTGCCAGTGTGAGCCCATTCCCAAGAAGGGCTGGAAAGAGGAGCTGGGGAACTCCAGACCTGTCTGCCTGACCTGGGTGCCCGGCAAGGTTTGGGAACAGATCACCTTGAGTGCCATCACAGGGCACCCACAGGATGGCCGAGGGGTCAGAGCCAGCCAGCATGGATTTCAATATCTGCATTGATGAACTGGATGAGGGGACTGAGTCCAGCATCAGCAAATTTGCAGATGACACCAATGTGGGTGTGAGTGTGGATCTGCTGGAGGGTAGGAGGGCTCTGCACAGAGCCCTGGACAAGCTGGATCCAGGGCCCAAATCCAACAAGGTGAGGTTTAACAAGTCCAAGTGCCGGGTCCTGCATGTTGGCCACAACAACCCCTGCAGTGCTACAGGCTGGGGACAGAGTGGCTGGAGAGCAGCCAGACAGAAAGGGACCTGGGGGCACTGATGGACAGCAGGTTGGGCATGTGGCAGCAGTGTGCCCAGGGGGCCAAGAAGGCCAATGGCTCCTGGCCTGGATCAGGAATGGTGTGGCCAGCAGGATCAGAGCTGATGGACTCAGCACTGATCTGGCCCACACTCTGCACTCAGACATTGCTGCTGCAGCTCCAGAGAAGGGAACACAAGGGGATCACTGCAGAAAACTTTGCTGGGAGATCATTTAGCTCCTTTAAAGACACCAAGCACACAGCCCCTCATTGACACAGTCTGTGGACACAGGGAAGGTGCAGAGAAACGAAATAAGAAATGGTACAAACAATGGTTTTATTTGTGGACAATAATTAAAAACTAAAACACAGGGAAAAAAAGGACAAATCCAAAAGAACTATCCAAGATGATTTATATTACAAATTATTTATATTACTTGGCCTGTTCCTGCTGCAGCCCCGGCACTGCCACCCCCAGGGCTGTGCCCGGCCCCGAGAGCACTCAGGCCCTGCAGCAACACCAGGGCCACCAGGACAGTGGGGCAGGGCCATGGCAGCAGCACTGGCAACACCAAGTGCTGCTGCTGCTGGGCACAGCTGCTGGGCCAGCCCTGATCTGCCCCCAGCTCTGCACACAGACATTGCTGCTGCAGCTCCAGAGAAGGGAACACAAGGGGATCTCTGCAGAAAACTTTGCTGGGACATCCTTTATTTCCTTTAAAGTCACCCAGAGCACAACCCCTCATTGACAAAGTCTGTGGCCACAGGGAAGTTGGAGAGAAACAAAATGAGAAATGGCACAAAGACATTTATTTGTGGACAATATGAGAAAACTAATATAAAGGAAAAAAAAACCTACAGTCAAACCAACAATAAGATGACTTCTATTACAAGTGGTTTGCAGCAATTGGCCATGAAATTAATGTTCCTGAAAGCATCCAGTCATCAGTCTCCACACTTCAGCCTTGAGCTCCTGGTTCCTCAGGCTGTAAATGAGGGGGTTCAGGGCTGGAGGCACCACTGACTACAGAATTGACAGGGCCAGATCCAGGGATGTGGAGGAGATGGAGGGGGGCTTCAGGTAGGCAAAAATGCCAGTGCTAACAAACAGGGAGACCACAGCCAGGTGAGGGAGGCAGGTGGAAAAAGCTTTGTACCGTCCCTGCTCAGAGGGGATCCTCAGCACAGCCCTGAAGATCTGCACATAGGAGAAAACAATGAACACAAAACAACCAAAAGCTAAACAGACACTAACTGCAATGAGCCCAAGTTCCCTGAGGTAGGATTTGGAGCAGGAGAGCTTGAGGATCTGTGGGATTTCACAGAAGAACTGGCCCAGGGCTTTGCCATGGCACAGGGGCAGGGAAAATGTATTGGCTATGTGCAGCAGTGAATAGAGAAAGGCACTGGCCCAGGAGGCTTCTGCCATGTGGGCACAAGCTCTGCTGCCCAGGAGGGTCCTGTAGTGCAGGGGTTTACAGATGGACATGTAGCAGTCATAGCACATGATGGTCAGATGGGAAAACTCTGCTGAAATGAAGAACACAAAGAAAAAGACCTGTGCAGCACATCCTGAGTAGGAGATGTTCCTGGTGTCCCAGAGGGAATTGTGCATGGCTTTGGGGACAGTGGTGCAGATGGAGCCCAGGTCGCTGAGGGCCAGGTTGAGCAGGAAGAAGAACATGGGCGTGTGCAGGTGGTGGCCGCAGGCTACGGCGCTGATGATGAGGCCGTTGCCCAGGAGGGCAGCCAGGGAGATGCCCAGCAAGAGGCAGAAGTGCAGGAGCTGCAGCTGCCGCATGTCGGCCAATGCCAGCAGGAGGAAGTGGCTGATGGAGCTGCTGTTGGACATTTGAGCTGTCTTGGCATGGGGATCTGTAAGAAAAGTAATCACGCACTACTTGAGTTTGGAGAGGACTTTAAATATCTCAGCACAGCCTGGGGGCACTTTCCCCCCACTGCCTGCCCAGGGCTCTGCTGCCTGGAGCTGTCCCTTCCAGCAGCTGCATCCCTGTGCCCAGTGCTGGGCCCTGCCAGTGCTGCCAGAGCCCAGCCCAGCCCTGGGGGCTCAGCTCTGCCCTGCAGAACCCTCCCACCTCTGGCACTGCCCGGGGGCAGCTCTGGCTCTCCAGGCTCTGATGGCTCTGTCAGAGCAAACCTGAGGAGGCTGAAAAAGCAAAACTGATGCAGCTTCTAGGGGGCCCTGTGCAGGTTTCTGTCACTGCCTGGCTTATTAAGATCTGAGAAAAAGATATTTTCTTTTTCTTAATCTTAACTGAGAGATTAATATCAATGTTCAATTTTTCATCCTGGAAACAGAAAGCAGTAGATTAAAAAAGCAAGATTTTCCAATTTATGCAGCCCCAGCCTTTCTGTGCTCCCTGTAAAACCTACTTGGAAATATTGCACAGCTAAATGTCATGCTGTGAGAAGTCCTGAACAATGCAGCATCCTCACCACACCAAGAAAACACTTCCAAACCTGATCAGCTGTCTCCTCCCACCCAGACCTTGTCCCCTCGTGCTGGGAGCAGCTGCCAGGGCTGGCTGAGAGCTGTCCCTGGCAAGCAGCAGAGTCCCTGCCCCAGCACAGCGCCCTGGGCTGCAGACCCTACTCTGCAGGAGACACCTGGGCACCCCTGGCTGCTCTGCACAAGAGACAATCAGAGAATGTACTCACAGGGTCTGTAGGCATTGGGATGTTCCAGCTGCAGGAGATGGCTCCAGGAGCTGCAGCTGCATTGTCCTGCAGCCAGAGGTTCCTGTGCCAAGGGCTGGCAGTGATTCTGCCCCAGGCACTTCTCAGCACCTTCCCAGCCCTGACTGATTGAAGCTCTCTCTGCCTCTGTGCTGTGCCCAGGGTGGCTGCAGGCAGTGCCCCAGCCCTGCTGGGCTGGAGAAAAGCTGCCCATCAAGAGAAATGTGCTTTTGAAGCTCTTCTTGGTTACCAGGAGCTGCCTCTGTGCCAGGAGCCCAGCCCAGCTCAGCAGCACAGACACAGCACCAGGACATTAATGAGCCTCTGGGGCTTTGTGCTCAGGCCTGAACATCAGTCCCAGAGAGGGAGCTGAAGAAACCTCTCCAGAACTCCAAGTCAGAATCCAACTCCAAAATTTCTTGGACTTTTAATGGGTCCCACTGAGGGACACAACTGAGAAAATCTCCCCAGGCCCCAGGCAGAGCAGAGAAGTGGAGGCAGTGATGACAGGTGGGGACAAAGAGAAGCCAAGTCTTGGTGCCCTGGGGCACAGCAGGGTCTGTGCCACCAAGGGCTGTGAGGAGACACCTTGTCCTGAGGCACTGAGGCCTCCTGGCACAGCCCCAGCCAGGCTGGGCACTGTCAGCCCCTTGTCCTGCCCTCAGCATCCCCCGCTAGCCCACATCCCAGTGGCCTCAAGGATCTGCTGGAAGGAGTCCCTGGGGAGCCTTGCTCAGCAATGGCCCTGGGGGCTCCTTCATGCTCCCAGGGACTGCAGGTATTTTAAAGAACTTTGGGTTTGGCTTTTGCCTTGGACTCTCTGAGAGGTTTGTGCAACCATGGCCTCCAATTATCTGCAGTAATTATTCCCTGGAGAGGCTTTCTCAGTAACAACACACAGAGGGGCTCATTAATACTACAGGGTACTACAGTTATTTTAAGGTACTTTGTGTTTCCCTTTTGATACACACTGTGTCAGAGGTTTTACAATCATGGCCCCAGTTATCTGCTTTAATGAGTCCCTGGGGAGCTTTGTACTGACACTCAGTGGGGGTCATTAATGGCTATAGATACTCAAGATTTTTAAGGTACTTTATGGATTTAAGTATACTTTTAGGGACTTTTAAGGAATTTCCTTCCAAAATTGAGTGTCTGAGAGGTTTTTGTGCCTTCCGGACCTCCAGTTCTCTCCTCCAAGGAGTCCATGAGGAGCCTGTGTTGGGTATCTTCCCTCTTTCTGTTTTACTACCAAGATGGAACTGAAAGAATTTTGTAAGGCTTTCTCAAAGCATCCAAACAAACATGAGACAATTTACAATACAACAACAGCTAAGAAAATTAAATGTCCTGTTTAAATAGACATCATCAAACACTTTAGTCCCTTGGATTGGAAGAGTTCATTGACCCAGTCTTTGTTTCCCACTTGAAGCTTCTTGAACTCTTCATTCAGTACTTGAATGCTCTTGTGGATTGACTCGCCGTGGCTGGAGAGGTTCATGCAACACATGCCCTCAGAGTCTACACAGCCATGCCCATGTGCCCAGAATAAAAATTCTATCGCTGTTCCGCAAGGTGGCATGTCTGATGGTCTCTCTGTCTGAGAGCAGGCCACTCAGTGTGAGGGAGGTAGCATTGGTTTGCTTACTTAACAGGCACCCAACATGGTCTGATTGTCCTAAAGCTTTAGCTGCAGCCACCCAAGCTAGTCCAAATTGGGGGTGCTACCATCTGATACCTGGATTAAAGCTTTCAAAACCATCTCTTTGGTATCATCCAATACTTCACTGAGGATACCTGCTGCTTGATCATCTGGTAGTCTGTGTTGTCCTTCTCCAGCTAGATGGTTGATTGTCAATTCCGCCCTTGCCTCATTATTAGCATACTCATTGCTATTAGCATAATAAACACTTCCATCCCTCTTCCCACAGGGTGTATTCTGTAAATGACAACAACATAATATATTTTAAATCATAGGTGCCAGAATTTTGAAGCACCCTCGGGGTTCACGTCGGTGACCTGAGCCATACGTGCTGCCTGAAGCCTGGAAAGCTGCAAGAGCGCTCACGAAAGAGGTATGAAAAGGCAAGCAGCATATAAGTTATCCGCCACGTATCTAGAATGGCGAGGGATAAAGGGGATAGATTTGTTATTAGCCTACGGATACGCCGAAGAAACTTTCCTTAACCCACATGAACTCTCAGAATGGAGAAACTGGGGATATACTGTGGGAAGCAGTGTTAGAAGATGATAAGTCAGCAAAGAAACCAAGCAAGCCATGGTGGGTGATATACAATACACTTCAGCAGGTTTCTGATTGCAAAGCAGCAGCTGTGGCTCAGGGCGGCTGCAGGGCTGTGCCACTCCGAACTCGGCATGGGCGCAGCGGCGGTAGTGGCGGCAGCCGCGGGGGGAACGACCCGACCAGCGATGGCTGCAGCGGAGTCAGCCTGCCGGCGAGTAAACAAAGAGCCCAGCTCAGGGGAATTCGCCCGCTCCGACACACGCGCCGCGGGACTGGAGCACTTTTTCAAGTAGGAGCGATTCTCCCTCCACCCCGCAGTGGGCAAAAGCTACAGTTTGAGATCTAACAGCCGTAATGAATCTGACTCTTGTCAACAAAAGAAAGATTCCTACTACAATTAAGAGACCAGTGATAACAAACAAACGACACCAAGGACCATTGTGCCAGCGTTTCTCACCTAAGTTAGAAAAACCCTTTTGTTTTTCCTAGCAGAGACTGTGAAAGACAAATCAGCGTAGTGAATGCGGGAGTCAAATTTAGGCCGAATTGGCTCAGCATCCGTTATGCTGTCTTAAAATCACCTGTATTAACAGAGACTTTAACATCAGAATCACAGACTTTAATCGGTGGAACATTAAACTCTGAAATTATATTTTGAAAAATTTAAAAATGTTAAAAATGTGTTAAAGTGGTTGTAGAAGTAAGATGTAATGAGTGTGTTTTTTGTATTTTTTAAGCTTTGTTTAGATGTGATAAATGTAAAAGCAAGCACTGAATTCAAAAGAATTTCTCCGCAGGTATACCTTGAAAAAAAACTTTTTATGTTTAAGTGCATTTAAGTATAAAATTGCTGCAGCAAATACGTGAAGAAACTTGTTTTTAGTTTAGTATTTTAGAATCAGGCCTGTAAGTAAGTTATAGTAAATGCTATATTCTCTTTCTATAGTAAGTTTTATTTGTTACTAAGTAGTTTAAGTTAAATTATCTATTAAGTGCCGTTAAATGTTAAATATTGTTAAGATTTAGTTTTGTTAAGTTTAAATGTTTTAAGTATTTTAATTCTACGTACTATTAAGTTTAAGTGATGTTAGATAGATTTATGCTTTTATGATAGACGTTTATTTTATGACTTGTGTGCAAAGTGTTCTTGTGTTAACATCAGAGAAACTTTAGTTAAAAGAGAAAATCAGAAGCATTTGTGAGTAATGCCGTTTCTGTTTGAAGTATATCTGCTGTTTGAGAATAGAAAGCAAACTTACAAGACAATCAATGCAGGTGAAACCTGCACACATGTTACTCCTTTAGCTTATTTTTGTAGGTTGAATTAGCACACCTGAGTTTTGTTTGAGCCTTGTAGCACATAGAATTCTTTTTGTATCTCTTATATAGCATATCTTATAAATAGTGATAGCCTTTTCTGTTTTTTCCCCTGGCTTACATCCCTTTTAAGGGAGAAACCTTGCTAGCTGAGAATATTGTTTAGTTGTTAGAATTGCCTATTTTTGTGTTGCAAAGAGTGTGACACAGTTAGCCCATAGAATTTTGCTTTTCTAAAAAAATAAAAACAGGGGAGATGTTGGGAATTTAGCTGCTAGAGATTGGAAAATTACAAAGCTGTGGCTAATTCCAAGTCCTGCAACTGTGAGATAGTGTGTCCTTGGGCCTAGCTGTAGTAGGATAACAAATAGTAAAAGAGACATGAGAAAAGAGAGATGTAACTCCTAAGGAATGAGGAAGAGTTCATGGTATAGTTTAACCAATAGATTGCTTGGCTTACAGAATATTTATAAGCTTATTATTTGCTGTATAAGTGTTTGATGCTTTCTTCAATAAACTGGACCAGTGATGAACCACCTGGTGTCCTGCTCCCCTTCCTATGACACCCCCAGACAGAAGAAGATCCCTCCCCCAGAGGTTGGGAGGAGTTGAAGTAACATGAGGCCTTACCCAGGCTGTCTGTCCCTGTGGGTTCACCACCAGCATGGGCCACATGCTCATGTAGCATTGCGCTGTCCCTCCCAGACCCGCGACAGACGTCCCCACTGGATCCAGGGGCCACTCTGGGGACCAGGCTGAAAGGGAGAAAACCATGACATCAGCAGCGCTGTCAAGAAGCCGGCAGAGGTGGATTTCCGATGGCGTCGCACCAGGAACAGACAGGGTACACAGCATCTCGGGACAGTCCTTGGTCAGGACAGCAGTCCAGCGAACTTGAGGCGGTCCAGTGTATCCAAAGCCGCCAGCTATACGCAACCGGTCAGCTGTCCTGCCAACAGAGGACTTAAAAGGCACAAGTTGAGCAAGTTGCATCCCTTTCGGGATTGTGATGGGAGGGGGGGGGTGTGGAGACCATGGCACAAATCTGCCCTGTGAAATCTGCATCAATGAGCCCCAGGGGCACAATGATGCCCTGAAGGGTGGCACTAGATCTCCCCATCAGGAGAGCACTCATACCCCCACCCAAGGGATCAAAAGCATCCAGGGGAACCTTGTGCATTTTACAAGATTCTAAGACAACTGTTGCTGTGGTGCAGACATCCACACCTGTTGATCCGTGGGTGCTGGCTACAAGCCGGCAAAGGAGACCTCCATCATCTCCGGGGTCTGGAGAGAAGCTTGTGTCTGGGCACGTCCCTGCTGTGCGCTCCGCTTCACATTTGCCGAGCACGGTAAAGCCTGGCCATTACCATGAACAGTCCCCTTGCAGATATTGGACATGTGATTCAACCTTCCACACCGACCACATAAGAACATGGGAAATTTGACCTTCTGTGCTTTCTTCCCCTGCTTCTTGCCAGCCTGCGCAGCCCCCTGCTGTGGCCGCCCGCCCTGCGGTGCTGCCCAGACTGGCTGCACAGCGGCAGCCACGGCAGCCTACTTCTGACCCGAGGGGATGATGTCCGCACAGGTCTCCGCCATCTGAGAGACAGTAGGAAAACCAGGCAGAGCCACTATGACCCTCCTACAAGCATCATTCCAATTACACCTCACATGGTTTGCAATCACAATCCTCTTTGCCACAGGATCAGGCACCTGCCTCTCCACAGATGCAGTCAGCCTTGCTGCAAATGCCATGAAAGGCTCATCATCCCCCTGGACAGTGGTCACAAACGGCTGCCTCGGAGTGGCCATTTCAAGGGTCTGAACAATCGCTGCCATGCCCAGTGTGGGGCACTGGTCAAGCACAAGGGGATCGAAGCCAACCTGCCCCTGAGCATTTTCATAAAGCCCTGTGCCCAGCAGCATGTCAGTGACATCCACACGCCTGGGGTCCTGCGGCGCCAGCGCAGCATTCTGCACCACCGCTTGGGTCGCCAAATGAGCCCACTTGGTCTCAAAAACATCAAACTGCACAAAGTCAAAAAGCGAATGTGCTACACGACAGAGGTCATGAGGTGTCAGCACATCCATAACAACCTTCCAGAGAGTCTGCATAACCTCAGCAGACTCCAAACCATGCTGAGCAACCGCATCATGGACTTCCCTCTCCAGCTTATACACAAGCGGTTCATGGTTGTTATGAGTAACACCCCTGAGCATAGGGAAAGCCTGGGAACCTTCCAACAAAGCCACATCCCCTGCTGTGTCCCAGTCCTTGAGCCCCACAGGGACAAGAGGAGGTGATTGACTGGGAGCCAGGTCAACACCACTCGCCCCTGCACCCCTTGCAGCCAGAGGAGCCCCCTCCATGACCCTGCAGATGCCGTGAGGAGGCAGGCTCAGACATGTCATCGGACTTGGTTTTGGCTTCTTGCCAGAAACGTTCGGGGTTCCTCGGACGCGCGGTCACTTGGCACGAGGAAAGTGTCCACAAATTCTGTGAGGAAGCGCCACAGCCCCGGGCACCCAACGGCCTCCTGCTGGCCGTGCTGGCATTCACACTAAAGGTAAATACCTCAGTGCCCTGTCGTGCCACAGCCCTGGCAGGGGGCGCCTTGGCGGGCACAGGTGCCAGCACGGCCTGAAAACCCAGTGTGGACTGGGACAATGTGATGGTGGTCACAAGAGTTTTCAGGGTGAGAGAGAGACAAGAATGTTGACTCCATGATCAGAAGGTTTGATTTATTATTTTTTTATATATATATACTACATTTTAACTGTACTAAAAAGTAATATAAAGGAAAAGGTTTCTCGGAAGGCTAAGCTAAGAATAGAATCGAAAAGAATGAATAACAAAGATCTGTGTCTTGTCAGAGAGCAAGAGCAGCTCTGCCGTGAGTGGTCAGTAAATCCAAACATCCACAGGAGACCAATCACGGATCCACCTGTTGCATTGCACAGCAGCAGAAAACCATTGTTTACACTTTGTTGCTGAAAGGTCTCAGCTTCGGGAGGAAAACTCCTAATGAAAGGATTTTAATGAAAAGATGCCTGTGACAGGACGAGACCGGCACAGGGCCCTGTCTCCGACATGGAGGAGGGGAGGGGTGCCAAGAGAGGTGCAGCCTGTGGAGCCGCATCACTGCAGAGCAGCACAAGGGAGCCTGGCACAGCCAAATCCACCCCAGGGGAACCATCGCCATCCCCTGTGTTGGACCCATCCCCCAGTACACCGTCCCAGGGTGTGGAGAGAGCTCCACATTGCACAGAAACTCAAACTTCCCCTCGTCCGTGTCCGAGACAGAAGGGCTCCACTGGGAATTCCGAGGGGTACAAGAACCAGACCCCCGCCAAAGATCCTCACACTTTTTCCACTGCACCAGCAGCGATCCCACGTCTACGGTGCAATCATCAAAGAGGGCCTCCATGAGCTGTACCCCCAGAAGAGACCACTCCTCCTTGGAGAACCGCTTTGCAGAGTCCAAAAAGAGCCCTCGGTCTCGGACCAACAGAAGCAATCGCTCAAAATCATTCCAGGAAATAGAAACCTGTTTCCACTGCAGGGCCCACCCTCCAGAGATCCAAAATGAGGGAATCCTCCTTGAAACCCACAGTGGTTGCCATTACCCCAAGAACAGCAGGCAAAGCACCAAAGAGGGGTGACAATAAAACCTCACCGGCAATCTGGACTCTGACTCAGCCTAGGCTGCAGTACACTTTGGCAGTCACCAGATGTCACTAGAGGAGAGGAAAGAACAGAAGCACACATGGCTGTTCTCAAGGTGAAGGAAAAAAGTGAAGTTTATATTCTGACTCCAACATTTATAGTTTTCCAAAAGTGACAGCGGATTGGAGGGTGACAGCGCCACCTCTCCAATGACACTGATCAAACCAACAGCCCTTCAACTCTCTCCTCCTCCATAAAAGGAATGCGAAACAATGAGTTATTTACAGAAAGTGTGTGAGAAAGTTCACTACAAAAATGTCAACATGAGAAGGCTTAGAAAATCTTAAAAAACCAGGATGACACAAGTTGGGCTAAACTTGACCTCTGGTGACTGCTTCTCTGGTGACTGCACCTGCACCACTGGGGCTCACTTGTTTCCTTCCTGTGGAGACCATTGTGACACTGCGGAGCATTGTGGAACCAATGGGCCATGGTGACACTTAGGGACTTGTGGAACCAAGAGGAACATTGTGACCCCGCAGGGTACCAAGGATCCCAGGGGCCACTGTGACACTCTGGGGCCTCGTGGAACCAAGAACATCTTTCTGTTCTCTTCGAACCAAGAACATGTGGCCCACTTGGGCCTCACGGTCCCAAAGGGCCAGTGTGAAGCAGCAGGGCTTTGTGGAACCAAAAGGCTATTGCTGCATTTCAGGGCCTTGTGGAGCCAAAGGCCCATTGTGATCCTGCAGGGCACTGTGGATCCATGAGAGCATTGTGGCATTTCAAGGCCCCATGGAATCAGGGAGACAATTGTGACCCTGCAGGGTCTCATGGAAGGAAGGGACCCTTATGACACTATGGGAAGTTGTGGAACCAAGGGAATCATTGTTGCACTACTGGGCCCCAATGGAACCAAGGGGCCATTGGACACAGCGGGACTTCATGGAACCAATAGACCATTATGGCACTGTGGGGCCTTGTGGAACCATGGAGACCATTAAGATCCTTAAGGACTTGCGTAATCAAGTGACCGTTATGACACCTGAGGGCCTCAGGGCCTCATGGAAGCAAGGAGCCATTGTGACACTGCAGGGCCCTGTGGAAAGAAGGGAACATGAAATAGGTGTGGCTGCCTTGGTCTCCCAGGGGTCACCTGACAGGTCTGCCTGACCTTGGAATGCTGAAGGCCATTCCCATCTGCCCCTGAAACATTGGGACTCAGGGCTTTTCTTTTTATGAAAAAGAACTGTCCATTTTTTCCAGGCATCCATGGCCAAAATTCCAATTCCACCTGCAAATATCTGTGTATTCAAGGATTGCTGCCAGACTAAAGTTGCCAGGACAGACAAGTCTGACTGGTCATTGACTCCTGAGTGGCAGCACTCATCTATTTTCAAAACACTGGAAAGGGCTCTGTGCTTTTCTTTGTATGGAAAAAAAAAATCCCTCTTTTCCAGGCACAAATGTTCTAAATTAGGACTCCGCATTCATAATTTCAAATATCGAAGGGTTGCTCCAAGCAAACCTGCCAGGACAGACAGGTCAGGCTTGCCTTGGCTGCTGATGGCTGCCATTCATCAGCTCTTGAAACACTGGGGCTCTGTGGTTTCCTTCCTATGGAGACCAATGTGACATTTGAGAGCCTTGTGAAATGAAGGGGCCATTGTGACACTGCAGAGCCTTGTGGAACCAAGGACAGCATTGTGGCACTGTTTGGCTGCATGGTCCCAAGGGGCCAGTGCAAAGCAGCGGTGTGGGAATTAGCCCAGCTGTAACTCAGAGTCAGACAGATTTTACCCTGGAAGAACTGGGCGTGAATTTCAAGTTCTAGGAATCTTTCCATTTACTTAGGGTGAGCTTGAGACTTTTCCAATAATTCTTAGTTGTTGTTATGCTAAGTTGTCCAAGTTCTACTCCTGTATTGGTTTATTGGTTACTTGTTTCTTCTATATGGTTATTGTTCTAGTTTTCTAGCCCCAAGTGTCTATGTTGTGACTTCCTCTTTGTCTCAGGTTTTAGGATACAGCCCCTCGTACCGTGCTCGACTTCTCCATGTTTATTGTTTTTCACCCTGTAATAAAGTTCTTTTTGGGAGACTCCATTGAACCCACTCCTTTTCATTTTTGCCACCCTCGCCCTGCTGAAGTCAGGGACTCAGAGAGGTTTGTCGCAGCCACCCTCATTGTGACATTTGGCACCCGAAAAGGCACCATGACATTCAGGGCTCCCTGTGTCAGTCACGTCAGCTGGGGTTAGCTGATGGATAGGTCAGTGCTCCCCGGGATTTTGGATTGTTCCAGGCCTGGCATATTCATTGTTGCTTCAAGGGACCTCGGCCCGGGACCGGCAGGGGCAAAAACAGTTTGACCTCTATAGGATTGCAGGTGGGTTTGGGGAAATGCAAGACATTTATTGCCCATTTTGCCACTGTGTTTTTACAATATGCGCCCAAGTCCCATTATTTATTTGGTGTGCTCAGGTAGCTGTTGCCCCTAAGGTGGAGAAGGAGAAAAATGGGCAGTTAGATGTCCAAAGTAGAAAGGAGCATATATGGATGCTTTAAGTTAATTCTAACAGATCATGACAAAATATTTTCAAAGAACAAATTAAAATCAATCATGAGGTGGATCATTAAAAATTTTCCAAATGCATCTGCTGATGAAACCCATACCACTGAATTTTAGGACTCAGTGGGACTTAAACTGTACAACCTTTCAATCAAAAGGGACTCCATTGCAGCCCACATGCTCCCCATCTTCCATACCATCCTTGAGACCCTTCACCAGCAAGCAATGTCTCAAAAACTCAATCTGTTGGTCACTCCTAACTCAGGACCTCCCCTCAAACATGCCTTTCTCAGACCTTCCACAATGGTCCAAGATGGCAATGGCCACGTGGTCTTGGAATATCATGCCCTGGAGACTCAAGATGGAAGGAGCCTGAACATGGCTTGGGAGCTGGATCATCCTCCCTCCATCTTGGCTCCTCCACTTCCTGCTACCACAACCTTCTCTTCCGCCCTGAACAAACCTTCTGACTCCATCCCCACAACTATGGGTCACGTCCCTACAGTCAATCATTCCACTTTCACCCTGGGCAATGCCTCCAGAACTCTACCCCGGAAGTCTGCCATCGTAAATCAAGGCCCTTCCTCCCCAACACCTGACAAAATGGCAGTGCCCTTTGCCTCACCCTCCAGCAATAATATAACCCCATGGTCAAAGATACTAAGGCCAACTGTCACACTATATCTAATCCAAATGTTTCTCCTCAAAGTTATTCTTCCTCCCCGGAAGACAGTTTGGATTCCCCAGAGCCACCTTTCCCTTCAACCCCAGAAGGTCCCTAGGAAAGGATTTGGAAGGAAGCAGTTAAGGAAGGACACTGGCAAAGAGTCTCGAAACCCCTCATTGCCCCCGTATGCTATGAAAGAAGGGGGCAGAATCCCAGGTATCAGCCATTGGTTTACAGGGAAATCAAGGATCTGTGTAGGGCAGGTAAAGACAATAGGAAGGACTTACTTTGTTTTAATGGCCTAATGAGGGCCATGTTTACAGCACATCATAACTCTCTATGATTTAAAATGTATTAGGACCGTGTTGTTGTCTCCTACAGAATACAACCTGTGGAAAGGGGGATGGAAGTGTTTAATAAATCAATTAATAGCAGACTATGCTAATAATGAGGCAAGGGCGGAATTGACAATCAACCATCTAGCTGGAGAAGGACAACAAAGCCAACCAGATGATCAAGCAGCAGGTGTCCCCAGAGAAGTATTGGATGATATCAAAGAGATGGCTTTGCAAGCTTTAATCCAGGTATCACATCGTATTACCCCCAATTTGGACTACCTTGGGTGGCTGCAGCTAAAGCTTTAGGACAATCAGACCATCTTGGGTGCCTGTTAGGTAAGCAAACCAATGCTACTCCCTCACACTGAGTGGCCTGCTCTCAGACATAGAGACCATCAGACATGCTACCTTGCAGAACAGCGATAGAATTTTTATTCTGGGCACATGGGCATGGCTGTGTAGACTCTGAGGGCATGTGTTGCATGAACCTCTCCAGCCACGGCGAGTCAATCCACAAGAGCATTCAAGTACTGAATGAAGAGTTCAAGAAGCTTCAAGTGGAAAACAAAGACTGGGTCAATGAACTCTTCCAATCCAAGGGACTAAAAGTTTGGATGATGTCTATTTAAACAGGACATTTAATTTTCTTAGCTGTTGTTGTATTGTAAATTGTCTCATGTTTGTCTGGATGCTTTTAGAAGGTCTTGCAAAATTATTTCAGTTCCATCTTTGTTGTAAAACAGAAAGAGGGAAGATACCCAACACAGGCTCCTCATGGACTCCTTGGAGGAGAGAACGGGAGGTCAGGATGGCACAAAGACTCTCTCAGAGACTCAGTGTGGGCAAGGAAATCCTTAAAATTAACTAAAAGTATTCTTAAATCCATAAATTACATTAAAAACCTAAAGTATCTAAAGCCATTAATGAGCCCCACTGAGTGTCTGTACAAAGCTCTCCTGGGACTTGTTACAGCAGAGAATTGGCGCCATGATTGCACAAACCTCTCAGAGACTCCAAGGCAAAAGCCAAACCCAAAGTCCTTTCAAAAACCTGCAGTCCCTACAGGGAGCATTAAGGATTCCCCAGGGCCATTCCTGAGCAAGGCTCCCCAGGGACTCCTTCCAGCAGATCCTTGAGGCCACTGGGATTTGGGCTGGGGGGATGCTGAGGGCAGGACAAGGGGCTGACAGTGCCCAGCCTGGCTGGGGCTGTGCCAGGAGGCCCCAGGGCCTCAGGACAAGGTGTCTCCTCACAGCCCTTGGTGGCACAGACACTGCTGTGCCCCAGGACACCAAGACTTGCTTTCTCTTTGTCCCCACCCGTCATCACTGCCTCCAGTTCTCTGCTCTGCCTGGGGCCTGGGGACATTTTCTCAGTTGTGTCCTGCAGTGGGACCCATTAAAAGTCCAAGAAACTTTGGAGTTGAATTCTGACTTGGAGTTCTGGAGAGGTTTCTTCAGCTCCCTCTCAGGGACTGATGTTCAGGGCCTGAGCACAAAGCCCCAGAGGCTCATTAATGTCCTGGTGCTGTGTCTGTGCTGCTGCGCTGGGCTGGGCTCCTGGCACAGAGGCAGCTCCTGGTAACGAAGAAGAGCTTCAAAACCACATTTCTCTCGATGAGCAGCACTTCTGCCAGCCCAGCAGGGCTGGGGCACTGCCTGCAACCACCCTGGGCACAGCACAGAGGCACAGAGAGCTTCAATCAGTCAGGGCTGGGAAGGTGCTGAGAAGTGCCTGGGGCAGAATCACTGCCAGCCCTTGGCACAGGAACCTCTTGCTTCAGGACAATGCAGCTGCAGCTCCTGGAGCCATCTCCTAAAGCTTGAACATCCTAATGCCTACAGACCCTGTGAGTACATTCTCTGATTGTCTCTTGTGCAGAGCAGCGAGGGGTGCCCACGGCTGTCATGCAGAGCAGGGTCCTGCAGCCCAGGGCGCTGTGCTGGGGCAGGGACTCTGCTGGCTGCCAGGGACAGCTCTCAGCCAGCCCTGGCAGCTGCTCCCGGCACTGGGGGACAAGATATGGGGGGCAGGAGACAGCTGGTAAGGCTTGGAAGTGTTCTCCTTGTGTGGGGAGGATGCTGCATTGTTCAGGACTGCTCCCAGCACGGCATTAATCTGCCGAACATTTGCAAATAGAATATGCAGGGAGCACAGCAAGGCAGGGGCTGCATAAAAGAGAAAATCATGCTTTTTATTCTACTGCTCTGGGTTACGTGGATGGGAAGTTGCACACAGATATTAATCTCTCAGTTCACATTTAGAAAAAAAAAAAAGTTATCTCAGATGTGAATAAACCAGACGCTGACGAAAATCAGCACAGGGCCCATCACAGGCAGCATCTTTGTCACTTTTCCAGTCTCCTCAGGGTTGCTCTGACGTTGCCATCAGAGCCTGCAGAGCCAGAGCTGACCCTGGGCAGTGCCTGAGCTGAGAAGGTTCTGCAGGGCAGAGCTGAGCCCCCAAGGCTGGGCTGGGCTCTGGCAGGTCATAGCCCTGGGCACAGGGATGCAGCTGCTGGCAGGGACAGCTCCAGGCAGCAGCGCCCTGGGCAGGCAGTAGGGGGAAAGTGCCCCCAGGCTGTGCTGGGATATTTAAAGTCCTCTCCAAACCCAATTATTCCATGAGTACTTTTTTTACAGATCCCCATGCCAAGACAGCTCAAATGTCCAACAGCAGCTCCATCAGGCACTTCCTCCTGCTGGCATTGGCAGACACACAGCAGCTGCAGCTCCTGCACTTCTGCCTCTTGCTGGGCATCTCCCTGGCTGCCCTCCTGGGCAACGGCCTCATCATCAGCGCCGTAGCCTGCGGCCACCACCTGCACACGCCCATGTTCTTCTTCCTGCTCAACCTGGCCCTCAGCGACCTGGGCTCCATCTGCACCACTGTCCCCAAAGCCATGCACAATTCCCTCTGGGACACCAGGGACATCTCCTACTCAGGATGTGCTGCTCAGGTCTTCCTGATTTTCTTCTTCATTGCATCAGAGCTTTGCCTCCTGACTGTGATGTGCTATGACCGCTACGTGTCCATCTGCAAACCCCTGCACTACGGGACCCTCCTGGGCAGCAGAGCTTGTGCCCACATGGCAGCAGCTGCCTGGGCCAGTGCCTTTCTCAATGCTCTGCTGCACACAGCCAATACATTTTCCCTGCCCCTGTGCCATGGCAATGCCCGGGGCCAGTTCTTCTGTGAAATCCCACAGATCCTCAAGCTCTCTTGCTCACAGTCCAACTTCAGGGAACTTGGGCTAATTGCTGTTAGTGTGTGTTTAGCATTTGGCTGTTTTGTGTTCATTGTTTTCTCTTATGTGCAGATCTTCAGGGCCGTGCTGAGGATCCCCTCTGACCAGGGACGGCACAAAGCCTTTTCCACCCGCCTCCCTCACCTGACTGTGGTCACCCTGTTCATCAGCACTTCATTTTTTACATACCTGAAGCCCCCCTCCACGTCCTCTCCATCCCTGGATCTCGCCCTGTCAGTTCTCTACTCGGTGGTGCCTCCAGCCCTGAACCCCCTCATCTACAGCCTGAGGAACCAGGAGCTCAAAGCTGCCGTGTGGAGACTGATGACGGGATGGTGTCACAAACATTAAGCTTCTAGCCAATTTGTGCAACTCACTTGCAATAAAAGCCATCTTTGATACTCCTTTTTGGTTTCATTTTGGAGGTTCTTTACTGTTGTTTTTATTTTTTTCATATTTACACAGAGAAATGTCACTTTTTCTGCTATTTCTCATTTTATTTCTCTCCACCTTCCCTGTGGTCACAGACTGTGCCAATGAGGAGCTATACCCTTGGTGGGTTTTTAGGGAACTAAAGGAACTCCCAGCCAAGTTTTCTGCAGAGATGCCGTTTAGTTGCCTTCTGTGGACCTGCAGCATCAATGTCTGTGTGCAGAGCTGGGGGCAGATCAGTGCTGGCACAGCAGCTGTGCCCAGCAGCAGCAGCAGCAGCAGCACTTGGTGTTGCCAGTGCTGCTGCCGTGGCCATGCCCCGCTGCCCTGGTGGCCCTGGTGCTGCTGTAGGGCTTGAGTGCTCTCGGGGCCGGGCACAGCCCTGGGGGTGGCAGTGCTGGGGCTGCAGCAGGGACAGGACATGGGCACTGCTGGGGCAGCGCTGACGCCTCAGCCCAGGACATGGGGGCTCCAGGCTCCTTGCCCAGGCTCTCTCAAGAGCACACCCAGGCCAATGCTCAGCACAGAAACCCCCGTGAGCAGCCCCAGGCTGGCCATGGGCAGGCTGGGGGCAAACAGCATGGCTGGGGCTCTGCAAGGGCCCTGGTGCAGATGGGAAGGAGCAGCAGAGCAGGGGCTGATCCATCCCCAGTGTGCTGCACAGCCCAGGGCAGCGTCCCAGAGCGTCCTGATGGAGCTGCCAACAACATCCCCCCTCTGCAGCCCTGGCCTCTCCCCCAGCTCACACAGGTGCCCCATCCTTGCAGGCACAGACACGGCAGCACTGCCTCAGCAGCCCCTGTTTGCATTGCACACAGCAGGGGCAGCACACCCATGCTGTTGCTGTGGGGACATGAACCTGAGGGGGCACAAATGCCATCAGCCCCTGGGGCCAGCAAGGGCTGGGGGACACCAGGGAAACTACTCAGCTTTGTCCTGGCCTCTGCACTCAGCCAGATGATTTGTTCCCATCAGCTGGGAGTTTCCTGTCCCACTGCAAATGCTGTTGTTCAGAGCCAGCACTGCCTGGCAGCCACCCCCAAACTGCCCTCAGCATGTCCTCTGCTTCACATTTGCTTTCTTTATACCCCCTGCTTCACATTTTTTCTAATTGCCCACCCCTGGGGGCCCACAACTGGACACAGCACTCGAGGTGCTGCCCAACCAGTGCTGAGCACAGGGCAAGAATTCCTGCCCTGCTACTGCTGGCTACACCATTCCTGATCCAGGCCAGGAGCCATTGGCCTTCTTGCCCACCTCGGCACACTGCTAGCTCATGTCCAGCCTGCTGTCCGTCAGTCCCTGCAGGTCCCTTTCTGCCTGACTGCTGTCCAGCCACTCTGTCCCCAGCCTGTAGCGCTGCAGGGGTTGTTGTGGCCAAAGTGCAGAACCCAGCACTTGGTCTTCCTAAACCTCACCTTTTTGGATTTGGGCCCTGGATCCAGTCTATCCCAGGCACTGTGCAGAGCCCTCCTACCCTCCAGCAGATCAACACTCACACCCAGTTTGATGACATCTGGAAAGATGTCCTTGGTTGCATGGGGCCCCTCAGTGTCACAAAGGCCTCTTGGTCACACCAGGCCATGCACTGTCACACTGGTCTCCTTGGATCCATGTGACCATGTAGAGCAAACGGTGTCCTTGGTTCCATGGGGCCCCAAAATATGACAATGTTGTCCTCGGTTCAATGGGGCTACACAGTGTGACAATGTTCTTGTTGCTGCTGCAGTTTCACAGGAGCCCCTTGGTTCCATGGGCCCCCGCAGTGTCAGAACGGCCCCTTCGTTCCACTGGGCCCTGGAGTCTCCCAATGGTCTCCTTGATTTTGCAGTGCCAAAATGGTGAAACCCCTTGGTTACACAAGGCCCTGCAGTGTCACAATGGCCTCTGTGGTTCCACGAGGACCCAGAGTGTCACAGCGCACTCCCTGGTTTCATTTGGCCCCAGAGCACCACAGTGGACCCCTGGTTCTGTGGGGCTGCACGGTGTCACCATGGTCTTCTTAGTTCCATGAGGCCCTGCAGTGTCACAATGGCCCCAGCACGTCCCAATTATCACAGAATGACAGTATCAAATAGGCTGGAAAAGACCTTTGGGATCATCAAGCCCAACCAATACCCTCATACTCCCTTGTCACCCAGATCATGCCACTAAGTGCCACTGGAGAGGGACAGTGACTCTGCCACCTCTCCCCTGGCCAGCCCATTCCAATTCCCACTCACCATTTCTGTGAAGAACTTCTACCTATTGTCCAGCCTGAACCTCCCCTCATGCAGCTTAAGGCTGTGTCTTCTTTACCTGCCCTCCAGCAGATCCACACTCACACCCAGCTTGGTGCCATCTGCAATTTGTGAATGGTGGACTCGATCCCCTCAGCCAGATCATCAGTGAAGATATTAAACAGGACTGGGCCCAGCACAGATCCCTGGGGGACACCACCAGTGCCTGGACACCAGCTGGGTGCAGCACCATCCCCACCACTCTCCGGGCCCAGCCTCCAGCCAGCTCTTTACCCTGGGAAGGGTGAACATGTCCAAGCCATGGGCTACAGTTTTTCCAGGGAATTCTGTGGCTCCTGGTTTTAAAGCCTTTGAAGTCCAGGCACACAACATCCACAGCATTTCCTGCATCCATATGTGAGTCACCTGGTCATAAAAGGAGATCAGGTTGGTCAGGCAGGACCTGCCACCCCTAAATCCACGCTGGCTGGCTCTGATCCCTCGGCCATCCTGGGGGTGCCCTGTGATGGCACTCAAGGTGATCTGTTCCATAACCTTGCTGGGCACCCAAGTCAGGCTGACAGGCCTCCCCAGCTCGTCCTTCCAGCCCTTCTTGGGGATGGGCTCACACTGGCACCTCCAGTGCTCTGGAACCTCCCTGCTGAGCCAGCACTGATGGTAAATGTTGGAGAGCAGCTTGGGGAGCTCATCCACCAGCTCCCTCATCCCCCCAGGATGGATCCCATCTGCTCCCAGAGACACCTGTGAGCATCTGAGTGTCTCAGCAGGTCCCCTGGTCCCCTCAGCAGCTTCTTCCTCCTGGATTACAGGGGCTGTTCTGCTCCCTGTGCCCACCTACCAGCTCAGGAGAACACTTGTCCTGAGGACAGCCTGTCCTAATTTTGAAAATTGACACAAGAAATTAAGTAGCTTAGTCTTTTACTTATCCTCAGTTACTCTGTTCTCAACTGCAATCAGTAAAGGGTTGTGGTTCTCCTTCTCCCTCCTTTTGCTATAAACTTTTTATAAAAACCTTTTTTATTCTTCTTACAGAAACCGCCAGGTTAAGTTCTAATTGAACTTTCACCTCTCAACTTTTCTTCCTGCATAACCTAAAAACATCCTTAAACACTTCCTGAGTTGCTGGTCCTTTTTCCCTGAGTTCCTACAAAAACTCCATGCCCTGCCAGGCCAGTTATTTACCTCACTTGCTCATCTTTTGCCACACTGGGACAGGCTGCTCCTTCCCCCTTAAGATGATTTTTTTGAAATGTGTCCATCCTTCCTGGATCCCTTGGTTTTTAAGGACTGTGTCCCCTAAAAAGATCAGTACCAGATATAGTACTCCACATATCAGCATCCTAAATAGGCCAAAGTCTGCCCTTCCTAATTCCAGTGTAGGAGTTTTGTTGCTGCCCCTCCTTCTTTCACAGAACATTGAACACTTGATTATTTCATGGTCACTGTGCCCCAGGCTGCCTCCAAGCCCCACATCTGCCACCAGCCCTTCTCTGTTTGTGAACAGCAGCAGACAGAGCTTTCCTTGGCAGTGGGAGTGTTACCAAAAATTCTGTAAAATACAAAACTCCTTAACCCCAGTGTAGCATTAAGAAGCAGCATTCTTTATTCAGCTGGATGCACGGGGGATGGCTCCTCCCAAAGCCGTGCAGACTGAGTGCAGGAAAGTTTCTGTTTATATTCTGTATATTGCACACATATTCATTGATTGTCCTGGACTAAACATACATATGAATATCATTTCCCCAAAATCATTAACATATTTCCCCTCCCCATTACCCATGCGTCCTTCCAGACCCTGGGGGTCTCTCTCTTGGTCCCTGGTGGTCGTGGAAGCCAGTGTTCCAGTGGGCCTGGCTGAGCTGGCGGGACACTGAGTCTGCTAAACTTCCAGTTCCCCTTCTCACACAATGGGCACTGTGTGGTTTCCACAGGCCTGGGGTATTGGAGAACAAGGTCCAGGTGTCAGCTAACCTGGTGGAGACAATTTATCATCTGGTTACATGAGGTCACAGAGTGGGCTATGACATCACAGAGTGGGTTATGTGAGATTATCGAGAACTATGACATGATAGACTGCCTCTGTGACATCACAGAGCAGGCTGTGATATCACAGGGCAGAGATCTGGCATCACAGAGTTGGCTGTGACATCAGAGATCAGCTGTGTGACATTAGAGACTGGGCTGTGACATCGCAGAGCAGGCTGTGACATCCCAGAGGGGCTGTGTGACATCCCAGCAGGGCTGTGTCAGGTCACTGGGTTGGTCACTCTGCCCTAGCTCCCCCTCACAGTTTCTCCCAACAAGTGCAATGCTGTCCATGCCCAGCAGGGTCCCTGTCCCCCGGGATCCCCCCGGCCCACCTGGAGCCACAGCCTCCACCAAAGGATGTTCCACAGGATCCACCCCAGAGCCTGACATGGGGACAAGGGGCCAGGGCTGTGTGACCAGGACATCAAGGACGGGGGATGATCCAGGTCACTGTGGCATGGGTTGGATTCCCCTGTACAGGAAAGATGTCCGGCAGCTGCAGCGGGGTCTGGGAAGGGCCTACAAGGTGGGGCTAGAGCCCTTGGGCTGTGAGCAGAGGCTGAGGGAGCTGGGCTGGTCCAGCTTGGAGCAGGGAAGGCTGAGGGGCTCCTCATCCCAGCCTGGCAGTGCCAGCCAGGAGGGGAAGGAGAACACAGAGCCAGGCTCTTCACAGGGGGCTGGTGGGAAACAAAAGCCAATGGGTGGAAGGGGAAAGAGGACACCCACCCGGTACAGGAGGAAATAAATGAGTCAGGCTGGTTTCAGCATTTCCTCAAGATCAAAATCAGCCTGACCTCCCTTCTCCATCCACCACTGACAGCTTTGCAAATCAGGAATCATTCGAGCTGTTTTACACCCACTCCAGGATGAGCATCCTGATCCAAGAACTTGATTGTGTTTACATCGATCATAGAACCATGTTTGTCTAAATAATTTTAGTGTGGAAATCACTTGTGAATGTTGGACTCATCAGATACTGCTGGGAGGTTGCACATAGCTGTGATTGTTATTAAATTTTATCCTGTTCAACTATGATCTGTTGGCCATGAAGAGAAACTTTCTGTGCCTCTGAGTCTCACCAGTTCCTGACCCCCAAAGGACACAAACCCTGATGAGCTGTGCTTCCCACTCCATTGGTGGCACTTCCACCTCCCTCTGTAGCCAGAGCAGAGCTCCCTTGTCCCAGAAAGTGCCTGGCAATGGAGGGATGATGGAAACAGGACAGGCTGTGGGGATCAAGTGCGGGGTAGAGCCAGGGAGAAGAATGGCTTTTGCATTTGATGGAGCTGTGCCTTCCCTTGGCTTTGTTGGCTGACAAGAAATGAACATCCCTCTGTGTCTCGGGCAGCTCCTTCTCCAAGGAAAGCAGGTGGGAGTTGGAGCCAAGGAGCTGAAAGCTGCAGGTGCAGCCTGGGCTGGAGGGAGCTCAGATATGCACAAGGCTGCTCTGAGTGCCAGGGCTTGGATGGGGGAAATGGTGGGGTGGAGGTAGGGACAGAGTCTGATTGATTGTCAGCCATGAACGGTATTGATTTTTATATGTTCAAACTGCATGAGGAGGTACTTGGTTTAAATGTCAAGTGGAGATTGCTATTAACAGGGAAAAAAAAATAAACAGGTCCTAAAAATTGTTTTCTCACTGTCTTTTTAAATAGAACATATTCAGTTGAATGCACTTCTGAAATCTCTCTTTTTAACCACACAAGATTTGGAAACTGAAATCAAATGATTCCCAGAGGCTTGGCTTGTTAAGGTGTTCTCAATGTTAATGAGCCCTGGGACACTGAATTCCTGCACTCAAGAGCTGAAGGCTGAACAAGCCTCTGGAGCAGGAAAATTCAGCAGCAGCCTCCAAGGTGCTGAGGATGTCAGCAGCCCCCACTGAGGCCATCCCTGCCCAGAGACCGTGGGGGAATGGGCAGACAAGGAGAGCATCCCTGGGGCTGGGGCAGCACAACTCAGAGGCAGCAGCGGCTCCAGCTGGGAAATGGAGAGTGGAATGTGGCTGGGAAAGCCCTGCCTGGGCTGGGCCAAGCAGGACACACAAGCCCTGACTCCCATCCACTAAAAAACTTTCTCAATGAGAGATTTAAAAGGAATTGCAATTGTTTGTTTCCTCTGAGTTGGACGCAGTGCAGAAATTCTGACAAGAGATCATCAGGAGCTCAAAAGAACAAGACAGCTTTTACTAGTTGTATTAGAAAATTATGGAAACTTGGCAAATGGTTTAATATGACATTCAATGAAAAAAAAAAAAAAAGAAACACTTATCAAAGCTTTAAATTGGACCATTCACATTTACAAACTCTAAGCCTGTGCAGTTTTAAGTTACTCAAGATTTGCAAGAGAATAGAAATAGAAGAAATATACACAGAAAGAGAAAAACAAAAAACATTTACAGAAGCACCCACACTGCTACCAACTCCTGGATTCCAGCAGTGTTTAGATGGAAATTCCAAGAGGAGGTAGGGTCAAGATGTGTGCTTGCCTTGTGGTCAGCCTTCAGTACCCCTTGGTTTCCCTGGGCCCTTCCCCCTGGTGGGACTTGGGCTCATTTGGTCCCTCAGGAGCTGGGCTGGGGGCTGCAGAGGTGGCTGTGGAGCATTGCCTGTGCTGTGCCAGGGACTGGCAGACACTGCTGGGCTGGGATAGAGGCTCTGGGGGGATTGGGGTTCCAGGGCACAGGAGCATTGGAGTTCCAGGGCAGAGCAAGGCTGGACCTGCCCCTTCCTCCCCTGTGCAAAAATGTTTTGAGCCAACAGTCTCCTCCAGTCTCTCACAACAGGGAATGTTGGAGGTGAAATCCCAATTCTGTCCTTGGGTGCCTGAAGGAGATGGACAGTTCTATTCCACAGGAAGGAAAACACAGGGCTCCAGTTTTTGGAAGGCAGCTGAGAGCCTCACAAGGCCAAGGCCCGGCAGACTTGTCAATAAGGGCAGATTTTGTCTGGGTGCAGTCTTTGAACTGAAGGAATTTTGGAGGTGGAAGGCCAGTCTTGGCCATCGGCACCTGGAGAAGCAGGACAGTTCTTTCCACAGGAAGGAAAGCATGGAGCCTTCCCCAGTATTTTGGGGACAGATGGGAAGTGACCCTCATGAAACCACTGGCAGCTAGACTTGTCCTGGCAATATTCCTATTGGAACAATCTCTGGATATAGGGAAATTTGGAGGTGAAATCCCAATTCTGGCCATGGGTGCCTGGCAGAAAAGAACAGTTCTTTTCTATTGGGAAGGGAAGCGCGGAGTACCAGTGTTTCAGAAGCAGATGACAAGAGAGTCTTAATGTTCCAAGGTCAGCTGGACCAGTCAGGTGGCCCCTGGGAGGCCAAACCAGCAAGACCTGTTCCATCTTCCCTTGGTTTTGTGGGGCCCCATAGTGTCACAATGGTGCCTTGGATCCATGAGGCCCCACAGTGCGACAATGGTGTTACATGGCTTTGCAAGGGTTCCTCAGGGGTGAAGAGATGGACGAGAATCTTGGCTTCATGATCAGAAGGCTGGATTTATTAATTCATGATATATAGTACATTATGACTAAACTAAAAGGAATAGAGAGAAAAGCTCAGAAGCTGCTAAGCTAAGAAAAGAATAGGAATAGCAATAAACAAGAGAGCTCTCTGTGAATCTGTCCCAGAGAGCTTGGTCCTGATTGGCCCTTAATTGTAAACATGGAACATGGGCCAATTATAGGTGCACCTGCTACATTCCACACCAGCAGATAACAATTGTTTACATTATTCTTCTGGGGCCTCAGCTTCCCAGAAGAGGAAAAATCCTAAAGAAAGGATTTTTATGAAAAAATGTCAGTGACATATTGGTGTCTTGTTTCCATGGGGTCCAGCAGTGTCACAATGTCCCCTCGGCTCCACAAGGCCCTGAAGTCTCACAATGGTCCCACTGATTCCATGAGGCCTTGCAGTGTCACAATGCTCTCCATGGTTCCCCAGGCCCCACAATGTCACGTGACTCCTCTGTTCCACTAGGCCTGCAATGTCACAATGGACCTTAGGACCCCGAGGGTTTGCAGTGTAACAATGGTCTCCTTTGGCTCCACAGTGTCACAATGGACCATTGATGACATGAGGGCCTGCAATGTCACACTGGACCTTTGGTTCCAGGCAGCCCTGCAGTGTCACAAAGGCCTCTTGGTTTCACGAGGCCCCACAGTATCACAATGGTCCTCTTGGTTCTCTGGCGATCTCCAGGGTCCCAGTGGTCTCACTGGTTCCATGAGTCCTCACAGTGACACAATGCTTTGCTTATTCCATGGGGCCTAAAAGTGTCACAATGGTCTCCATGATTCCATGGTGCCCCTCAGTATCACAATGGTCTCCTTCATTCCATGAGGCTGTGAAGTGTCCTAATGGATCCATGAGGCCCTGCAATGTCACAGTTTGGACCCTTGGCTCTGTGGAGTCTTGCAGTGTCACAATGACCCCGTGGTTCCATGACACCCCAAAGTGTCACAATGGTCTCCACGGTTTGGAGACTCCCCGCATTGTCACAATGGACCCTTGGTTTGATGGCGTCTCTCAGTGTCACAATGAACTCTACATTCCATGGAGCCACCCAGTGTCAGCACAGTCCCCTTGGTTCCATGAGGCTCAGCAATGTCACAGTGCTCTCCATGATTCCATGAGGCCCCGCAGTGTCACAATGGTCGCTTGGTGTCACAGGGCCCCACAGTGTCACAATGGTCGCTTGGTGTCACGGGGCCCCAGAGTGTCACAATGGTCCCTTGGTCTCACAGGGTCCCACTATGTCACAATGGTCCCTTGGTTCCATGGGCCCTCTGCTGCTGCATTCCCCCCTCCCCTTCTCAGGCCACCCTGCCAGCTGAGAAATGCTCCTTGGGCCTCGGCCTTGGCCAACAGCCCCTGGGCTCAGCTCCTCTGCAGCTCATCACAAACACTGTCTGCTCCCGGCACTGCTGCTGCCCAACCAGCTCCTGGTTCCTTTAGCAGCAGCCCTGGGACCTGTTTGTGTTCCCTCAGTGGCACAACATCCCTGTTCTCACCCTGCCAAAGAAAGCTGTTGGTGCCAAGTGCGGCCAGGATGAGCCATTTCTGGGACTGCAGCCCCTCTCTTGGGGCCTGCACACAGCGCTCCAAAAGGAGCCCTTGGAGCTCTCCTGGGCCAGCGACTCCCTCTGAGTGGGGCCTCTCCCAGCCGGGAACTCTCCCGTTTGCTGCACTCGGGGATCCTGAACAACGATGGAGCCTGGGCCAATCCCCCCCTCCTTCCAGGCTCAGCCCTTCACCTCTGGGGAGATGGCAAAGGATCCACAGTGAGCATTTCCTGCCCTCAGGGGAATTGCTCACCGGTGCCTGGCACTGACTCTTTGTGTCTGTGTGCACACAGGAGTGCCTGTGCTGGGGAAATGTGGCAGAAATGCTGCTCTCTGAGGGGTTGGAGTGCCTTGGATGGCTGAGTCAGTCAGGCCTGTAAGTGAGGTTAAGTCATGAGGTCTAAGCTAAGTCAAATTCTTCTAAGAGTTGTTCCTTTGCTACATATGTTAACTATAACTTATGAGCTAAGTTGCATATTGTTAAATTTTATTCCTCTGTTAAATTTCTAACATAGGTTTTAAGTTAGGTTAAATACTGTTAAGTGCTGTTCTATTGCTAAATTGTGTAGTTGACTCTATCAGTTAAAATTGAGGTATGAGATAAGTCCTGTTAAGTTTGAGCTCTGTTAAGCTTTTAGGCCACATTCCTTTTATCCTTGCCCTCACTGTCCTTGTGTCTCACACACACACAGGGACTGTTCTTGGTTCATTTCTGGTTTGATTGCCTGGATTTGGTTTGGTTTTGTTGTTGCTTTGTTTCCTTGGTGTGCCTGAAATGTCCCCTCAGAAGCAGAGTGACTCTTGCCAAGGAACTTTGTGCTGCTTGAAATAAACAGGGCCAGGAGACTTCTCCTTTTTAATGCCTTTATTAAAAGTGATCAGCTCAGGATTGGGCAGCTCGGTGGGGCTGCAGTCCCTGTCGTGTCTCCCAGGGCGACTCAGAGGAGGAGGATGACGTGCGCAGCTTTGTTCACCAGGGGCAGAGCTGGGGGTCCGGTCCTCGTGGGAGCCTTTAGGGCATCAACACCCTCCGATGTTGGATTGGTCTCAGTGTCAGTTCCTCCCAGACCCGGCCCGGGGGCTCTCGAACGCAGGGTGAGGAACAACGAAGGTTTTCAGCATCTCTGCAGGCTCAGCATGTTAGCGTTCAAAAACACGTAATCACGGGGGATTATATGCGGTGCCTTTTATTAAGAGCTCTGGGAATCGGGGTATATTCGACCCAAATCTGACTCCGACCATACATCTGAAATTATCATGTTTTATACTCTATCGTTACATAAATTTCATGTTAATTAATAAACTTATATTTTTCTATTGTATTCATAAATTTAGCCCCTCTCTGAATTTCCAACATAGTTTCTCACTATTCTTCTTATGGTTATATAATAATTACATTTAATTACTAAACAATCATCACATCTAACAATTATATAATTTATCATACTGCTTACGCAGGTGCAGTTGATCTGGGAAAGCACAAAGCCTAACATTTTAGATTCTATCTGGAACTTTTTCCAGGGTTCCACTATCAAGCACTCCGCTCCTCGCATCCAGACATCACTCCAATCTCTCAACTCTCAGCTGGCTCATTGCTTTTGGGGTTTTCTCAGTGCATTCGGAGCAGGGGTCCCACACAGAATGAAATAAACAGGGCCAGGAGACTTCTTCTCCTTTTTAATGCCTTTATTAAAAGTGATCAGCTCAGGATTGGGCAGCTCGGCGGGGCTGCAGTCCCCATCGTCTCTCCCAGGGTGACTCAGAGGAGGAGGACGACATGCGCAGCTTTGTGCACCAGGGGCAGAGCTGGGGGTCCGGTCCTCGTGGGAGCCTTTAGGGCGTCAACACCCTCCGATCTTGGATTGGTCTCAGTCTCACTTCCTCCCAGACCCGGCCCAGGGGCTCTCGAACGCAGGGTGAGGAACAACGAAGGTTTTCAGCATCTCTGCAGGCCCAGCACTCCGCTCCTCTCATCCAGACATCACTCCAATCTCTCAACTCTGAGCTGGCTCGTTGCTTTTGGGGTTTTCTCAGCGCATTCGGAGCAGGGGTCCCACACAGCATGCTGGTCCTTGGAGTATTTTGTACATCCCTCCCCTCCAAAGTCTCTTCTCCTCGCTGTTCGGGAGGTCCCCACCCTTCACTGTCTCAGAGCAGGGCCATTACCTCACCCCAGCCAGGGCTTTCACTGATACAAAAACAACCATTAACAACAGCGACCAGTAACTACCATAACACAGGCAGAACCCCAGCAGCAACAGTGGTAACCTTTTTCTCACAGAAAAAATCAACAGAATTTTTGTTCATAACAGTCCCCCCTCTTTCTCTTTGATCAAGCTTAAATTTTAAGCTCCCATCAACTTACAATTTTTTGATTCATGGGTTTCCTATTTAATTTTTTGAATTGACTGTAAATTTCTTGTGCACTTTGGTAATCACGGTTACTTAACTTTGTCACTTTCCTTGGTTTCTTTAGGTTGGTCTGCACGGCAAATGCTGTTTTAGTGAAACAGATAAACAAGCACAGTAAAAAGAGCAGTCCTCCAAGTACACACACAGTGAGGAAAACTACTCTTTCCCATACATCCTTTTTGAAAATCTCCAGGTTCTCCCACCCACTGGAATCAAGTGTTTTGGGTCCAAAAATGAGAAATTTGTAACAAAAAAAAAAAAAAAAAAAAAAGGGGGGGGGGGGAAATTGGGTCCAAAAAGGGGAAGTTTGGGACTAAAAAGGGAAATTTGGGTTCAAAAATGGAGGATTTGGGGCCAAGAATGGAGAATTTGGGCTGAAAATGGGAGAATTTGGAGTCCAAAAAGGGAAATTTGTACCAAAAAAGGAGAATTCGGGTCTAAAAGGGGAATTTGGGTGCTCAGGTGGGAAGATTGGGCTCCAAAAGGGAAATTTGGGCTGAAAAAAGGGAAAATTTGGACTCAAAAAGGAGAATTTGGGTCTAAAAGGGAATTTGGGTGCTCAGGTGAGAAGTCTGGATCTAAAAAAGGGGAATTTTAGTCTAAAAATGGGAAAAATTGGACCAAAGAAGGGGAATTTGGGGCCAAAAAGGGAAACTGAAAATCGAGAATTTGTGTCAAGGAAGGGAAAATTTGGGACTAAAAATGGGAATTTGGGTGCTCAGCTGGCAAGTTTGGGGTCAAAAATGGGAATTTGGGGGATTTTGGGTGTCCCAAGGGGGGAACATGGGGGATTTTGGAGAATTTGGGGGATTTGGGGTGTCCTGAGGGGGGATTTGGGGGAGTTTGAGGCATTTTGGGGAAGTTTGGGGTTTCCTGAGAGGGGAATTTTGGGGGAATTTGGGGGGAATTCATGGGAATTTGGGTGTCCTGAGGAGGAAATTTGGAGGATGGGGGGGATTTGGGGTGTCCTGAGGGATAATTTGGGGATTTGGGGGAAATTTGAGGGAATTTGGGAGCGTTTTAGGGGAATTTGAGGGGTTTTGGGGTGTCCTGAGGGGAAATTTGAGGGGATTTTGGGGAATTTGAGGGAATTTGGGTGTCCTAAGGGGGATTTTGGATGTCTTGAGGGGAAAATTTGGGGAAGAATTTGGGGCATTTTGGGAAAATTTGGGGGATTTGGGGCATCCTGAGGGGAAATTTTGGGGGGAATTTGAGGAATTTGGGTGTCCTAAGGGGTTTTTTAGTGGGATTCAGGTTGTCCTGAGGAGGGAATTTGGGAAATTTTGGGGAAATTGGGGGAATTTTAGGGAAATTTGGTGGAGTTTATGGGAATTTGGGGGATTTTGGGGAATTTGGGCATCCTGATGGGGGAAATTTGGGGCATTTTTGGGGAGTTTGGGTGTTCTGAGGGAGAATTTGGGAGATTTTGGATGTTCTGAGGGGGAGTTTGGAGGGAATTTGGGGACTTTGGAGATTTTGAGGGATTGTAGGTGTCCTGAGGGGGGAATTTGGGAGAATTTGGGGGTTCTGAGAGGGAATTTTGGGGAATTTGAGAGGAATTTGGGGATTTTTGTTGTCCTGATGGGGGAATTTGGGTTATTTTGGGGAATTTTGGGGATTTTCGGTTTCCTGAGGGGGAATTTTGGAGGAATTTGGGTGTCCTGAGGGGGGAATTTTGGGGAATTTTGAGGGATTTGGGGATCTAGGGAGAAACTTTGAGGATTTTGAGGGAATTTGTGGAAGTTTGGGAGGAATTTGGGGAATTTTGGGTGTTCTGAGGGGAAATTTTGGGGGATTTTGGAGGATTTGGGTGTCCTGAGGGGGGAAATTGGGGGATTTGGGGGAAATTTGGAGGATTTTGGGTGTCCTGAGTGGGGATTTTGAGGGAATTTGGGGGAAAGAACTTGGAGGAAGTTGAGTGCCCTGAAGGGCAAATTTAGGGAATTTTGGGGCAATTTGAAGGATTTTGGAGGGAATTTGGGGGATTTTTGAGGCATTTTGGGGGTTTTGGGTGTCCAGAAGGGGGAATTTGGGGATTTGGGGGGAAATTGAGACATTTTGGGTGTCCTGAGCATGGATTTTCGAGGCAATTTGGGGGAAATCTGGGGAATTTTGGTTTCCTCAGGGGGAAGTTGGGGTGTCCTGAGGGGGAAATTGAGGATTTTGGGGGAATTTATGGGAATTTGGGTGTCTTAAGGGGGGAATATGGGGATTTTGGGGGAATTTGGGGGATTTTGGGTGTCCTGACGGGGAGTTTGTGGATTTTGGGGCAATTTGGGGGATCCTGAGGGGGAAATTTGGGAGATTTTGGGGAAATTGGGGGATTTGGGGCATTTTGGGGCATTTTGGTTGTCCTGAGGGGGGAATTTGGGAGATTTTGGGGGAATTTGAGTGATTTTGTTATGAAAAAAAATTCGGTTAATATTTTTTTTGTGAGAAAAAGTTACAAAAAGGCAGCCAGATCACTGTAGCTGCCGAAGTTCTTCGTGTTTTGTTATTGTAATCACGGGTCGTTGTGGCTAATCGCTCCTTTTGTATCAGCAGAGCCTTGCCCGAGGCTAAGGTGTACTTTTCCCTGAAGGGTGAAGAGACCTGAGAGGGTGGGGGGGGGCTATGCAAAGTGACTCCAAGGACCAGCATGCTGTGGGACCCCTACTCCAAACATGCAGGAACCCCAAAAAAACAACGAGCCAAATAAGAGTTGAGAGACTGGAGTGATGTCTGGACGTGAGGAGCCGAGTGCTGGGCCTGCAGAGACGCGGAAAACCTTCGGAGTCTCTCTCGCCCTGACAATAGGAGTCGTCCCCGGTGGTGAGACCGGCCGACTTGGCTGGGTGAACCAACTATCTGACAGGGATCAGTAGGCCCTAAAGGCTCTCAAGAGGATCTGATCCCCAGCTCTGCCCCTGGCGGACAGAGCTGTGCATATGCTTCTCCTCTGAGCCGCCTTGGGAGAGTCGATGGACTCTGCAGACCGCCGAGCCGCCCAATCCTGAGCTGATCACTTTTAATAAAGGCATTAAAAAGGAGAAGAAGTCTCCTGGCCCTGTTTATTTCAATTAGAAAAATCTAAATTAACAAACCAAAACCACTACAATGTCATAATAAACCTTCTGCCAAAGTTTCTCTGATTTTCTAAAGTTCCCAGTAAAGGCTGTTTGGTTGTTTTGAGTGCCTGAGAACCTCTTGTTGGTATTTTAAAGCAGTCCAACTCAGAGTACACAAACAATTGTAATTCCTTTTAAATATCTCCTTGGGAGAGTAATCTAGGGGATGGGGGTCAGGACTTGTGTGTCCTGCTTGGCCCAGCCCAGGCAGGGCTTTCCCAACCACATTCCACACTCCATTTCCCAGCTGGAGCCGCTGCTGCCTCTGAGTTGTGCTGCCCCAGCCTCAGGGACGCTCTCCTTGTCTGCCCATTCCCCCACGGTCTCTGGGCAGGGATGGCCTCAGTGGGGGCTGCTGACATCCTCAGCACCTTGGAGGCTGCTGCTGAATTTTCCTGCTCCAGAGGCTTGTTCAGCCTTCAGCTCTTCAGTGCAGCAATTCAGTGTCCCAGGGCTCAGTAACATTCAGAAAACCTTAAAAAGCCAAGCCTCTGGGAATAATTTGATTTCAGTTTCCTAATAATTTGTAGTTAAGTAGATCTCAGTAGTGTATTCAAAGACATGATATTTAAAAATACTGTGAGAAAAGATTTTTTAGGTCCAGTTTAGTTTTGTTTTCCGGTTAATTCATTGACATGTGCAATCTCCAATTGACACCGAATCCAAATACCTCTTCATGCAGTTTGAAAAAATATGAAAATCAAGACCCTTTCTATCAGACCATCAATCAGACTCTGTCCCTACCCCCACCCCACCATTTCCCCCATCCCAGCCCTGGCACTCAGAGCAGCCTTGTGCAAATCTGAGCTCCCTCCAGCCCAGGCTGCACCTGCAGCTTTCAGCTCCTTGGCTCCAACTCCCACCTGCTGTCCTTGGAGAAGGAGCTGCCTGAGACACAGAGGGATGTGGAGAGTTTTGTCAAAGAGTGGCTTGAGGAGAGAGGACACAGCCAAAATAATTTGGTAAAGATGTCCTAACTAGGGCAGAGGCCTTTTTGCAGGCAGGGTGTCTTTTGGGAATGTAGCTGACTAGAGAATGGAAAAGTACAACACCGTGGTTAATTCCAAATCTTGCACCTGCAAGATAAGGTGTCCTTGGGCCTAGCGGAGTATGATAAAGAAATGGACAGCGAGACTTGAGAAGTAGAGAACGTAGGCCCAAAGGAATGTGGATGAGTTAATGGTATAGTTTAACCAATAGATTGCTTGGCTTACAGAATATTCATAAGCCTATTATTTGCTGTATAAGTGTTTGATGCTTTCTTCAATAAACTGGACCTGTGATGAACCATCTGGTGTCCGGGTCTCCTTCTCTCGACAGAGGGATGTTCATTTGTTGTCAGTCAACAAAGCCAAGGGAAGGCACAGCTCCATCCGATGCAAAAGCCATTCTTCTCCCTGGCTCTGCCTTGCACCTGATCCCCACAGCCTGCCCTGTTTCCTTCATCCCTCCTTTGCCAGGGACTTTGTGGGACAAGGGAGCTCTGCTCTGGGGATAGAGGGAGATGCAAGTGACACCGCTGGGATGGGAGCCACAACTCATCAGGTTTGTGTCCTTTGGGGGTCAGGAACTGAGGAGACTCAGAGGCACAGAAAGTTTCAATTCATGGCCGACAGACCAAAGTTGAACAGGACACAGTTTAACAACAATCACGCTCTTCCCTAAGGTAGGGGCAACATCCCAGCAGTGTCTGATGATTCTGCCATCCACAGGTGATTTCCATACTAAAATTACTTTCAGACAAACATGGTTTTATGATAGATAAACACACGATTCAGTTCTTGCATCAGGATGCTCATCCTGGCATGGTGCACAACAGCTCCAACAATTCCTGATTTGCAAAGTTGTCAGTGGTGGATGGAGAAGAGAGGTCAGGCTGCTTTTGGTGCTGAGGAAAAGCTGAAAGCAGCCTGACTCATTTCATCTCATCTTGTCCTGGCTGATCTCTCCTTTCCTCTTCCACCCATTGGCTTTTGTGTCCCCCCAGGCCCCCTGTGAAGAGCCTGGCTCTGTGTTCTCCATTCCCTCCTCGCTGGCACTGCCAGGCTGGGATGAGGAGCCCCTCAGCCTTCCCTGCTCCAGGCTGGACCAGCCCAGCTCCCTCAGCCTCTGCTCACTGCCCAAGGGCTCCAGCCCCACCTTGGAGGCCCTTCCCAGACCCTGCTCCAGCTGCCAGACATCTTTCCTAGCCTGGGGAACCCAACCCAGGCCACAGTGACCTGGATAATCCCCGTCCTTAAAGCCCTGGTCACACAGCCCTGGCCCCTTGTCCCCATGTCAGGCTCTGGGGTGGATCCTGTGGAACATCCTTTGGTGGAGGCTGTGGCTCCAGGTGGGCCAGGGGGATCCCGGGGGACAGGGACCCTGCTGGGCATGAACAGCATTGGACTTGTTGGGAGAAACTGTGAGGGGGAGCTGGGGCGAAGTGACCAACCCAGTGACCTGACACAGCCCTGCTGGGATGTCACACAGCCCCTCTGGGATGTCACAGCCTGCTCTGTGATGGCACAGCCCATTCTCTAATGTCACACAGCTGGTCTCTGATATTACAGCCAAATCTGTGATGTCACAGTCGGCTCTGGAATGTCAGACCTCTGCCCTGTCACAGCTGGCTCTTTGATGTCACAGAGGCAGTATATGATGTCATAGCTGCTCAAACACCTTACCTAACCCACTCTGTGATGTCATAGCCTCATCTGCGACCTCATGTTACCAGATGATATATTATCTACACCAGGTGAGTTGACACCTGGAGCTTGTTCTCCAAAGCCCCAGGCCTATGGAAACCAGACAATGCCCATTGTGTGAGAAGGGGAACTGGATGTCCACCAGCCTCAGTTTCCTGCTAGCTCAGCAAGGCCCACCAGAACATTGGGGTCCACAACCACCAGAGACCACCCCAGGATAGAAGAACACATGGGTAAGGGGAGAGGAAATATGTGAATGATTTTGGGGAAATGATTATCATATATAAGTTTAGTTTACGACAATCAATGAATAAATGTGCAAAATACAGAATATAAACAGAAACTTTCCTGCACTCAGCATGCACAGCTTTGGGAGGAGCTATCCCCCATGCATCCAGCTGAATAAAGAATGCTGCTTCTTAATGCTGCATTGGTGTTAAGGAGTTTTCTGTTTTACCAAATTTTTGGTGACACTCACACTGCCAAGGAAAGCTCTGTCTCCTGCTGTTCACAAACAGAGAAGGGCTGGTGGCAGATGTGGGGCTCGGAGGCTGCCTGGGGCAGTGACCATGAAATAATCAAGTTTTCAATGTTCTGTAAAAGAAGGAGGGACAGCAACAAAACTTCTGCACTGGAATTAGGAAGGGCAGACTTTGGCCTGTTTAGGATGCAGATTTGGGGAGTACCAAATCAGGTACTGGTTCTTTTAAAGAGAAAAAGCCCTTAAAATCAAAAAGGTTCAGGAAGGACCGACACAGTTCAAGAAAACAATTTTAAAGGGGAAGGAGCAGCCTGTAGCAGGGAGCCAAAAAATTATCCTAGTGAGGATAATGACTGGCCTTGCTGCCCATGGAGCTTTTGTGGGAACTCAGGGGTAAAAAGGACTGGCAATGCAGGAAGTGTTTAAGGATGTCCAAAGATTATCCGAAAAAAAATTAGAGAGGTGAAAGTTCAGTGAGACCTTAACCTGTCCCATCCTTAAAAAAAAAAAGTTTTTGAAAAAACACATAAAGCAAAAGGAGGGAGAAGGAAAACCTCTACTCTTTATTGATTGCAGTGGGGAATATAGTAACTAAAGATAAGGGAAAAGCAGAGATACTTAACAGAGTGTTTGTCTCAGTTTACAATATTAGGACAGGTTGTCCTGAGGAGAAGTGTTTTCCTGAGCTGGTAGATGGGTACAGGGCAGAGAACAGACCCCTAGAATCCAGGAGGAAGCAGCTGCTGACCTGCTGAGCCACTCAGATGCTCACAGGTGTGTGGGATTGGATGGGATCCATCCTAGGGGGATGAGGGAGCTGTGGATGAGCTCCCCAAGCTGCTCTCCATCATTTACCATCAGTGCTGGCTCAGCAGGGAGGGCCCAGAGGGCTGGAGGTGCCAGTGTGAGCCCATCCCCAAGAAGGGCTGGAAGGAGGAGCTGGGCAACTCCAGGCCTGTCAGCCTGACCTGGGTGCCCAGCAAGGTTATGGAACAGATCACCCTGAGTGCCATCACAGGGCACCCACAGGATGGCCGAGGGATCAGAGACAGCCAGTGTGGATTTCAATGTCTGCATGGAATGGTATTGATGAGGGGATTGTGTCCAACATCAGCAAATTTTCAGATGACACCAAACTGGGTGTGAGTGTGGATCTGCTGGAGGGTAGGAGGGCTCTGCAGAGGGCCCTGGACAAGCTGGATCCAGGGCCCAAATCCAACAAGGTGAGGTTGAACAAGACCAAGTGCTGGGTCCTGCACTTTGGCCACAACAACCCCTGCAGCTCTACAGGCTGGGGACAGAGTGGCTGGAGAGCAGCCAGGCAGAAAGGGACCTGCAGGGACTGATGGACAGCAGGCTGGGCATGAGGCAGCAGTGTGCCCAGGTGGGCAAGAAGGCCAATGGCTCCTAGCCTGGCTCAGGAATGGTGTGGCCAGCAGGAGCAGGGCAGTGATTCTTCCCCTGTGCTCAGAACTGGTGAGGCCACACCTCGAGTGCTGTGTCCAGTTGTGGGCCCCCAATTTAGGAAAGCCATGGAGGGGCTGGAGCGTGTCCAGAGAAGGGCAACAAGGATGGGGAGGGGTCTGGAAGACAAGTCCTGTGAGGAGCAGCTGAGGGAGCTGGGGTTGTTTATCCTGGAGAAGAGGAGGCTCAGGGGAAACGAGGTGCTGTCATGACACAGGTTGGATCTCATGATCTCCAATGAGATGATCCTGGAGATGATCTCCAGGATGACCTGGAGATCAGCCAGCCTGGCCTGGCTGATTCTGTGATTCTCTGAAGCCACCCTTGGAGCAGTTGCAGGATGAGCCCTGGGCCTCCTCTTCAGAAGCTCCAGCAGCCCAGGTCCCTCAGCTTCTCCTGCCAGCCCCAAAGCCCATCCTGTCAGTCCTGCAGAGCCTCTGCAGCTCCTCCTCACTGCCCAGAACAGGGAGCCCCAGAGCCAGACACAGCAGCCCAGATGTGCCCCCCTGGCCTGGGGTGCCTCTGGCAAGGGAGCAGCACCAGGCTCGGCAGGAGCCTGCAGACAATACCTGCAGCACTTGTAGGATGATCCTGCTGCCCAAGGGACGTTCCCATGGTGCCAGGTCAGGAACTGCAATGGGGAGTGGGGAGAAAAGGGCACACAGGGATGGGCAGTTTGCAGGGGAAGGAAAAGGGATGGGCAATAGGAAGAAATCTGTATCAGGGAC
Source organism: Melospiza melodia melodia (assembly GCF_035770615.1). Classification (NCBI taxonomy): domain Eukaryota; kingdom Metazoa; phylum Chordata; class Aves; order Passeriformes; family Passerellidae; genus Melospiza; species Melospiza melodia. Next base: position 22,126,436 of record NC_086200.1, read on the forward strand.
GAGGTAAGAAAGCAAATGTGAAGCAGAGGAAATGCTCAGGGCAGTTTGGGGGTGGCTGCCAGGCTGCCCTGGCTCTGAGCAACAGCGTCTGCAGTGGCACAGGAAACTCCCAGCTGATGGGAACAAACTCTCTGGCTGACTGCAGAGGCCCGGACAAAGCTGAGTGGTTTCCCTGGTGTCCCCCAGCCCTTGCTGGCCCCAGGGGCTGATGGCATTTGTGCTCCCTCAGGTTCATTTGTGCCCCCACACCAACAGCTTGGGGGTGCTTCCCCCTGCTGTGTGCAATGCAAACAGGGGCTGCTGAGCCAGTGCTGCCGTGTCTGTGCCTGCAAGGATGGGGCACCTGTGTGAGCTGGGGGAGAGGCCAGGGCTGCAGATGGGGGATGTTGTTGGCAGCTCCATCAGGATGATCTGGGACGCTGCCCTGGGCTGTCCAGCACACTGGGGATGGATCAGCCCCTGCTCTGCTGCTCCTTCCCATCTGCCCCAGGGCCCTTGCAGAGCCCCAGCCATGCTGTTTGCCCCCAGCCTGCCCACGGCCAGCCTGGGGCTGCTCACGGGGCTTTTCTCTGCTGAGCATTGGCCTGGCCGTGTTCTTGAGAGAGCCTGGGCAAGGAGCCAGGAGCTCCCAGGGCCTGGCCTGAGGCATCAGCGCTGCCCAGCAGTGCCCATGGCCTGTCCCTGCTGCAGCCCCGGCACTGCCACCCCCAGGACTGTGCCCGGCCCCGAGAGCACTCAGGCCCTGCAGCAACACCAGGGCCACCAGGGCGGCAGGGCAGGGCCATGGCAGCAGCACTGGCACACCAAGTGCTGCTTCTGCTGCTGGGCACAGCTGCTGGGCCAACCCTGATCTGCCCCTAGCTCTGCACACACACATTGCTGCTGCAGATCCACAGAAGGCAACTAAACGGCATCTCTGCAGAAAACTTGCCTGGGAGTTCCTTTAGTTCCTTAAAAATGCACCAAGGAAATAGCTCCTCATTGGCACAGTCTGTGACCACAGGGAAGGTGGAGAGAAATAAAAGGAGAAATAGCAGAAAAAGTGACATTTCTCTGTGTAAATATGAAAAAAATAAAAACAACAGTAAAGAACCTCCAAAATGAAACCAAAAAGGAGTATCAAAGATGGCTTTTATTACAAGTGAGTTGCACAAATTGGGCAGAAGTTTAATGTTTGTGACACCTTCCCGTCATCAGTCTCCACACGGCATCCTTGAACTCCTGGTTCCTCAGGCTGTAGATGAGGGGGTTCAGGGCTGGAGGCACCACCGAGTAGAGAACTGACAGGGCGAGATCCAGGGATGGAGAGGACATGGAGGGGGGCTTCAGGTATGTAAAAAATGAAGTGCTGATGAACAGGGTGACCACAGCCAGGTGAGGGAGGCAGGTGGAAAAGGCTTTGTGCCGTCCCTGCTCAGCAGGGATCCTCAGCACGGCCCTGAAGATCTGCACATAGGAGAAAACAATGAACACAAAACAGCCAAAAGCTAAACACACACTAACAGCAATTAGCCCAAGTTCCCTGAAGTTGGACTGTGAGCAAGAGAGCTTGAGGATCTGTGGGATTTCACAGAAGAACTGGCCCAGGGCATTACCATGGCACAGGGACAGGGAAAATGTATTGGCTGTGTGCATGAGAGCATTGAGAAAGGCACTGGCCCAGGCAGCTGCTGCCATGTGGGCACAAGCTCTGCTGCCCAGGAGGGTCCCATAGTGCAGAGGTTTGCAGATGGACACGTAGAGGTCATAGGACATAATGGTCAAAAGGTAAAGCTCTGCTGCAAAGAAGAAGAAAATCAGGAAGACCTGAGCAGCACATCCTGTGTAGGAGATGTCCCTGGTGTCCCAGAGGGAATTGTGCATGGCTTTGGGGACAGTGGTGCAGATGGAGCCCAGGTCGCTGAGGGCCAGGTTGAGCAGGAAGAAGAACATGGGCGTGTGCAGGTGGTGGCCGCAGGCTACGGCGCTGACGATGAGGCCATTGCCCAGGAGGGCAGCCAGGGAGATGGCCAGCAAGAGGCAGAAGTGCAGGAGCTGCAGCTGCCACGTGTCTGCCAATGCCAGCAGGAGGAAGTGCCTGATGGAGCTGCTGTTGGACATTTGAGCTGTCTTGGCATGGGGATCTGTAAAAAAAGTACTCATGGAATAATTGGGTTTGGAGAGGACTTGAAATATCCCAGCACAGCCTGGGGGCACTTTCCCCCCACTGCCTGCCCAGGGCTTCGCTGCCTGGAGCTGTCCCTGCCAGCAGCTGCTTCCCTGTGCCCAGGGCTGGGCCCTGCCAGTGCTGCCAGAGCCCAGCCCAGCCCTGGGGGCTCAGCTCTGCCCTGCAGACCCCTCCCAGCTCAGGCACTTCCTAGGGACAGCTCTGCTCTGCAGGGTCTGATGGCAACATCACAGCAGCCATGAGGAGGCTGGAAAAGTGACACTGATGCCGCCTCTAAGGGCTCCTGTGATTATTTCTGCATTGCCTGGTTTATTAAGATCTGAGAGAAAATATTTTGATTTTTCTCCGCATGAAATGAGAGATGAATACCTATGTCCAATTTCCTATCATGGCCACCCAGAGTAGTAGAATAAAAAAGCAGGATTTTCCCTTTTATGCAGCCCCTGCCTTGGTGTGCTTCCTGTATAACCTACTTGGAAATGTTATGGAGTTAAATGTCATGCTGGGAGCAGTCCTGAACAAGGCAGCATCCTCACCACACAAAGAAAACACTTCCAAGCTGCACCAGCTGTCTCCTTCCACCTAGATCTTGTCCCCCCGTGCTGGGAGCAGCTGCCAGGGCTGGCTGAGAGCGTTCCCTGGCAGGCAGCAGAGTCCCTGCCCCAGCACAGCGCCCAGGGCTGCAGGACCCTGCTCTGCATGACAGCCCTGGGCACCCCTGGCTGCTCTGCACAAGAGACAATCAGAGAATGTACTCACAGAGTCTGTAGGCATTGCGATGTTCCAGCTTTAGGAGATGGCTCCCGGAGCTGCAGCTGCATTGTCCTGCAGCCAGAGGTTCCTGTGCCAAGGGCTGGCAGTGATTCTGCCCCAGGCACTTCTCAGCACCTTCCCAGCCCTGACTGATTGAAGCTCTCTGTGCCTCTGTGCTGTGCCCAGGTGGCTGCAGGCAGTGCCCCAGCCCTGCTGGGCTGGCAGAAGAGCTGCTCATCAAGAGAAATGTGCTTTTGAAGTTCCTCTTGGTTACCAGGAGCTGCCTCTGTGCCAGGAGCCCAGCCCAGCTCAGCAGCACAGACACAGCACCAGGACATTAATGAGCCTCTGGGGCTTTGTGCTGAGGCCCTGAACTTCGGTCCCTGAGAGGGAGCTGAAGAAACCTCTCCAGAACTCCAAGTCAGAATTCAACTCCAAAGTTTCTTGGACTTTTAATGGGTCCCACTGAGGAGCACAGCTGAGAAAGTGTCCCCAGGCCCCTGGCAGAGCAGAGAACTGGAGGCAGTGATGACAGGTGGGGACAAAGAGAAGCCAAGTCTTGGTGCCCTGGGGCACAGCAGGGTCTGTACCAATAAGGACTGTGAGGAGACACCTTGTCCTGAGGCACTGGGGCCTCCTGGCACAGCCCCAGCCAGGCTGGGCACTGTAAGCCCCTTGTCCTGCCCTCAGCATCCCCCCCTAGCCCACATCCCAGTGGCCTCAAGGATCTGCTGGAAGGAGTCCCTGGGGAGCCTTGCTCAGCAATGGCCCTGGGGGCTCCTTCATGCTCCCAGGGACTGCAGGTATTTTAAAGAACTTTGGGTTTGGCTTTTGCCTTGGAGTCTCTGAGAGGTTTGTGCAATCATTGCCTCCAATTATCTACTGTAATTATTCCCTGGAGAGGCTTTCTCAGTAACAACACTCAGAAGGGCTCATTAATACTACAGGGTACTTCAATTATTTTAAGGTACTTGGTGTTTCCCTTTTGATACACACTGTGTGAGAGGTTTGTACAATCATGGCCCCAATTATCTGCTTTAATGAGTCCCTGGGGGGCTTTGTACTGACACTCAGTGGGGCTCATTAATGGCTTTAGATACTCAAGGTTTTTAAGGTACTCTATGGATTTAAGTATACTTTTAGGGACTTTTAAGGAATTTCCTTCCAAAATTGAGTGCCTGAGAGGTTTTTGTGCCATCCTGTCCTCCAGTTCTCTCCTCCAAGGAGTCCATGAGGAGCCTGTGTTGGGTATTTTCCCTCTTTCTTTTTTACAACAAAGACAAAACTGAAAGAATTTTGTAAGACTTTCTAAAAGCATCTAAACAAACATGAGACAATTAACAATACAACAACAACCACTAAGAGAATTAATAGTCCTGTTTTAGATAGACATCATCCAACCCTTTAGTCCCTTGGACTGGAAGAGTTTATTGAACCAGTCTTTTTTTTCCACTTGAAGCTTCTTGAATCCTTCAAGTACCTGAATGCTCTTGTGGATTGACTAGCTGCGGATGGAGAGGTTCATGCAACAAATACCCTCAGAGTCTGCACAGCCATGCCCCTCTGCCCAGAGTAAAAACTCTATCACTGTTCTGCAAGGTGGCATGTTTGATGGTCTCTATGTCTGAGAGCAGGCCACTCAATGTGAGGGAGGTAGCATTGGTTTGCTTACTTAACAGGCACCCAAGATGGTCTGATTGTCCTAAAGCTTTAGCTGCAGCCACCCAAGGTAGTCCACACTGGGGATGCTCCCATCCAATACCTGGATTAAATCTTGCAAAGCCATCTCTTTGATATCATCCAATACTTCTCTAGGGATACCTGCTGCTTGGTCATCTGGTAGGCTGTGTTGTCCTTCTCCAGCTAGATGGTTGATTCCACTCTTGCCTCATTATTAGCATAGTCGCTATTAATTGATTTAGTAAACACTTCCATCCCCCTTCCCACAGGGTGTATTCTGTAGGTGACAACAACATGGTCATAATATACTTTAAATCATAGGGAGTTAAGACGTGCTGTAAACATGACCCTCATCAGGCCATTAAAACAAGGTAAGTCCCTTCTGTGGTCTATATCTGCCCTACACAGATCCTTGATTTCCCCTCAAACCAATGGCTGATACCTGGGATTCTGCCCCCTTCTTTCATAACATACCAGGGCAACGAGGGGTTTCGAGTCTATTTGCCAGTCTCCTTCCTTAACTGCTTATTTCCAGATCATTTCCCAGAGATCTTCTGGGGTTAAAGGGGTGAGATGGTTCTGGGGAATCGAAACTATTTTCTAAGGAGGAAGAATAACTTGGAGGAGAAACATTTGGATTAGAAATAGTGTGACAGTTGGCCTTAGTATCTTTGACCATGGGGTCATATTATTGCTGGAGGGTGAGGCAAAGGGCACTGCCATTTTGTCAGGTGCTGGGGAGGAAGGGCCTTGATTTAGGATGGCAAACAACTGGACTGGCATTCTGGAGGCATGTCCCAGGATGGAGGTGGAATGATTGACAGTGGGGGTGTGACCCACAGTTGTGGGGGTGGAGTCTGGAGGTTCATTCAGGGCGGAAGAGAAGGTTGTGGTAGCAGGAAATGGAGGAGCCAAGATGGAGGGAGGATGATCGGGCTCTCGAGCCACGTTCAGGCTCCTTCCATCTTAACTCTCCAGGGCATGATACTCCGAGAGAGCATGGCCATCACCATCTTGGACCATTGTGGAAAGTCTGATAAAGGCAGGTTTGGGGCGAGGTCCCGAGTTAGGAGTGACCAATGGATTGAGTTTTCAACACGCTGCTGGCTGGTGAAGGGTCTCAAGGATGGTGTGGATGATGGGGAGTATGTGGGATGCAATGGAGTCCCTTTTGATCAAAAGGTTGTACAATTTAACTTCCACTGAGTCCTAAAATTCAGTGGTATGGATTTCGACACCAGAGGTGTCTGGAAATTCTTTAATGGTCCACCTCATGATTGATTTTTATTCATTCTTTGAAAATATTTCATCATGACCAGTGAGAATTAAAGCATCCATATACACTCCTTTCTACTGTGGACATATGGCTGGCCATTTTCCTTTCTTTGCCTTATGGAGAAGAGCCACCGCAACACCTCAAATTAATTATGGGACATGGGTGCATACTGTAAAAACACAGTGCCAAAATGGGCAATAAAATATCTTGCATTTCCCCAAACCCACCTGCAATCCTATGCAGGTGAAACCATCGTTGTCCCTGCCAGTCCTGGGCAAGGTCCCTTGAAGCAATGATGAATCCGCCAGGCCCAGCACAATCCAAAATCCCAGGGAGCACTGGCCTATCCATCAGCTAACCCCAGCTGACATGACTGACACAGGGAGCCCTGAATATCATGGTCCCTGTTTGGGCACCAAATGTCACAATGAAGGTGGCTTTGACAAACATCCCTGGCTCCCTGAGTTCAGGGTGAGTGTGGTGAAAATGAAAAGGAGCAGGATCAATGGAGTTGTTTAAAAGGAACTTTAATAACAGGGTGAAAAATAATAAATATGGAGAAGTCCAGCACAGTACAAGGGGCAGGATCCTAAAACCTGAGACAAAGGGGAAGCAACAACATAGACACTTGGGGCTAGAAAACTAGAACAATAATCATATAGAAGAAATAAGTAACCAATAAACCAATAGGGGAGTAGAACTTGGACAACTTAGCATAACAACAATAAAGGCTTATGGGGGATTTCTCAAGCTCAACCTAAGTAAATCGAATGATTCCTAGGACTTGAAACTCACGGCCAGTTCTTCTGGGGTAAAATCTGTCTGACTGTGAATTACAGCCGGGCTAACTCCCACATTGCTGATTTGCACTGGCCCCTTGGGACCATGCAGCCCAACAGAGCCACAATGATATCCTTGGTTCCACGAGGCTCCACAGTGTCACAATGGTCCCTTGGATCCATGGTGCTCTGCAGTGTTCCAATGGCCCCTTCATTTCACAAGGCTCCCAAATGTCACATTGGTCTCCATAGGAAGAAAGCCATGGAGCCCCCATGTTTCAGCAGATGATGAACGGCAACCACCAGAGGCCAAGGCAATCCTGACCTGTCTGTCCTGGCAGGTTTGCTTGGAGCAACCCTTGGATATTCAAAATTATGAATGTCGAATCCTAATTTAGAACATTTGTGCCTGGAGAAGGATGATTTTTTCCATACAAAGAAAAGCTAAGAGCCCTTTCCAGTATTCGGAAAATAGGTGAATGCTGGCACTAAGGAGTTAAAGACCAGCCAGACCTGTCTGTCCTGGCACCTTTTGTCTGGCAGCAATCCTTCCATACACAGAAATTTGGAGGTGGAATCCAAATTTTGGCCATGGACGCCAGGAAAAAATGGACAGTTCTTTTCCATAAAAAGGAAAGCCCAGAGCCCCAATGTTTCAGGGGCAGATGGGAGTGGCCTTCCACATTCCAAGGTCAGCCAGACCTGTCAGATGACCCCTGGGAGACCAAGGCAGTCATACCTATTTCATGTTCCCTTGCTTCCAGAGGGCCCTGCAGTGTCACAATGGCTCCTTGCTTCCATGATGCCCTCAGGTGTCATAATGGCCCCTTGGTTACACAAGTCCTTAAGGATCTTAATGGTGTATATGGTTCCACAAGGCCCCACAGTGTCCTAATGGTCTTTGGGTGCCATGAAGCCCCTCTTTATCACCATGGCCCCTTGGTTCCATTGGGGTCCAGTAGTGCAACCATGATCCTCTTGGTTCTACAAGTTCCTATAGTGTCACAATGGCCCCTTCCTTCCATGAGCCCCTGCAGGATCGCAATGGCCCTTTGGTTCCATGGGGCCCCACAGTGTCACAATGGTCTCCATGATTCCATGGGGCCTTGCAATGCTCTCCACAGATCAACGGTGCCCTGCAGGATCACAATGGCCCTTTGGTTCCACAAAGCCCCGCTGCTTCACACTGGCCCCTTGGGACCATGCGGCCCATCAGACCCACAATGATGTCCTTGGTTCCATGAGGCCCCACAGTGTCACAGTGGTTCATTGCATCCATGGTACTCTGCAGTGTCACTATGATACCCTGCATTTCACAAGGCTCCCGAGTGTCACAATGGTCTCCATGGCTCCTCAAGACCCCACAGTGTCACAGTGGCCCCTTGGATCCATGGCACTCACAGTGTCACAATGATCCCCTTGGTTCCACAGGTTCCTACAGTGTAACAATGCCCTTTGGCTCCACAACACGCTGCAGTGTCACAAGGGACTATAGGAAGGAAACAAGTGAGCCCCAGTGGTGCAGGGTCAGATGATAGGCAGTCACCAGAGGCCAAGGCTGGCAAGACTTGACTGTATTGGTAGATTTTTTTGGAGAGTAACCCTTGAATATAGGGAATTTTAGAGGTAGAATCCTAATTTTGGCCATGTGAGCCTAGACAAGAAAGAGAGTTCTTTTCCACAGGAAGGAAAGCACAGAGCCCCAGTGCTTCACGGTCAAATGGGAAGTGGCCCTTGGCATGTCAAATTCAGTGGGGCCTGTCACACAGTCCCCAAGAGGCCAAACCAGGCAAACCTGTTCCATGTTCTCTTTTTTTAAAATGGTTCCCCACACTGTCACAATGGTCTCCTTGATTCCACGAAGTCTTGCAGTGTCACAATGGCTTCTTGGTTTCATGAGCCCCAACAGTCACAGGGTTCCCTTGGCTCCATGCGGCCCCGCTGTGTCAGAATAGCTCCTTGTTTCTATGGACCTCAGTGTTTGATTACTGACCCTTGCGCCCATAGGGCCCCTGAGTTGCACAATGATCTCCTTGATTCCATAAGGTTCCGTAGTGTCCTTGGACCCGCATTGTCACAAGTGACTCATGGCTCCATGAGGTTCCATATTGTCACTCGGGTCGCTGTCATAGGCTGGATGAGATCGATGTCCCGAGATACCTTGGGATGTTTGAAATACACGTGTGTGGCCAGGGCCGGGTCAGGCTTTGGTTCGTGGTGGGACAGAGCCCCGCCCCTTGTCCTGGCCTGGCAGAGCTGTCAATCACAAAGCTGTGCCAACCCCACTCTGATTGGCTGAGCTGTCAATCAATCACACAGTAACAGCTGGTGCCTAGCCTGACTCTGATTGGACAAGCAACTGGCAGTCCCACCCCAGGGGCAGGCCCATGAAGGCCCAGAGTGTTAAAAGGCAGAGCACAAGACCAGCCCATGGTCTGGATCCTGCCTTCTCCAGGGGTTCTTCCATTGGTGACGCTGGAGCCCAAGCAGTTGGTACCTATGTGAGTTTCTTTCTATAGATCTTCTGTCTTTCTGATGTTCTCTATTTCTTCCCCTTCTAATCCTACTTACCTGGAACATTTTTGGGTAACTAAGCATCTTAAGGGTTAAAGATTTTTAGGTTAAACCCTTTGCCAAATTTCCTTGACTGTCCAAATTTTGCCAGTAAAATTTGGTGTCATTTTGACCTCTTAGCTCAGTTGATTAGAGCATGGTGCTGGTATCACCAAGGCTGTGGGTTCAATCCCTGTGTGGGCCATTCACTTAACAGCTGGACTTGATGGTCCTCGTGGGTCCCTTCCTACCAAGAATGTTCTTTGCATCTGCCCATGTTGACAATATCTGGTTGGTGTTTCTCCTGTGCACCAAACTCAAGGAAAGGAAGCTTTGGTTATCCCCAGCATTTCAGTGTTTTGGGGTGTTCCAGCCCTGCAGGCTGACAATGGCCTCTTGTTTCCATGAGGCCTCACAGTGTCCCACTGGCCCCTTGGTTCCATGGGGATCTGCAGTGTCACACAAGTTTATGACATTTGTCCTTGCTGTCCCTCACATCACCCTGGCCCACAAACAGCCCCGAGGCAACCGTGAGGGACAGGCCCTGCTGTCCCAGGCTGGGCTCAGGGCTTGGCCTTTCTGCTTCCCCCAACCAGCCCAGGCCTTGCTCAGCATTGCAGTTCCCTGCTCAGAGCCTTTTGCTCCCTGCAGTCCTGGCCTCAAGGATCTGCTCTCACCAGTCCTTGGGGAGCCTTTGGCACTCCCTGCCCTCAGTGGGGCCCAGCGATGCTCCAAGGCACTTGGAGTTTTGCTTCTGACTTCTCGAGCAGCTTCTTCATCCTTCTCTCAGTGCCTAAGGGTCCTGGACTCAGACCCAAATCCACTGTGGGGATCATCAAAATACAGAAAGCCCTCAGGAGCTCTTTTCCTTCCTTCCTTCCTTCCTTCCTTCCTTCCTTCCTTCCTTCCTTCCTTCCTTCCTTCCTTCCTTCCTTCCTTCCTTCCTTCCTTCCTTCCTTCCTTCCTTCCTTCCTTCCTTCCTTCCTTCCTTCCTTCCTTCCTTCCTTCCTTCCTTCCTTCCTTCCTGCCTTCCTTCCTGCCTGCCTGCCTTCCTGCCTTCCTTTCTGCCTCCCTGCCTGCCTCCCTTCCTTCCTTCTTTCTATCCAGGGCTTTTGCAGCTGATTGGAGTCAGTTTGGAGTTCTGTTAAGGAGAAAGATTTCAAAATGCACCTCATCCTTTTTTTCTTTAATTAAGTGAGTATTTATTATTTTCCAGATCAGAGAAGAGCTGAGAGAAGCATTACCCAGGTGATCTTGATGCTGAATGTCTCCTTAGGAGGTCTGGGCACAGAGAAGAATGAGCCCCTTGAGGGCTGACCCTGTTTGGACAAGCTGCTCCTCACCCCCAGCCTCACCATGTCTGACATGGCCCACCTGCACAGACATCCCTGTGCCCTGCAGCAGAACCTTGTCCCCTGAGCTCTGCAGCTCCATGTCCCAGCCCATTGCACCATGTCCCACCTACTCTCCTCAGAGCTCTGCCTGCACACAGGCCCAGGAGAAGTTTTCCTTTTGGGAAGGAAAGAATGGAAAAGCCTGAGCAGGTTTCCTGAACAACAAACCCCACTCAGGAACCACCTGCTCACTACAGGCTTCCTGGAATGGTGTCACCTTTCTCCAAGGTACAGTGTGAGCAGAAATGATCTCTGGGAGCAGAATTCTCTGTCTGTGTCCTTTCCCTGGATCTCCGTTGCAGATGGAAGCTGCTGGTGCGGTCCTCACCTTTAACCTCTCTCTTGAATGCAAACAGATGTTTCCAGCTGTATTAAGCAGGATTTGCTTAATGTTTCTACGAAACTTTTGTGTTCCTCATGGAATGAAGGGGCCAGGTGCCATTTTGACACTGAGGAAGTGACATGGAAGCAAGGAGCCAATTGTGACACTGGGGTGCCATGGAACCAAGGGGCCATGGTGACACAGCAGGGCCATGTGGATCCAGTGGTCCATTGTGACACTGTGGATCCAAGGAGACAATGGAGACACCCCCAGAACTTCATGGAACCAAAGAGTCCATGGTGACCCAGCAGGGCTGCATAGTGACACTGCCCATCCAAGGAAGCCATTGTGACACTGCGGAAGCTCATGGAGCGAGGGAGGCCATTGTGACACTGAAGAACTTCATGACACCAAATATCCATGGTGACACAGCAGGGCATCATGGGAACCAAGGAACTGCTGTTGACAGTACAGAAACTCATGGAACCAGGGACCCTTGTGGCACTGCAGAAGCAACAGAGCTGCTGGACCTTGTGCCCTGGCTCTGCACAGCTCCTTGGGAGGCACAGCAGGAGCAGCACCCTGTGAGCCTCGGGAATGCCCCTCTGGGATCTATGGCACACACTCCCAGGGGCTGGAATGGCAGTTCCCAGCCAGGAAAAGATGTTCCTGCCCTCAAAGGCAAAGCTCTTAAGAAGGAGCCAAAGGCCAAGTGGAGCAAGATCTTACAGTGACATTTCACTGCCAGCCTTCATAACTTCACCCATGGCTGTGGAAGCTCATGGATAAGGAATTAAATCAGGGCAGGGTCTTTGGTGGGAGCTGACCTGGCTCAAGGGAGACACCGAGAGAGAAACAGAGCAGGCAAAGAAAGGCAGGAGAGAAAGGAGGACACAAACACAATCAGCTGAGAAGGTGACACTCTGAAAAACAGAACCGGAACTGATGGAAAATGAATGGGACAGAAATTAATAGTTCTGAAAATTTTATTTACTGTCAAAATACATCTCACACACCCAGCCCCCCACAATCCTGGTCCCACACCCTCAAATTTGGATGCCACTTCTCCCATTCTGTATCCAGTCCCATCTCAGCCTGAAGGCTGTGGAATTGAGTAATTTTAGCATGGGACTGAGTTTTTATGAGGTGGGAACAAGGCAATTTATAATGGGATTGAGCCCCTTGAGGGTAAGATTGAGGTGTTTTCAGTGGGACTGAGTCGTTTTGAGGTGACAGATCAATCCATCTTGAATTTTGGAGTGCAAAGATAGGGAGAACCCTTCCTGAAATCCCCCAAGAACCCACAAATCTTCCAGAATATGTCCCAAAACGATAAATTGCTGCTCAAGTATCTGTTAACTGATGGAACTTTAGACATCATTGATAAATTACTTTCTTTTTAGTCCTATTCCAGGTGTTTTGATGTGATAAAGAAAAATCAAGAGGAAATTGGGGCCAAACCAAAAGGATAACCAGCCAGGTGTCCTCCCAGCACAGATCACTGAATGTGGGTCAGCAGGGCTCTGCCCAACGTGGATCCTCCCACGGGGGATGAAGCTGGAGTGGTACATTAAGGTCTTCCTGCAATTGGAGCATTTCGAGGGCTTCCCTTACCAGTGCCTCTGTTGGTGTTTGGTCAAGTGAGAGCTGTGGGTGAAGCTCTTCCCACACTGAGGACACTCGTAGGGCCTCTCCCCAGTGTGGATGTGCCGGTGGGTGACGAGGGTGGAGTTGTCTCTGAATCCCTTCCCGCAGTCGGGGCATTGGAAGGGCCTCTCGTCTGTGTGAATCCGCTGGTGCCAGAGGAGATTGGAGCTGGTGTGAAACCTCTTCCCACACTGGAGACACTCGTAGGGCCTCTTTCCAGTGTGGATGGTGTGGAGAGTTAGGGATCTGTGTGCAGAAGAAATCGGGCTGTACGGTCAGTCAGGACCCCCCCCCCCCCCCCCCGCAGTCAGACCTTTGCTCTGTACCTGGCCGCACCCAGCCAGACGTGAGCAGAAGGAAATGACACTGACTGCCCAAGCTATAAAAACCCTTGTGACCCCTCAATAAACGCCATTTGCTGTCCGCCACGTTGGTGTCAGGAGCTTATGGACTGAGTGACCCTGGGGTTAGGGCCACCGTGCTGGACTAAGAACCAGGTTGCCACACCTTGAGAAGGCAACATCTGGTGCGGAAAACCCGGGACACGATCACCGCCCAGGGTTCAGGGATCGCCTGGATGAGGGACCGGTGGCTGCACAGCTGGCCTCATGCAGCGGGGGGGACGCCCCCAGACCAGCGAGGAGCATGGACGCTATCACGAAAGTCATAAGTCAGATCCACACGCAGTGGGGTATCGAGGGTAAGCTTAAGGATTTATGTCTCGTAGTGCCAAGACTGATTAAGCTTGGGGCTATAGAAAGCCCAGTAGAAATTCTCCATCCGGAGATTTGGGATATTTGCACGAAGGCTCTAGTCGAGGAAACCATGTCCTCAGGCTCAGGGAAAGCCCTCAAATCCTGGGGCAGGGTTATCCAGGCTCTGCAAAAAGCTCAGCAAGAGCAAGAAACTTGGAAAGCCATGCGAACTTGTTTATTAGCCACGCCGCAGTTGGGGGTAGGGGCAGCGACGCAAACCGTGGAGGACTTTGACCCGGTCGGGTGCGCGGAGGCACGAACGCCAGAACCCCCTCAGCGACCGGACTCACCATCGGAGGGGGGGGAATACGCGCGGACGTTTTGGCAGGGGCTAGCACAGGAGGCGCGGAATGCTGCTATAATATCGGACCCCGAAGCGGTTGATAAAAACGCACCCCCCCCATATGCGTTTGAAAATGGTGCTGGAGTGAGTGACCAGGGCTGGAATGATGACACGGGGGGAGGAAATGCAGAAGACTCGCTGAACACCGCAAACGTGGGTGAGCGGGGAGGAGGGGCGGCCCCCGAGAAGACCAATCAAAGCGCTCATTTTAAATTTGGTCCTTATAGGGCAAGGACCTCCCCCAGCAGGAGGCGGGGGGAGGCCAGCGGGAGGGAACGGCCCAACCCCTACAAGAAGGGGCGGGGTCGGATCCCGAGAAAACGGCTGAGCAGCCCGGAAATTTCCGGCCAGTCAACTTCTGGCTCGGACTCTGACTCAAGTTGAGACGGGCTCGAAAGTTGGTCGGAGGATTCCGACACCGACTCGGACTGTAACAAAAAGGGAGCAGCGGCATACAAGATCACTAGCTGCAGCGCTCCTGCGTGGGTTAAGGGGATATCAGAGAAAGATCAAACCCTGCTTACAGACAGGTGGAAAATAAAAATGGCTTGCGCGGAGTGGGCTCCATCTGCCACACTGCTGTTCCCAGTCCTTGGGGAGGCGGGCAGACAGAAATCAAAGAACCTACTCCCCAGGAAACCCGAAAAACGTACAGGCAATTGTTAAAGCGGTTGTAGACAGGGGGATTAATTCTGCCATGGTTTCCACATTCATTGACAGCGTTTTTGGAGGCAATTATATGCTTTCCTTTGATATCAAACAGACTTACAGGATGATTTTCGATGGGGCGGGGATGATCGTTTCTAAACAGGAATGGGAGGACAATTGTGTAAAGCAGCTAGCCTTAGTAACAGGGGCAGACCATCCACTGCACGGCTCCAGCATACAGAGTCTAATGGGCACAGATCCCACTATGATCACCCCCAGGCACAGGCTGAGGGCCTGCGGGCCCCTGAGGTTATGACAACAACCCGTGCTGCCCGAGAAGCCAGCCGTGTTGCTTCCAAAGTAATAGCCAGACCATCGCCATGGTCCACTATAAAGCAGAGTGAGAGTGAGAGCTTCACTCAGTTTGTGGACCGCCTTCAGGCAGCATTAGATTCCTCTGCATTACCCTCAGAGGCAAAGGGTCTTGGCGTAGCAGACTGCCTACGCCAGCAATGCAACTCAGCCACCAAGGACATTTTAAGATCACTGCCACCCGGGTCCAATGTTGCTGCCATGATCAGCCACGTTGCAAAGGAAGAACACCTAGCTCCCATCCAAGCAGCAGTTCACACTGCAACAACCAGTGTGATGGCATGCTTTAAGTGTGGCCAGGCAGGCCACATGGCAGTTAACTGCCCCCAGTCGGACGCCCCCGCAACCCATACGCCCCACTACCAGGAAAGAGAGAGAGACCCCCAAGCAACCCGACATCACCTGAGAAGCTTGCACCATCAAAATCAAAGCGGCAACGGTATCTCTGTGTGATCTTGTTTCTAGGGTTAGCAGGCGGAGGACAGGCAGACCCAAAACATTACCCTCACCAGCCATTCAGGTGGGTTCTATGCCATCTCTCAGGTGAGGGGGTCATCAAAGAAATTGTCACAGCCAACACCCCATCTTTCGAGTTCAGGCTAAAAGACATTTTTCCCTTGCATACAGGGCACCCCAAATTTGAGGAGACAACATTATTTCAGACCTACTGGTGCCCTGCTTCCAACCCAGAAAAAAGTTACTGTTATTACCCAGGGTACGGATATTGTGGATATTGGGGGTGTGAAACTATTGTGACAAGCAATAGATGGAAACCACAACAGCCTGATAAGTTCCTGCAAATTAAGTATGCTCCCCACGGCTGTCTCGAACCAAAATTTGATATGGATGGGTACGTGATTTTGCCCCAAGGTGGGAAACAGCACACCTGCACAGGCTATATAATGACAATCCTGCAGCCAAGCCATGATGGCTGGGCCCTGGGCAAAGTGTGGACAGCGTTTGTTTATCTCTCTCGACACATCTGGGTGAACATACAAGTTATCAGATTCCTACCTCCAATATCCCAATCAGTCGGACCCAATCCGATTCTTGCAATGAGTAGACCCAGGAAGGGGATCGCAGCTAACGGTAGTTCTAGCCACAAAACACAGATGCTAAAACTTACTTCCTCCCCATCCGATCTCTTAGCCAAACCAACCCTCTCCAATCCATTCTTAAGTGTGTTAAATACTATCTTCTTATCGTTAAACTAATCCAACCCAAACATCACAGAGTCAGGCTGGTTATGCTATGATGCACAACCCCCTTTTTACAAAGGTGTTGCCCTCAATCTCCCATTCATCTTCTCAAAGGCAGACAATCCACGCCAATGCAGATGGGACACCCCCTGGAGAGGCATTACCCTAAGTCAGGTTACGGGCCTAGGTAAATGCTTTGGCAATGCAACCTTGGCAAAGCAGATGGGCAACGTCTGCCGGGAATTCATCAAACTTAAGGGAGGGAAGTTCCAGTGGGTGATCCCAGCTGCATTGGGAATGTGGGTCTGTCAACGATCTGGGGAAAGCCCATGTGTACCTCTTGACAAATTCAATCATTCTACTGACTTTTGTGTCCAAGTTTTAATTGTCCCCAGAGTCCTGTATCGCCAGGAAGAAGAGGTGTACCGCTTGTTCGAGGAACCCGACCGGCTCCACAAATGAGAAGTGGTAACAGGCATCACCATCGCAATGCTCCTCGGTTTAGGAGCTAGTGGCTCTGCCACAGGCATCTCGGCCCTTGCAACACAACATCAAGGACTGGCACAATGCAGATGACTGTCAACGAGGACTTGCAGAGGATCGAGAAATCCATTTCTTCCCTAGAAAAATCCCTTTCCTCGCTCTCAGAGGTTGTCCTCCAAAACAGGCGAGGACTGGACCTTTTGTTCATGCAGCAAGGAGGCCTGTGTGCCACCTTGAAAGAGGAATGCTGCTTTTATGCGGACCCCACCGGAGTCGTGAGAGACTCCATGGCCAAAATGAGAAACTGACTAAACTTAAGAAAAATGGACAGAGAAGCTCAACAGGGCTGGTTCGAGTCGGGGTTCAACCGGTCCCCATGGCTCACCACCCTGATTTCTACCCTAATAGGCCCACTCGCTATAATCTTACTAACCCTAATCTTCGGGCCTTGCATATTAAACAAACTGGTGCTATTCGTTAAAAAGCATTTAGAAATGGTTAACATTATGTTTGTCGAGCACCGACAATTACTTTAAGGTGTGCCAGTTAGTAACACACAATTTTATACTAATTTTACTAACCCATGAAATTTTGTAACCTCTACATTTTATAACTTTATACGATTTTTACTAATCATGAGGGAGGGGGAAAATGTGGAGAGTCAGGGACAAGCGTGCGGAAGAAATCCGGCTGTACGGTCAGTCAGAACATCTCCCCCCCTGCAGTCAGACCTTTGCTCCATACCTGGCCGCACCCAGCCGGACGTGGGCAGAAGGAAATGACACTGACTGCCCAAGCTATAAAAACCCTTGTGACTCCTCAATAAACGCCATTTGCTGTCCACCACATTGGTGTCAGGAGCATATGGACTGAGTGACCCTGGGGTTTGGGCCACCGTGCTGCACTAAGAACCAGGTCGCCACGCCTTGAGAAGGCAACAGGGTCAATGTGCTTCTCTTTCTTATGGGAAAAAAGCACCTTTCACATCCAGGCACCCATAACCAAAGTTGGCAATCCACCTCCAGAATTCCCTATATCCAAGGATTTCTCCCACACAAAAAGCTGCCAGGAGAGACAGGTCTGGCTGGCCTTGGTTTCTGAAGAGCTGTCTCTCATCTGCCTCTGAAACACTGGGCCTCTGTACTTTCCATCTTACTGAAAAGAACTCTTCTTCCTACCTTGGTGCCCATGGCCAAATCTGAGATTCCAGCTCCAAAATTCCCTATATCGAAGGATTTCCCCCAGATGAAAGGTGCCAGGAGAGAAAGGTCTGGCTGAGTTGGCCTCTCAGGAGCCTTCTCTCTCTGCTTCTGCCCCTGAAACACTTGGGCTCTGTGCTTTCCTTCCTGTGGTAAAAACCATCCTAGATATCATAGATATTTGCAGAAATGGCCAAAATTGGGATTCCACCTGCAAAATTCCCTATATCCAAGGGCTGCTTTCAGACCGAAGCTGCCAGGACAGAGAGCTCTGACTGGCCTTGGCCTCTGATGGCCGCCTTTCATCTGGCCCTGAAACACCGGTGTTCCGTGCTTTCCTTCCTGTGGAAAAGAACCGTCCTTCTTCTCCAGGCCAAAACTGGTATTCCACCTCTAAAATTCCCTATATCCAGAGATTGCTCCCTGACAAAATCTGCCAGCATCATCTAATCTGGCTGCCCTTGGCCTCTGGTGGCTTCCCCTCATCTGCCCCTGGAACACTGGGGCTTGGTTGCTTCCTTCCTATGGAGACCATGGTGACACTGTGAGGACCTGGTGGAACCATGGAGACCATTGTGACACTTTGGGATACCATGGTGACACTGTGGGACTTCATGGAACCAAGAGACCACCATGGCTCTGTGGGGCCTCATGGAACCATGGAGACCATTAGGACCCTTCAGGGCCTCGTGTAACCACAGGGCCATTGTGACACCTCAGGGCCTCATGAAGCAACAGAGACACTGGGACATTGTGGGGCCTCATAGAACCAGGGGAACATGGAACAACTCTGGCTGATTTGGCCTCCCAGGGGGGACCTGACAGGTCTGGCAGATCTTGGAATGTCAAGGGCTGCCTCTCAACTGCCCATGAAACACTGGGGCTCCATGCTTTCCTTCCTATGGAAAGAACTCTCTCTCTTTTCAGAACCCCATGGACAAAATTGGTATTCCCCACTAAAAATTTCCTGTATGCAAGGGTATTCGCAGAAGAAAAACCTGCCAGATCTGCCTGGCCTGGGCTTCTGGTGGTCACATCTCATCCTCCTTGGAAGCACCAGGGCTCTGTGCCTGCCTTCCTATGGAAAAGAACTGGCCTTGTCCAGGGGCCATAGACAAAAATTGGAATTTGGTTGCCAAAATTCCATCTCTCCTGGGATTGCTCCCAGACAAAAGCTGGCCAGATAGACAGCTCTGCCTGGTCTTGGCCTCTGGTGATATTCTAAGACCATGAGCAGAATGTTTTCATCTGAAACACCTTGGAGAGTGCAGAAAGATCTCCCAGGCTGGGATTTGCAGGCCTCAAGAACATAACTCATGTATGGAGGCTTGTCGACGGAAGGGAACCAGGACATCAGTTTGATCATCACAGGCTCAATTTTATTGATCAGTACGGCGGGTTAAATACAGTTAATAATGAGCTTCATACATATTGCAAAAGTTGAGCTCAGGATTGGTCAGCTTACATATCAGCACCTACGCCTACTTCTACATTCCTATGGTTCTACTTTTGATACTTTCTACATATTCTCAGGATATATTCAGGACTAATCTCAACTCCCTATCCTCATGTTGCAGCAAGGTCACTGCTGACTCTTCCTTTCAGCTTGCTGACTGCTGACTTTTCTCCTTCAGCTTAACCAGTGGCATTATATCAGTGTGGCCTTTCTCAGCTAACCAATTATTAATAATGCTCTCCACATTTCCCCCGTTTTCTTCTTGTGCAAGGAGATTAGTTTGCCATGTTTTTGCTATTGTACGGCTGACCATGTTTTGAATACAGTTAAAGATACAAGGCAAAATAAGCAAAAACAGTAAAATTACACCCAGCAGTCCTATAGCATAGATCACAAGGTTCCTCAGCCACGGTCCGAGTCCCAGGCCTTTAAGCCATTCGTCAATTCCTAAACCGTCTTCTTCCTTAAGTTTTTGAAGTCCCTGTTGTAATTCTTTTATCTTAGTGTGAATGGACACCGAATGATCAGACAGATTCATGCAGCACATTCCCTCGAACTCTTCACATCCATGTCCTTGTGCTAAGAGCAAAAAATCTACAGCAGCTCTATTTTGCAAAACAGCATGGTTAACACTTTGCACATCTGCAGTTAGCATGTCTAGAATTTTTTAAGTCTTGTTCAGCTCATCCCTTGCCCAGCATCCTAATTGTTTTGCTAAATTCATGGCTTTATTGGCAGATCCTCCTGGTAAGATAGTTGAAACCACCACCTGTTTGAATGTGCCCCAAAACCGTGGATCTCCTATCTTGCTGCAGTCTAAGTCATGTATGCTACGTTTTCTCCTGTTTGAATTTTGACTCAGCTGCATTAGCAAGGACACATTAGGATGAAACAGTGACAATTTTCCCAAAAAACAGGGTCCACCCTGTGGTTTAGCTGGTATACCATTCCATGCCCTGTCTCCACAAATCAAAAATATTCCTGTGGGTAATTTCATTGGTGCTGTGATATTTGTGCCATTACATTGACTGTAATGCTGTGGAGAGAATTCACTCACATTCAGGGATGAATCTAGGGTGGCCCATGTTTCTTTAGGTTGGTTTAAATTCTGAGCACCCGAAAGTTTGAAGCTAAACCATCCACCAGCTGTAGTGTTAGATATGCTGGCATTTGTACTTCCAAAAAGATCCAATTCCTCAGGAGGAGAATGCAAAGAGGTGTTAAGTGATTGGATTAGTAAGCATTGACGATAGCCATCACTCTGACCTGCAGTATACCCTTGTTGCGCCGGCAATGTGATGTTTGACATGTTAGACATACATAAGGTTTGATTGTTTATCAAACTACAAAATTCTCCAGGAGACCACACAAGAAGTCCCACCAGGCATGTTCGAAATGGGTTAGTGACTCCTCCAAGACTAAGACAAAGTGATGATTGGTTAGTTTGATTAGCAAGTGTTACCCATAAATTTTCCCTTGGTTGACTAAAGTGTGTTACTCCTACTGCTTCACTTGCTACAGCATTGAGCAGTATTACAAAAACAAACCTCATTTTTCTTTCTGCTTGCTTTGCTTCTCCTTTTCTTCCTTCTGCTTGCGTTGTTTTTCCTTTCTTCGCTGTCTTTTCCCTGGTTTGCTAGATTGTCTATTGTAAGGCTGAGTCAATTTTTGAATATACTGATCTAATTCTAAATCAGCATCTTTGCTCACAGGTATAGCATGAGGTAAGTTTGCAGGCAAATCAGCTTTACAGCGAGCTGCTATGATGCGTGAGGCTTTAGTAATTTCAAATATTCTAAGGTTTTCCTGTAACTTCCACCTAAGATATGCTATAACCACTTGTTCTGCACTCTCAAAGAGTTGTAATCCTGTCCGTCCCGGCAGGCCAGTACTTTGTTCAAGAGCTCTAACCCAGAAATTATTTCGAATCCACCTTCCAGAACAAGGGGCTCACCATAAATAATCTACTGACCTCTGTGAATACCAATAAACCTGATTACAATCTGCACAATGCAAAGCTACCCATGCATAGCACTTATCATTATCCCTTTTGCAAACATAACAAGGAAGTGAATATAAGTAAGGACCAGTATAAAATTCTGGTTCTTCAATCCAAAGCAACCAATTCAATGGTGGTGACCGCAAAGCCTCTTCAGCTTTTTTACTATATGAGGCTAACAGCTCAAGGTCTTTCTTTAACACATGGCGTATCTTATTTCGTAATCATAGTTCTAGTTCGTTATCCTCCTCAACAACTATATCCTCCTGAGGGTCCCACAACTGTAAAATTGTTCTAATCATAGAAAATTAATTAGCAATCACTGATATCCTTATTCAAATGAGACCGTTCCCTTTTTGCCTTCCTTTTCTTATCTGTCTTCAATCTTGCTGCTCCTGATTTTACTGGTCCTGCCACTTGCAAACTCAATTTTTGCAACTTGTCAGTGCAGCAATCTAATGCTCTATCAGGATCCCCTTGGAAGGGTCCTACAACTGAATGCTGTGTTAAAGGCACTAATTTCCTACACCTTATAGAAACTATACGTGATTTACTTTGAACCTTAATTCTATTCACAATACATTGTATTTCCCATCGATAATAAGCAAGAATTTTCTGTTCAGGAGACTCATAAAGATTTAAAGCTATATATGCGTTTTGCCCTGTTTGTCTCCTTAATTCATCTTGCCAGCTTTTGCCCCACGTGTGCTCGTGTTCACAAGTATGACACCACAAATCCCGTAATAATGATTGTTCTATCCAAAAAGTTCTTTCACAACCCCCACAACGTAGAGCTATCCAGGCAGCACAATGTGGATTGTGACAGTCAAGGCAATGTAGTTTCGCTGGATCTGTTAAGTGAAAAGTTGATAATGAGTCAATAAAACCAATCAACTCCTGGGCCGTCCGATAGTGACGTGTCAGTGCTCTGTCCACCGCTTCCGAGTACCCCTTCAATTGTAACAGTAGTGGTTGTAGGACTAGAAGCAGTTTCTTCCCCAGTCGCACCTTGTCCTCCTCCGTAAGGCGATCCACCAGAGGCTGCATCAATAACAGGTTTAGTCCACTTAGCAGGCACCCACAAAGGCCCTGTAGGTGAGGAAACACAAAGATACCCCCGACCCCAATATAATACTTTTGCAGGTTTTTCCCATAATCCTGTACTTGGGTTCTTATACTTAACCCAGACCTCTGTTTCCTTAGTATTTTCCTGACCTGACCTCGGATGATGTTTCATTGCAGGAGGGGTATCATCTTCCCCAAAAATGCATAAATGATTGATCACATAAAAACCTTAGCCAAACATGCTTGTGGATCTGTCAAATCTTGATGTTTTTCAATATACTGCTTAAGGGTACCGTTTGCTCTTTCCAATATTGCCTGTCCAGTAGGAGAGTGTGGAATACCTGTCACGTGCTTAACAGACCACTGATTCAGAAATTTCCGAACCCTAGCACTTACATAAGCTGGGCCATTATCCATTTTGATACTCTTTGGAACTCCCATAACAGCGAAACAACTTAACAGATGTCTGATAACCTGTATAGCTTTCTCTCCTGCCTGAGCCGTAGCCCATATGTAATGACTATATGTATCTATGGTGACGTGCACATGCTTGACTTTACCGAATCCATCTATGTGTGTAACATCCATTTGCCATTTCTCATTTATTTCTAAACCTCGAGGATTAACCCCGATGCCTAGACCTATCCCACCATTATGATAACTACATGTTGGACATGCTCTGACAATGGCCTTGGCTTGTGACAAACTCAGCTCAAAGTGTTTTGCTAAACCTCTTGCATTTTGATGATATCTACTATGTGCTTCTCTGGCCAATGTGTGCTTGTCAATAGGACAAGAATTATCAATGGTTAGGGTAACCAATTTATCTGCATGTTCATTCCCTTCTCCTAAACGTTCAGACCATTTATGGCTCCTAATATGAATCACAGAATATGCTGCATTTCTCTCTCGTAAAGCCTTCCTTAACTGTATCAATAACTCATACAATCGTTTATTATTCACTTCCTTAATTGCTGCTTCCTCTATTCGTTTGACTACTCCTGCAACATACATAGAGTCTGTGACCACATTTAAAGACTCCTGTAAGTTGGACACCGCCCATACTACTGCTAACAATTCCAAAGTTTGTAAGCTATCTGCAGGGTCTGCTGTGAGGAGTTGATGCTTCCATTGTCCTTTTTCTTGCCAGGTAACAGCAGCACGCCTTGATTTCTTTCCTGCATCTGTAAAAGCTGTAATAGCTCCTTCTATGGGGTTTTCTTCTCTCAAAGGTCGAGTGATCCAGTTCCATTCTGTCATCCATTGCAAAACTCTAGGCACTAATTTACTAGTTTCTACTTTAGCAGGTGACATCAATAATGCTTCTTGTAAATTCTTTGAATTTATCAAGTACCACTGTTGAAGTGAGGGGAGAACGACCAATCCTTTGATGCATCGAACTCGATTTATTGATCGATCAGTCAGCTTAAATAATAGTGTTAACGAACTTCATGCATATTCCGAAATACAGGTTTATGATAGGCTAACATAGAAAACTCTAACCACACCTTTTGTTTTACTACACCATTGATTGTTTACACAAAACAAAACCAGTGTTCTCACTGTGATACGAACGGTTCCCAAAACTTCCACATCTGTTCTCAGGGTGCCATCTTTTCCCAGAGAGAGTGTTACACTTGTTATGAGAAGACTGCCTGAGAACTTCATTGTTTATACAATGATGCCTGAAAGAGTCTAATTGTTTATAGAAGTCAGGCTGGGAACTGCTTCACAGCTACCTGTTACTTTTCTCTCAATTTCATGGCTTCGTGGCCTTTTTCTTCAAGCCATGCCTGAACTAAACTCTCCACACTTCCCCCGCTTTTTTCTTTAAGAGAAAGGAGGTTAGTTTGCCAGGTATTCTCTATCATCCTACTAACCATCTTTTGGATACAGCTACAGAAACAAGGTAATATAAGTAAAAGCAATAAGAATACCCCTAATATCCCTATAGCATATGTTATAAGGTTTCTTAGCCAGGGTCCCAATCCGAAACTTTTCAGCCACTCATCAATACCCAATCCTTCTTCTTCCTTAAGTTTGTTAAATCTTAGCCGTAGCTCTTTTAACTTAGCATGAATAGATACAGAATGATCAGATAAGTTCATGCAACACATTCCTTCAAACTCTTCACACCCATGGCCTTGTGCTAATAATAAGAAATCTATAGCAGCTCTATTTTGTAGAACAGCGTGATTAACACTTTGGACATCTGAAGTTAACATATCTAATATCTGTGAAGTTTTATTCAGTTCACCCTTAGCCCAACACCCTATTTGTTTTGCTAGAGTCAATGCTTTGCTGGCAGCACCCCATGGTAGGAAAGCTGAAACCATCACTTGCTTAAATTTACTCCAGAACCATGGATCTCCTATTTGACTACAGTCTAAATTATGTAAGCTACGCTTTTGCCTGCTTATCTTATGGCTTAATTGCATTAGCACAGATATGTTAGGGTGGAATAGAGATAACTTGCCTAAATAACAAGGTCCACCCTGAGGCTGGACAGGTATACCATTCCAGGCTCTATCTCCGCAAATTAGAAATATACCCGTAGGTAATTTCTTAGGTGTTATGATGCTAGAGCCTTTACAATGATTGTAGAGTTGTTTAGACACTATGTTTGGCTTTAGAGCTGAATCCAGGGTAGCCCACGTTTGTGTATGTGGATTCATCTTTTGAGGATTAGAATAATCAAAGCTAAACCACCCACCATCGGAAGTGCTGGTCATGCTAGCATTTGCACTCCCGAAGAGCTCCAATTCCTCAGGTGGAGAATGCAAAGGAATATTAAGTGATTGAATTAACAGGCATTGACGGTAGCCGTCACTCTGACTGGCAGTATACCCTTTAGGCAATTTAATATTTACCATACTGCGCATACATAAGGCACGGTTATTAATAAACTGCAGAATTCTTGAGGAGACCAAACTGGAAGTCCTACCAAACATGTTCGAAAGGGGTTAGTAACTCCTCCAATGCTGAGACAAAGCGATGTCTGATTAATCTGCCTAGCAAGTGTTAACCATACATTATCTCTAGATTGACTAAAATGTGTTACCTTTAATTCTTCAGCTACCACTACACCAAGTAATATAATAAAAGGAAACCTCATTTTTCTGGTTTTACTTTGACCTTCTTTTTCTTATCAGTTTTTAACCTTACTGTTCCCGAGGCCCGAAGACCACACCTTTGTAACCTTCTAATGCAGTTGTATAATGCCTGATTGGGATCTCCTTTTATAGGCCCTACAACGGAATGTTGTGTTAAAGGCACCAGTTTTCTACACCTTACAGAGATAATATATGATGCGCTTTGAGCTTTAACCCTTTTCAAAATACACTGTACCTCCCACCGATAATAAGCCAAGATTTTCTGCTCATGTGACTCATAAAGAGCTAAAGCTGATGCAGTGTTTAGTCCTGTTTCATTCCGTAGTGCCCACTCCCAATTATGTTCCCAGGTATGTCTATAATTACAGGTATTACACCATAAATGAAAAAGTGACAACTGATCCACCCAAAAGGTCCTGTCACAACCCCCACAACACAGTGCAACCCAAGCAGCACAATTTGGGCTGTGACATTCAAGACAGTTCTCTTTTGCCGGTCCTTTTATATGGAAAGATGATAATGATTCAATAATGTCAATCAGTTCCCTGGTTGTCCGGCAACTGTGTGTTATGGCCCTGTCGATCGCCTTCGAGTGTCCCTTCAGTTGAAGCA
This sequence comes from Melospiza melodia melodia, assembly GCF_035770615.1. Taxonomy (NCBI): domain Eukaryota; kingdom Metazoa; phylum Chordata; class Aves; order Passeriformes; family Passerellidae; genus Melospiza; species Melospiza melodia. The sequence goes on from NC_086200.1 coordinate 22,152,251, forward strand.
GTAGTGGTCTCAGGATCAGGAACAGCTTCTTCTCCAGACGGTCCTTGTCCTCTTCTGTGAGTTGATCCACCAGGCGCTGCATCAAGAACAGGTTTAGTCCACTTGGCAGGTACCCACAATGCTCCTGTAGGGGTGGAAATACAAACATATCCCCTTCCCCAGAACAGGACCTTAGCAGGATCCTTCCATAGCCCTGTCTTGGGGTCCCGGTATTTTACCCATACCTCTTTCTCCTGCTCACCAGTTTCTGGTGACTTATAGTGTAGTTCTGCTGGGGGCTGCCCTACATCACCAAACACACACAGATGATTGATCACAAATAAGCTTTTTAGTAATCTGGAGTGGGGGTCAGTTACTTCTTCCTGTTTGGCTAAATACTTCTTTAAGGTACCATGTGCCCTTTCAATGATGGCCTGCCCTGTTGGGGAATTAGGAATACCTGTAACATGTTCAATCCCCCAATTTCTAAAGAATTTCCCTATTCTATGACTAGTATAGGCAGAACCATTACCTGTTTTAATTCTTTTTGGTGTACCCATCACTGCAAAGCAACTGTACAGATGTCTTTCTACATGTATAGCTTTTTCTCCTGACTGAGCTGTTGCCCATATATATTTGCTGTAAGTATCAACGGACACATGTACATACTTTAGGTTGCCAAAACTAGGGACATGTGTAACGTCCATTTGCCACAATTAATTTGTTTGCAGGCCTCGTGAATTTACTCCTAGGCCTAAACCACTTCCCCCATTATGGTGACTACAAATAGAGCAAGCCCTCACAATGGCTTTAGCTTCTGAGAGTGTTATTTTAAATTCTCTGCTTAAGCCTTTTGCATTCTGGTGAAACATTGAGTGAGCTTCTCGAGCCAATTGGTGACTTGACAGAGGTGTACTTTGGGTAATAGTAACCAATCTATCTGCCCTATCATTTCCTTCACCTAAACCAACCTTCCATTTATGACTTCTAATATGTATTACAGCATAAGCATGTTCCCTGGATCTAGTAGCTCTTTTTAGCTGCAATAGTAGTTCATATAGTCTTTGATTTTGCACCTCTTTTATGGAAGCATCTTCAATTCTTGCTACAACTCCCGCTACATACAGAGAGTCTGTAACAACATTCAAAGGTTCCTTAAATTGTACCATTGCCCATACCACTGCTAACAGTTCCATGGTTTGTAGACTGTCCACTGCTTCTGCTTGCAGAATATGATGCTTCCATACTCCCTTTTCTTGCCAGGTTATTGCAGCAGTTCTTGATTTCCTGCCAGCGTCTGTAAATGCAGTAATAGCACCTGAGATAGGAGAATTCTCTCGCTTTGGACGAGTTATCCAGTCCCAGTCCCCTATCCATTGAATGGATGCTGGTCGAAGCTGGTGTGTTTCAATAGGGCGACATGCACCCAAAAGGGCTTCCTGCATTTCCTCTGAATTACTCAAATACCAGTCCAAGGTATCCTTCTTCATTGGTATCTTGATGGCAGCTGGTTCTGACCCAGCTACCTGCAACATCCTTTCTCTGCCCTTCTTTATTAAGTTCGCTAACATTTCAATTTTTTGAAGGAGAGTCTTGCTTTGCTGTAGTGGGGGGGAGATCCATTCTAATATTCGTGTTTCCCCTGTTTCTTTTTTACATTGTGTAAGTGCTCCCAAAAGATATTGTGGGCCTTTCCAGATGGTAAGATCTATGGGTACTTCTGGATCCCTTCGATGAACATGTCCATGCATAACACAGTCCATAATTTGCTGAATGGCCCGCTGTTGCTTATCAGTGATGCACACCGGATGAGCTGGATCAGTTCCTTTTAACAGTGGACGCAGCTCATCAAGCAATTCATTAGGTATTCCCACCATCGGTTTTAACCACTGTAAATCACCTAAGAATCTCTGAGATTCATTTAAGGTAGTTATTTTTGGTTTTAATTGCAGCTTTTGAGGTTTAACAATTTGTTCTGTCATAGACCATCCCAGATACTTCCAGGGAGCAGTTGTTTGAATTTTCTCAGGAGCTACTACTAAAGAATATTGTGCCAGTGTCGTTCTTATTTCCTGGACTTGTTGTTGTGTGAAAGGCATCGGCTGAGCAAACAATACATCATCCATGTAATGATATATCACTGTATTAGGCCATTGCTTTCTGAGAGGTTGCAAAGCTGCACTTACATAAAGCTGACACAAGGTGGGGCTGTTGCGCATGCCCTGCGGAAGAACCGTCCATTCAAACCTCTGATCGGGTGCTTCTTTGTTAATTGCGGGCAATGTGAATGCAAATCGTCGCATATCCTGCGGGTGAAGGGCAATAGTAAAAAAGCAGTCCTTGAGATCAATGATCAGCAAAGGCCAATCCATCGAGATCATGGCTGGGTTAGGTAATCCAGGTTGTAATGAACCCATAGGTTCCATCTGATCATTGACAGCACGCAAGTCATGGAGCAGTCTGTATTTCCCTGATTTCTTTTTGATTACAAAAATTGGAGTATTCCAGGGGCTGGTAGACAAACGCAAATGTCCCTGTTGAAACTGTTCTGAAACGAGCTGATGTGCGTGTTGTAAACTTTCCCCTTTCAAAGGCCATTGCTTAACCCATACCGGGGTGTCATTGACCCAGGTGATAGGAATTGGGAAAGTCCAAGCAATGGCTTTTACTCCAAAGGGTGTTCATTTGTTAGAACAACCCCTAGCTGAGCCATAATGTCCCGGCCTATAAGGCATTGAACAGTAGGTGGTAACTGCACCACTGAGAAAGTCGCCGTCAGCTGCTTGCTGTCGATGTGAACTTGAAGGGGGGTGAACGGCTTGCCAAGGTAAATCCTCCTACCCCGGATACGGCAGTGGCTGCCGGTTGCAAGGGCCAGTGATGAGGCCAGCAGCTAGGACTAATAATGCTGGAATCTGCTCCAGTATCCAGCAGACCTGAAAATGACCTTTTCTGTCCGTTATATTCTATCTCAATTTTTTTCTTCGGTCTCTCGGTAAGATTTAAAGTTAACAAAGTAAGTCCTCCTGTAGAACCAAAAGCGCTATCTCTCCTCTCTTGGGTTTTAATGGGTTGTATTCCTTTCGTCATTTGCTCAAGCGGTACTAGCTGAGCAATCCTTTGTCCTTTGTTAATTTGGAAAGGAGGAAAAGGAGTATAAACCATGACCATAATCTCTCCCGTGTAATCCGCGTCAATAACGCCAGGTAAAACAAACAGTCCTAACATAGATGCGGAAGATCTCCCAAATAGTAGCGCACCCATCGCTTTGTTTTGTATAATAATAGGTCCTTGAACCCCCGTAGGGACTTTTTGCGGGTGCGGAGTCATCAGCGTTACGTCTACTGCGGCTGCCAGGTCCATGCCGAGGCTCCCTGCTGTGGCGGGTTGGAGACTCCCGGCTGCGGCGGGTTGGAGACTGCCTGCTGTGGAGGGTTGGAGGCTCCCTGCTGTGGAGGGTTGAAAGCGTGGGGGGGTGTTATCTCTGCAGCGGCAACTTGTGTCTGGGCGCGGCTGCTGCGGGAATACGCGCTCCTGGAGAAGTTTCCCGACCTCCGCTTACAAGCGCTTGTATGATGATTATCCATACGGCATTTCTGGCACCAGACTCCAGTAGCCTGGCACTCCTGGCGCGTATGTCCAAAGCCTCCGCAGCGAAAACATTTTATGCGGCCCTTTTTACTTGATGCTGCAAATGCGGCTGACGCTTGAAGAGGTGCAAGCACGACTAAAACCCGACTCTGAGAAGATTTTGCCTGTTCTTGCAATCCTACTCCTAGCTGTTTAATTGCGTCTACCACTAAAGCCTGCTGCCCAGTTGGCACAAGAACCATCCTCTCCAATGCCTCCTCAATAGTCCAATTTGCTCCTAAGGTATTAAGTATGTTTCTAGTGGCAGAATTACAATTTTGGATCGCACACTGCTTGAGAAGGGCCCCACGCATAAATTCGGCTACTCCAGCCCTCTCAATTGCAGCCGCAGCTCTATCAATAAAAGCGCCAAATGATTCCTCTCGACCTTGCTTAATTCCCATATATACTGGTATCCCTCCTGGTTCCTTTACCCTTTCTATTGCGAGTCTGACTAACCTCATTGCCTCCCGGCACTTCTCCTGACCTATTAAAGCTTGTGCTTCAGTGCGAAGGAAAGGTCCCAGACCCATAAGCTCATTAACAGTGACGCCATGGAGGGGGTCACCCTGCTGTCTTTGTACTGCCACGCACTCATTTACTAAAGCTTGCCAATGGGCGTTAAAAAGCAATTGCTGATGTTGGGTAAAGATTAATTTGACTATGCCACGACAATCATTAATAAGAAGAATACTGGTGTCAAAAATATAGTCCAGCATTTGCTTGGCTGGTTCGCTTTTAAAGCCAAACTGACTAACAGTGGCTCGCAACTGAGATAACATCTTCCAATCTAAAGCGCTAATTGTCGCTTGCATGCCTCCACCAGCCTGAGGGGTGAAAATAACCGGACAAGCCAGTTCGCTCGCTAAGCTAATCAACTCCTGGTCTCCCTTTTCCACTGCATCTTTGGCCAGAGCTGCCCACGCATCCCGTCTTTCCCGTGCAATCATCGCCGCTCGATCATTTTCCAACCCAGGGCTCTGATTACTTTTCAGGAACGGAACACACGTTTTTGGCTCTGGCTGCTGCGATGCGAGCGATACGGGAGACTCAGAAGTGCTACGGATAGCCTGGGGCAAAGCGGGCAATAAAGCACCCTGCGGAACACCCTGCAGAGCTTGGCTCGTTAGGGGGGGCTGGTTTGTTAAAGGAGGCGGTGGAAGCGGCGCTGGAAGCGGCGCGGCGGGTAGTAAAGCGGCCTGTGGAGCTTGGCTCGGAACCTGGCTTGTAGCCGGGCTCACAGCCTGGCTCGCAGCCTGGCTCGGCGCCTGGCTCGCAGCCGGGCTTGCCGAGGGAGGTGGCAAGGGTGGTAATAAAACCGTCCTCATTGCGGGGCCGAGAGGGGTCCCCGACTCTTTATCAAACTCCCTGTCTCGATCGTATTCTTTATTACGATCGTGAGCGGCAGTAGCCTGATGGGCAGCCCTCTTTTCCGCCTGAAACTGCAACAGTTCGGTGTTAATGACCCGCCATAATTTACCCATTTTCCTAGCAGTTTTATCATCGTCTAACGTAGCCTGCCATAATATATCACCAAATTTACGCCACTCAGACAGCTCGTGAATCGTGTGGGGATTCACAAAGACTCCCCGTTCCAGACCATAAGCCAAAAGACCTTGCAATTCCTTCTGTAAATCTATTCCCTTAATTTGCCTTTTTTGCAAAAAAGTAATAAAAAGTTCATATGCGGCTTGCCTTTCCATACCTCTTTTTAAGTGCGCACTTTTACCTAGCAGCGATTTCCAGGCATCGGCCACACGTATCAGCTGGACCCATCTATATGGTCGCCAGGGCACGGTGCGTATTGGCGGCTTTTTTTTCTTTTTCTCCGCTTTGGTTTCGCGCTTATTTGCCGCTCCCGCTGCTTCGGAGCCTGAACCAGTCCTCAATTCTTGTGGTGTTCGCAATCCCCGTGGTGGTCGCGATCGTCATATCCGCTATCACGTCCGGGTGGTCACCATTTGTTGAAGTGAGGGGAGAACGACCAATCCTTTGATGCATCGAACTCAGTTTATTGATCGATCAGTCAGCTTAAATAATAGTGTTAACGAACTTCATGCATATTCTGAAATACAGGTTTATGATAGGCTAACAGAGAAAACTCTAACCACACCTTTTGTTTTACTACACCATTGATTGTTTACACAAAACAAAACCAGTGTTCTCACTGTGATACGAACGGTTCCCAAAACTTCCACATCTGTTCTCAGGGTGCCATCTTTTCCCAGAGAGAGTGTTACACTTGTTATGAGAAGACTGCCTGAGAACTTTATTGTTTATACCATGATGCCTGAAAGAGTCTAATTGTTTATGGAAGTCAGGCTGGGAACTGCTTCACAGCTACCTGTTACTTTTCTCTCAGTTTCATGGCTTCATGGCCTTTTTCTTCAAGCCATGCCTGAACTAAACTCTCCACACTCTATGGTCAATGCTGCCCATGGCCACCACTGTTCCCCTGTAGCCACCAGTCTATGTCCAAGCCTCCCATGGCCACCAGCATCCTACTGGCCTCTATGGTCAATCCTTCCATGGCCACCACCACTCTCTTGACCACTTTCATGCCCCATGGCCACCACCCCAGCCCCACCTTGGTGAGCAGCAGGATGTACTCGCTGGGCTGCCTGTACCAGGGACGATGTGGGGACACTGTGGCCACCAGCATGGATGATAGCAGGACCATTGGGGCCACCAGAATGGCCAGCAGGGACAGTGATTGGACAGGATGGCCAGTGGGGACCATGGCAGAGCCAGCACAGCCACCAGGATGGCCAGCAGGGACAATGGTAGGGCCACCAGGATGGTGTCATGATCCGCTCGTACAAGCGAGGGTCATGATGGTTTGTTAACTGATCTGAGTGCAAAAGCAACACGGAAGGGGATTTTGGTATTAATCAAAACAAATGCACCTCTTGTTGAGTGCCCACAGCAGATGTGATGGAAGGATTAGAAAGGAGAATAAAGGAGAGAGAGAGAGAGAGAGAGAGAAAGAGGGGAGGAATAGCTGCCAATGGAGAGATGAAACCCTCGTGGTCCAGCCAACAGATCCGTCTTGTCACGTCAGGGAGAATCTCAAAGTCTTGGTTCTGTTATAGTCCTCCACCAAGGGGGGGAGCAGGTAAGTCTATTGAAACCACCGAGAGGGAACAGGTGAGTTTACAGACAGTCCATGTTCTCAGCAGTGAGTGAGACCAATTGTTTTCTTGGTCCAGGGAACACACCTGCAGGCAACACTTGGCAAACATCTGGCTTCAGTTCAGCCAGGCCCCTGTGTTAGAGTTATAGGGGTCTCAGTCTCAGCCCTTGGGAGGGGGCTTCAGTCTCTGTCACAGCGGTCGTGAGGCAGCTGAGGGAAACCTCAGAGTGTCTCTTACAGATGATCAGTGGGGACAGGTGTCAATCACTCCTGGCCGTGGGTCTCATAGCTGAAGATGCACTTCTGGAGCGTGTCCAGGGTGAGGAGGCTCAGGGGCTGCAGCACCTCCAACTCCACCGGCCCCCACCAGCTGCCACTGCTGCTGCCGCCCACTTGGCCTGCGGGGAAGGGCTGGGTTGGGGAGGGAACAGGGAGGGGATCAGGGACATGGGATAAATTTGGGGGTGGGACAGGGGTGGGAGAGGGGGAGGAGTTGAAGAGAAGGTGTGGAACAGGAATGTGGTGATAAATGAGGGGTGGGGTTGGGGTTTGGGGGCAGCTTTGAGTTTGGGGTATGGGACAGTACAGAATTTGGGTACAGGACGGGGCTCGGGGTGCAGGACAGGACTCAGGATGCAGCAGTGGGTGCAGGACAGAATTTTGGGTGCAGGACTGTCCTATGGTGACGTTATGATGCTTGTATCCCCATCCATGTGCTCTGTTTATGCTGGATATTATGTTCTGTGCCTTCAAGACTGGCTCTGAAGAGCGAAGTTTTGTTTTGGTTTTGTTATCAGCCGCTCCCCCACGGCTGGCGGGACACAGAGACAGGGCAGTACATGGTGCTGCTTTTGCTTTTTGCTTGGCTTTTTGCTTTGCTCTTGCTTTTGTTTCTGCTCATTACTTAGTTTAGCTAAGCACTCCAAATTTTTCCCTGGACTGTTTTTCCTTTCTCTTTTTTGGAACCACTCAAACCTGCTCCGGACTGGGACCTGGGAAACACTGAGAGTTTGCACCTTGTGGCTGCAGCAGCTGCCCCAGCACCGGAGGGACTGATAACAGAGCGACCACTCCCAAGAGAGACTTTCTGAATTTGTCATCTTTTTCAGAGTGGTGAAAGAGTGTTGTCACCTGGTATTGTTCATTTTGTGTGCTGGGGGTGCTTTGCCTGTTAAATAAACAGGTTCTTTCCACTTCTCTCCAGGGAATCCTTCCTGACCCAGTTGTGGGGAGGGGCAATGTGCGTTTGCTTTCTGGAGGAGCCCCTTTGGAGGTTTTCTCCCAAATTTGCCCTAAACCAGGACAAAATTTGGTGCCCAACGTGTGGGGCTTGAGAGAGAGTGGAAAAAACCCTGTTCTGACTGCATTTTGGTTGCCATTACTCTGTGTTGGTATAAAGCAGTTAATGGCCATGTTTTTTGAATTCATAATGTCTCTTGGGGTGGAGGCTTGCATGCATTTCTGGTCCCTAGGTGCAGAGGATCATTAATGGGACATCACACCATGATTAATATGATAAGGGAAACCAATTTATTACAAAAAGCAAGCCATATTTATACTGTTCTCTATTGTTCACCCCTCAAGCTGATACATGATTGGTTAAATCCTTTTTACGCACGCATTTTGATATTTCAGTTAATTTTAGTTAGTCTTTCTTCTTCATGCATCTCGCTGTGGTTTTCTTGTCTGCCTTTGCATCCTGAACCATCTGCTGCTGAGCGTGTTCTCCTTCTTTTGTGTCCTTCAAGGGCATGGTGACCTTACTCAGGTTCTATGAAGGCTGGATTGTGAACATGTTACATATGTCCATTGTCCTCCAAAAAACCCTCAGCACTCCTCCCAGTGCTTTCTGGTCATTCAAGTGCCCTTCAGCTGACTGGTTTCATGCTTTGAGCTTCAGGGAATTGCCCAATCTTTCTGAAGCTGAAATAAATATCATATTAGTCAACATCTTAATTGTGTTTGTATCTCACAGAATTGCCTTTTCTTTTGCCTTTGTCTATAACTGTTCCTGTGCGGAAATCTCTGGGGGATGGTGGACATGTCAGATGCTGCTGGGACATCCCAGAGCACTTGGGCCTTGGCTCTGCACAGGAGAGCTCTTCATCCCCTTTCTCTCTTTTCCTCCCTCTGGGCATGGAGGGAGCTCCTGACTTCAGTGTGTGACTCGTGTGTGCAAAGAGCAAATCTGGGCAGAACTGGGGCAGGGAGGGTTTGGGGGGAACTTGGGATCTGTGCTGGGCACAGAAGGTGCTTTCCATTGCTCTGAGGCTGTCTGCTGTGGAAAGTGGATTTAATATCCAGCAGAGGAATGACTTTTGCATTTGATGGAACTGTGCCTTCCCTTGGCTTTGTTGGCTGAAAAGATACAGAGGAGCACACACAGAGTTACCAACTCCTGGATTCCAGCAGTGTTCAGATAGAAATTCCAACAGGAGGCAGGGTCAAGATGTGTGCTTGCCTTGTGGTCAGCCTTCAATACCCCTTGGTCTCTCTGGGCCCTTCCCCCAGGTGGGGCTTGGGCTCATTTGGTCCCTCAGGAGCTGGGCTGGGGCTGCAGAGGTGGCTGTGGAGCATTGCCTGTGCTGTGCCAGGGACTGGCAGCCACTGCTGGGCTGGGATAGAGGCTCTGGGGGGATTGGGGCTCCAGGGCAGGGCAAGGCTGGACCTGCCCCTTCCTCCCTCCCACACAAAATGTTTAGAGCCAACAATCTCCTCCAGTCTGTCACAACAGGGAATGCTGGAAGTGAAATCCCAGTTGTGGCCATGGGCACCTGGCTGAGAAGGACAGTTTTGTTCCATAGGAAGGAAAGCACAGAGCCTCAGTGTTTGGAAGGCAGGTGAGAGTCTCACTAGGCCAAGGCCAGCCAGACTTGTCAGGAATGGCAGATTTTTTTTGGGAGCAGTCTTTGGATTTAGGGAATTCTGGAGGTGGAAGACCAATCTCAGCCATGCATGCCTGGAGAAGTAGGACAGTTCTTTCTCATAGGGAGGAAAGCACGGAGCCTTCCCCAGTGTTTTGGGGACAGATGGGAGGTGACTCTCCTGAAAACATTGCCTGCCACACTTGTCCTGGCAATATTCCTATGGGAAAAATTTGGAGTTGAAATCCCAGTTCTGGCCATGAGTAATTAGAAGAGATTGACAGTTCCTTTCCTAGCAAGGAAAGCACAGAGCCGCAGTGCTCCAGGAGCTGATGAAAGGCAGCCTTTGACATTCCAACATCAGCCAGAGCTGTCCAGTGGCCCCTGGGAGGCCAAGCCAGCCAGGCCTGTTCCATGTTCCCTCAGTTCCATGAGACCCAATGGTCCCTTGCTTCCATGTGTCCCTGAGGTGCCATAATGCCCCCTTGGTGACACGAGGCCCTGAAGGGTCCCAATGGTCTCCATGGTTCCATCAGGCCCCACAGAACCATAATGGTCTCTGGGTTCCATGAAGCCCCGCTGTGTCACCAAGGCCCCTTGGTTCCATGGGCTCCAGTGGTGCCACAATGATCCCCTTGGTTCCATGAGGTTCCATAGTGCCACCACGGTGTCCTTGGACCTGCTGGGACTCTCAGTGTGTTCCCAGACACCCCCAGCATGGTTACAGACACTCCCAGTATATCCCAGTTGCCTTCAGCACACTCACAGTCATTCCCAGTCACATCCACTTGGCCCAGTAAGATTCCACTTTCCACCAGTATGATCCCAGTCACTCCCAGTGAAGGGAACGGACCGGGATGGACTGGGACAGGCTGGAATGGACTGGGACACCGGGATACACCAGGCAGGATACACTGGGATACACCAGGATAAACTCGGATACACTGGGACACACTGGGATATACTGGGATACACCGGGACATACCAAGACACACCAGGATACTCCAGGATACACCAGGACACCCTGGGATTCATCGTGCCCAGCACTGGGACCCACTGGGAGCAGGATCAGAGCACACTGGGACTCAGCAGGGCCAGAACTGGGGCAAAAGGGATCATAGTGGGACCCACTGGGATATACTGGGAGTGACTGCAACCATACTGGGGATGACTGGGAACACACTGAGAGTGACTGGAGTCACTGAGTCTACATTGGGGGCAACTGGGAAGACTGGGATCACAGTGGATTCCTACCGGGGTCATACTGGGAGTGACTGGGTCTGTGCTAGGGTGTCGTGGTTTTGGTTTGCTAATATAAGATCTCTTTAATTTTGAGATTTTTTTTGGCTAATGCACTAAAGAATGTGGTGGGTTTGGTGTTGGTTAATTACTAATACACTTATTTTTGGTTGTGAGATAGGATTAGGAGAAAGGTAAAGCAGGCTCAAAACTTCAAAAGGGTAGAAAGAAAAATTTTAATAATAGTAAGTAAAAAGAAAAAAAAGGTAGTAAGAATCAAAGCAAACTTTTTAGAATACTTCTCCCCACAACTTTTTCTTTCTCACTGACAATGTAAAGAAACTAAACTTAAGATTTCTAGTCAGTTTACTACCTCTCAAAGAGTCTTTTTTTAGTTCACTTAGGGAGAGAAGTCCCTCTTGATAAAGTTATGGAGACTTTTCTACAAAAGGAAAAAAACAGTTTTCTCGTGGTTCTCAATTTTGTCATGAATAACAACTGCCAGGGGAACCTTGCTATCCTGAAATCTTTCTTATTTCTACAAACCTTCCCACAGCTTGGAGATGGGCTATGTTGATTGATGGGGTATTGTTTTAAAGATGAGCTGTTCAAAGGCAAAAGTTCTCATTATCTATCTCTAAAATCATCTTCATCTCTGGGAGCACAGATCTTCATTTTTAGAAGCACAAGACTGTGCTCTTTCTTTGTGCAAACTTCTCATGAGATTACAGCTATTTCAACATCTGCTTACTTTAACATAGAAGCCTTTACCTAATATCAATTCAAACACTTTCATTTCCTTATAGTTTTATGTGTTATAAGGGAAAAGAGTCTTTTCTTTATAGCTTACAAGAGGATTTCAGCTCTAAAAACAAAGCATCTTCTCCCCCTCCCATCTGGGACTTACTTACCTTCTTCTTTATTACCTTTAATATCTTCATCTTGTTTTTAATATACGTGCATGTTGTTCTTTTCTCTCACTCAGAAGAAGACTGAAGCACTGAAAAAGTTAACATCACGCCTGAGTTTACCTAACCCACCAATAACTACTAACAGAAAGCTGTGGCTCAGTTGTGTTCAGATCAGCTTTGTAGTTAGTGTTTAGTTTTCTACACCAGCCACAGAAGTCTCTGGTCTCAGCCATGCTAAGAAGAAGAAGCAGCAGCAGCCTGACAGCGAGATCTTCGCAGCCACAGCCAGCCCTGCTCTGGCTAAAGCTCCGCAGCCTCCCCTGTCTCCTTGCCCGGCAGCTGCTGAAGCCCAGCCCGGCCAAACCAGAGCCCATGGAGAGAGAAGCCAGCAAGCAGCCCAGGAAATAGAAAAGAAGCCCAGCCTGCAGCAAGACGGCCCAGCCCAGCCCAGACACAGAGCTGAAGCCCAAACCGAAACCCAGCACCTCCCTGCCGACCAACAAAGAAAAGAAAAGTTTCTGAATTTTTTGGTCTTTACCATGTGTGTTTCACAAAAGCGTGTCTAGCTTTTCAGCAGCTCAACAGACTGTCAGATACACAAAAAACTTTGCATCACTTCCCTACATTTCCTCCCATTCCCAAACATAACACAGGGGCCACTGGGAACAACTGGGATCAGACTGGGAGCAACTGGGAGCAGCTAGGACCAAGCTGGGAGCAACTGGGATCATCATGGCATCAGAGTAGGATCATACTGGGAGGGACTGGGTCTGTGCTAGAGGCAACTGGGATCACACTGGGAGGAAATGGGGACATGCTGGGGACCAATGGGATCATACTGGGAGCAACTGGCACCACACTGAGGGTGGCTGGGATCCTTCTGGAATCATACTGGAAGTGACTAGGGGCAGGCTGAGGGCAATTGGGACCATGTTGGGGCAACTGGGATATACAGGAAATGACAGGAATCATGCTGGAGGTGACTGGGAGTGGCTGTGAGCAAATGGAATCATACCGGAAGCTACTGGGAGCAACTGGGAGTGAGTGGAAACACATTAGGGACAACTGGGATGTACTGGGAGAGACCAGGAGTGACTGGAATCACAAAAGAACCATAAAGGAAGTCACTGGAATAATACTGGGAGTATCTGGGATTGACTGGAATCCTACTGGGCGTGACTGGAATCCTACTGGGTGACTTGGAGTGACTGGGACCATACTGGGGGCAAATGGCACTGTACTGAGACTGACTGGGTTCATCCTGGAATCATACTGGGAAGGACTGGAACCATACTGGGAGTGTCTGGAACTATAGTAGGGCTGAATGGGAACACCTGGGATCATACTGGGAGTGACTGGGATGATACTGGGATCACACTGAGTGTAACTGGAAGTGACTGGGACCATCCTGGGGGTGACTGGGAGCCACAGGGCCCATGCTGGGAGTGACCTGGGGGGAACTGGGGGAACTGGCCCGGCTGGGGCTCAGGGTTGTTCTCCCCCAGGGCTGCCCTGGCTCCTGCTGCCACCCTGGGCCCCACAGAGCCGAGGGACAGGGGACAGCTGAGGGACAGGAGACAGGGGCAGGGACGTGGAGAGGTAGAAGGGAGTTCCAGGGGGTCCTTGAGCCCAGGAAAGGGGAGTCCAGGGTTTCCCAAAAAGGAGGGACAAGGGTGGGGACGCCAGGGATGTTCGAGAACGAGGAGTTCAGGGGGTCTCTGGTTTTGCACACAGCTGGGGCTGGGGACTGGGAAAGGCAGGAATGGGGGACCAAGGCATTCCAGGGCATCCCAGGGTCAAGCCAATGGCCAGTCTGGAGGCTGGGAGCCATGGGATGGCCGGGAAAAGGGGAGCAGAGAGCCCTGATGTCCAGGAATGGGGTGTGAAAAATGCATGTATTTTATGATTGGCTTTTCACAAATATTAAAATGAATATTATATGTGTTGTATTAGAAAGCAATGCTGTATTAATTTTCTTAAGTACTGTGTTAAATATAGTTTTAGGTTATAAAAATTGTTAAAATAGAACTATGCTATGTAAGATGCTTTGTTTAAAAGAAAGGACTTGCAGCGAGATAACTTGCAGCCACAGGACACCTAGATCTTTCAGAGAAAAAGAATTTATGGCCTTCTTATCAGAAGAAACAAACTTCTTCCCACCTTGGAGGTGCTATTAGGATTAGAGGGAAGAAGTTGACACTGGTCAGACAGAATCCTGTGTTTGAATGGAATTTATGCATCATGTATGAAGTGTATGAATATGCAACAGGCCGTTGTTTTTAAGGGTTAATCCTTTGTTACCAGGGGTGCTTTTTTGGGCCCGTGATGCCCAGAAAAAGGTACCTGGACGTCCATAACTCTTTGTTTTTATTGTCTCATATTGTCTTAATTCAATTTGTCCAAATTGTTATTACTCTAATTGTGTTACTATATAACCACCTTAATACTATTAAACTTTAAAAATTTTAAAAACAAGTGATTGGCGTTTTTCACAATTTGGTAGCAGAGGATGGTTACTAACTCCTCGCTGCCGGTGCTTTGGGAGAGTCTGAGTGGGGAAGGCGCGCCCTGCCCTCTTTGGCAGCCTCGCTCTGCTTCCCCTGAAGTGACCGACAGACGCAGGTTACGATCTGTGGACAAAAGGAGACAATAAAACAAAGAGAACGGGAAAAGGGTCCCTACAACTGCTGTAATTTGCCCCCTAAGAGTAGTAGTGCGCACGAAGAACCCGGGAAGGAAAAAGGATTGGTAAGTATTTCTCGGGGGGCAGGTACGGGGGGATGAATGTGTGTGAATGAGAGGCGGGCTGGTTGTCCCAGACCTGCCAAGTGAGTGCGGAGTCTCCCACGCTGCGTTTCCGACTTTGCGCTGGAAAAGCGGCCAGTAAAGAGACAAAGCGACTCATAAGAGAGTGAAAGAATCCCCGGGGGTGACTGGGACTGGGTCTCAGGGAGGGGTTGGACCCCTCGGTGGTGGGGAGCAAGGTTTCCTAGCCCAATCCACTAGGAAACAGGACAGGAGGGGCTCCTAAAACCTGCTGGGTTGAGGGATTTATATTCCAAGAGCATCCAAGAGCAGGGTTGAGCAGAATTCTGTCCGAGTGAGGATATGCCCGGGAACACTCAGGGTGGGACAACACAGCTAGATTGGGGGATAAAAAAATGCCCAAGAACATCCAGGGTTGGACAACACAGCAGAACAAATGAAATGCCAAAGAGCATCTGTAGTTGTACCACACCGCTGGGTTGAGGGACAGAAAATGCCCAAGAGCATCTGAGGTTGAACAACACAGCTGGATTGAAGGAAAATTACCCGAGAGCATCTGGGGTTGGACAACACGACAGGATTGAGGGAAAAATTGCCCAAGAGCATTTGGGGTTGGATAACACAGCTGGGTTGAGGGATATCCAATAGCACCGGGACTGGCCAGTAACACCTAAACTTGTAATAGGCGATGTGAAAGTAAAAGGTACCTTATTGTTGTTTTGTGGTGTGTGAGAGTGAGACACACACAGAGCCAGCCTCAGCTTCCTGGGCAGGTGGGAAGGGGGAGGTGTGGAAAGAGCGAGTGACCTGCACACCAGGCTGCAGCTCCCGGCTGGGTGGGGGCTTCTGGGCCCAAGAGGAGCGAGTGACCTGCGAACCAAGCTAGCGTTCCCTGGGCGTGTGAGGGGCCGTAGCTGAAGAGTGTGAAAGACACGCAGACAGCCTCACAGGGGAACGGGCACCAGAGGCAGCCAGAGTCAGGGCCCTTCTAGGGGGCCTGGTGACACTGAGACCTGGAGGTAAACCCCAAAGCGAAAGAGGGGGCCACAAGGACCTGTGATTTCCTAGCAATAAGGATCCCCTTTGTGTCTTGAGAGTGTGAAGGAATGTGTGAAAGTGAATGAGAAATAAAAGTGAGTGAATGTAGACGAATGAAAGTATAGGTAATGTCGATTGTGCATTTTAAGCCTTACCATATCTCCTTGGAGGGAGTTGGATTGTATTGAAAAGCAGTGTGAGAAAAAGGGGTTTTTTTGGGTGTAAGGAGTTGAAAGAAAAGTGGTATTTAAGTTGTTAGTAAAAAGTGAAAAACAGAAGCAGGGGACGAATAGATAGAAAACTGAAAAATGAGACAGAAATTCAGTAAGGTGGATACAGGAAAAGAAAAGCAGAAAAAAAATACCAACAGAAATACCCAAAGACAGCACTTTGGGAGTTATGTTAACAAACAGAAATACAACTCATTGCAAAATACAGGGTATGCAGAAGTTGATGAGAAAAAACATGCAAACTTGTGAATTATATACTTAAAAACAGCATTAGAAAATTTAACACAAAAGAGTTATATATTGATTCAAGGTATGCCTTTAGAGTAGCACATACCTTAAGAAAAATTTTAAAAGGGAGATTGCTTAATTAAAGAAGAAAAAGATTAGTACATGAGAAACTTATTTTCGAGGTTTTAGAGGCATTACAATTACCTAAGAGAGATAGCAATAGTACATATTAAAGGACACCAAAAGGTAAAGACCTAGAAATAAGAAGAAATAAAATAAATAATTGGCAGATCAAGAAGCTAAAGATGCAGCAGAAAATAGAGCTGAAAGAGTTAATATTAACTCCAAAAGAAGAAAAAAAAAGGGGGGGGGGAATTAAAACAAGATTGTGGCAAACAAGATAAATTGGGGAAATAGAAACATCTTGATATGGAAGACAATTAGATAATAAAACGCTTACGAGGGAATAGCAGAGGACGTGTATCAAAAAGCCCGGTGGGATACACAGGCTAGGTGTGATCATTTTTTTAAAAGAACTATGGGTACATTGAGACTTTTAGAGTAAAAAAACAAGTACCTGAAACATGTATAATTTGCCAAAAGATAAATAAAAGGGTGATGAGAAAAACAATATGAGAAGGTCGTCAGTTAGCTCGTCGACCATTTCAAAGCATCCAAAAAGCAAAACGGGGAAAGTACAGAGCTGAGAACAAATTACCTCATCCATTCCCGTTCGTTCCCCCACTCGTTCGCACCAGCCCTCCCAGCCCCTGTGCCGGCTCCGGCACAGTCCGTCTGTCCCGGTCCGTCTGTCCCGGTCCGTCTGTCCCGGTCCGGCCGCCTGGCCCGCGTTCTTGCCGGGGGTGGGGGTCTGTCCTGCCGTGTGCACCGTGGTTACCGCGCTGATCGCACCGAGGGGGGTCCCGTCTGTCCCATCCCCGGCTGCCCTGACTCTGTCGGCTCCCGCCGCTGCAGCCGGGGTCAGTCCCGGCTTTGCCGGATCAGCCACCGTGAGCCGAGTGAGGGCGATCCCCGCTCCAGCTTGGTCTGCACAGGAACAGCCCCTCGGGCAATCCCAGCCACAGACCCCGCCTCTGGAGCCCCCAGACCCTGAGCTGTGCCGAGCCCCTCGGGCCATCCCGGCTGCAGACCCCGCCTCTGGAGCCCCCAGACCCTGAGCTGTGCCGATCCCCTCGGGCCATCCCGGCTGCAGACCCCGCCTCTGGAGCCCCCAGACCCTGAGCTGTGCCGATCCCCTCGGGCCATCCCGGCTGCAGACCCCGCCTCTGGAGCCCCCAGACCCTGAGCTGTGCCGATCCCCTCGGGCCATCCCGGCTGCAGACCCCGCCTTTGGAGCCCCCAGACCCTGAGCTGTGCCGATCCCCTCGGGCGATCCCAGCCACAGACCCCGCCTCTGGAGCCCCCAAACCCTGAGCTGTGCCGATCCCCTCGGGCCATCCCAACCACAGACCCCGCCTTTGGAGCCCCCAGACCCTGAGCTGTGCCGAGCCTCCCCGTCCTGCCCTGAGCTCCATTCCCTTGGTAACCACAGCTCCGGCTGCTTAAGGAAACTCTCTAAAGGAATCACTTTATTGAAACACTAAAAAATCAGTTAGAAGAAAGCCCTCTCCTGATTCTTCCTAAAAATACGTGAGAAAGGCTGTAGAAGATAAAAATCCAAAAAGAATGGGATAAAGAGATTGGTCTATTTCCATTAAGAGAGGTTCTCAAAGGGGGGTGATGGATCAGAGTTTGTAAATGCTTCTTTGACTTTGTCTGAGGTCTGAAATTTTAAGAAATAAATAAAAGAGATATTTGGAGAATCCCATAGGCATAGCTGAACAATTAGACCAACTTTTAGGTCCAAACATGTATACTTGAGAACAGATGTGGTTGGTAATGAAAATAATATTTTTCTCAGGAAGAAAAGCAATTAATCAGAGCAACTGAAATAAAAGCTTAAGAAAAAGATAATCTGCAGGGACCCCCAGAGAAGACAAAATGCCAACTGTACCTCCTGAATGGGGTTAAAATAATGAGGAGGGGAGTAAACACATGAACAGTTATTGTAATTACATAACCAAGAGAATAAATGAGACAGCATATCAAAGGCGAAATGTGAAAACAAAAGATTTTTGAGAGACAGCTTTTAGAGGGGAAAGAAAAAACTCCAACTAAATAGATAAACAAACTTTAGAGAAAAAGGAAAATGGTCCTAAGTAAGCAGAAGATCTGAAAATCTTTAAAGAAATGGGCCCATTAAAAAAAAAAAAAAAAAAAAAAGTCATAGGCTTTAATTTTTTTGGGGGGGAACAAATACCATCAGGAGCCTGTGATAACTTTAAAAGTGGGTCCCCAAGAAGAAGAATTGGAATTTGTTATAGACACAGGGGCAGAGAAAACCTGCCTGTTAAACGTTCCAAAAGGTTATAGTGTGAGCAAACATATAGCGAAAGTAACAGGGGCAAAAAGAGGAAGTTTTACATTTCTGGTCATTAAAGATGTGGTAATTGAGGGAAGAAACTAAAATTTAGGTGGGATATGTGTTATTGGTCCCAGGGGCAGGTAGCAATTTATTGGGAAGAGTCTTACAAGTGCAATTAAGAGTAAGAGTTATATCAGAAAATAAGAAAATGACAGCTAGAGTTTTGAAATTAAGCCAAGAGGATGAAGAAAAAAAAATCAACAAAGAAGTTTGGGCTGGAGAAAGAAATAGGGGAAGAATAAATATCGACCCCATAAGGGTTACAACTGAGAGAGGAGAAAGAGAGAAGTTGAAGTAGAGAAGTAGTTAGGAAACTCTGAGATGTTAGAATGTGAAGTGATGACATCTTGGTGCTAGAAGAGAGCAGAAGTGTGAATGCAAGTTTTTTGCATGAAAGGCAGAGAAGTATCTTAACACATGGTTGTTAAGAGGTTATTCAATGCCACACTGGGGTCCGGAAAAGCCTTAGCAGAACGGGCCCTCCTTGAAGAGAAAAGAGGATAAGTTGACGAGAGAAAGAGAAAGAATGTCAGGAGCACCTGGGCACGCCAGGTTTGGGGTTGTCAAGGTTGGGAGGTGTCTGAGCGCTCCCTGCGATCGGCGGGGTCTCGGGGGCTGCGGCACGGACCGATCCATGGAGGTGCCCCGGGCGGGGCTGGCAGCAGAGGACACAGGTTTGCGGCCAGGAGCGGGCTGGCTCCGGGGCAGAGCTGCCGGGGGGCTCCCAGACTGTCGGGGTGCCGAGCCCAGGATGGCAGCGTCAGCCTGGAAGTAGGCCGAGAGAGAGAAGGGGAGAGAGAGAGAGAGAGGGAGAGGGAGAGGGCAAAAGAGACCCAGGGCAGCCCCCAGGGTCCCCATGCCCGGGGCTGCTCTCCCCTGCCCCGGCCCTGCAGCCAAGGGGCCGCACCGGGGGAAGGGCCAAGAACAGCATTGACAGCAGGGCTGTGAAAAGAGGGGCAGGGGGGACTAGCACTAAAAGATAAAATCAAAGCAGAGATTGCTGACTCTCCAAACCTCACAAAGCGGTTTGTTTTTCTGAAGTAAGAAGTTTTTTGGTTTTTTTTTCTTTTGTGTGTTTTGTTTGCCGTTAACGAGAAGGCTTTTTTCCTGAAGAAGAGGCTGCTGTAGAGAAAGCTTTTAGCTAAACCCAGAAAGTTTAGAAGGAAAGCGAATCGTAAAAGTTAATGCAGTATTATCTTTCTTTTATTATCTATGCTATTAAGAAGTCCTTTCCAGGTACTACTGAAGCAACAATCAAAATCACGGAAAGAGAGTGAATTCATGCCAGCAGAATCAAAGGACTTGTGAAGAAACTTGAGGAACGGACTATCATATTTAAACCGGGTGATACTGAACTGACTTTCCAATGGGGACTGAGTGGTAATGGTTTGAGAAAACCCAAATGATCCAAGAAATGTACAAAGAATAACACTGAATTAAGAAATAAGATAATGCTTATATCACTGGATTTGAGCACTGCCTGAATAAAACATCTCCTTGGGGGAGGAATACCTCAGATAGAAAGATCAAGAACGTTTTTGTATTCTGACCTTAGCCCTAGAATTGTACAAGGGAGAAGGGGAATTACTATTTCCATTAGTAAACTTTACTTGATTCATTCCAATACTGGACATGCTAGGTGGGTTATAAGTAAATGCTTAAATTGTAAGAGTAATTAGTGTTGTGATTCGCAAAATTTATGCTCTTATTGCAAAAAGTGTTAAAGTACTGACTTGGTTTTGTGGATGGGAATTATTAGTGCCTGTTAAATGAGAGCTACCTGAGGAACAGTCAGAGACCACAGTTAAAGAGTGTCAAAAACAATTTGCCTAGCAATTAGTTAAGAGAAAGTGACAAGAAAATAGAGGGCAAGACCAGATTGGCCTCTGTATTTCACCACCAAGAAGATCAAATAAACCTGCTGTGGGTTGCAACCTCACAGGCATGGGAGGTGGGAGTATAAGCCATACTGGACCTCTGTTATTCCTGTTTCTGGCACTCACTTGTTGTCTTTTCCCTTTCGGGATACCAGCAGGATTGTGTCACAAATGCTACAGAAAGCATCACATAGAAAGAAACCAAAGTTCCTCCTTTATTACACACACCTGTGTCAACAGCCACTGTTATAACCCATCCAAATTAAGAACTTGTAGGCAAAACAGAGTAAATTATTAGATTACAAGAAACTTAAGAAAAAGTGGCAATAGATTTAGAACTGAATGTCCAAAAGGAGAGAGAGGGATTTGTTTTAAATTTAATCTTGAAGATGCGGTTCAAGATTTGGAAAAAAAACCCCAAATAATAAAGGAAAAGGTAAAACCAGCACAGCAATCTAACTCTGTATTGACTCCAAATTATCTGTTGAATTGTATTACAAGACTCCAAGCAGTTATAGAAATGATAGCAAATAAGGCTGCCCAGGCATTAGAGTTAACATTAAGTCAGCTAAGCCAAACAAAAACTGTAGGGTATCAGAAAGGTTCGCTTTAGACTATTTATTGGCCAAAGAAGGGGGTGTTTGTGGAAAGTTCAATATATCAGATCGTTGAAAATTGATGACCACAGAAAAGTCATTCTAGCAAAAGCAAAAGAAATCAAAAAGAAAAATATATACGCATATAACAACCCAGGTACCAGTCCAAAAATTAGAAAACAATGTTAAAATCTAGCTGGTGGGGTAATGTATTAGAAGAAATTAAGATCTTTCATTTGTGTTACAACTGTTTTTATATTTCTTTCTTGTGTAATCCCGTGTTTTATTTTACCAGCATAGTCCAGAAGATATAAGTAGAAAAAAAATATTGCTCAAGCCAAATGATTTACAAAGAATAAGAGTGGGGATTGTGAAAAATGCATGTATTTTATGATTGGCTTTTCGCAAATATTAAAATGAATATTATATGTGTTGTGTGAGAAAGCAATGCTGTATTAATTTTCTTAAGCACTGTGTTAAATATAGTTTTAGGTTATAAAAATAGAAACTATGCTATGTAAGATGCTTTGTTTAACAGAAAGGGCTTGCAGCGAGATAGCAGCCACAGGACATCTAAATCTTTCAGAGAAAGGGAATTTCTTGCCTTCTTATCAGAAAAAATGAACTTCTTCTCACCTTGGAGGCACTGTTAGGATTAGAAGGAAAGAAGTTGACAATGACCAGACAGAATCCTGTATTTGAATGGAATTTATGCATCATGTATGAAGTATATGAATATGCAACAGGCTATTGTTCTTAAGGGTTAATCCTTTGTTAATGGGTGTCCTTTTCCAGGCTCCTGATGCCCAGAAAAAGGTACCCGGACATCCGTAACTCTTTGTTTTTATTGTCTCATATTGTCTTAATTCAATTTGTCCAAATTGTTATTACTCTAATTGTGTTACTATTTTTATAACTATTTTATTACTATGAAACTTTTTAAAATTTTAAAAACAAGTGATTGGTGTTTTTCACACTGACTGTTCACCGCTGCCAATGCTCACAGTATTCTCCTAACACACTTGAGCTTCCTGTCTTTCAGTGAGAGAAAGATTCAGCTAAAGTCAAGGAAAGAGGGCAGGGGAGATGGAAACCTTCCCTTGAGATGCTTTTAGGAAGGCCTGAAGGGACCCTGCCTTTCCTTGGAACAGAGGTGGTCACCATGCATGGTGTTGCCTGACCTGCCCTAGGTGCTCCTCTATTCCAGAAGGACTTTTGCCCACTTCATCACTTGTCTGTCCCTCCAATTCCAGGGCCTCAAACCTGCTCTGTGAGATACTAAACCTGTAAGTCAGCTGTAAGTTTTCAGAATATGGCACTGACCATGGCTCTAAGTAAGTTTTTTTAATCAGGCTTACAATATATTTTGAGAAGAAGAAGGAACAGAAGGGGTAGATACCACACAAGAATCCAGCAGAGTCTTCCCAGCTTTTTTGTCTGGGTTCTATGAAGCACAATGCCCAGTGCTTGCATTATGCTGTCTTTTCATGTGTTCTGGTGACCAGAACCATCCCATGGCCAGGCCCAGGATAATTTGGGTGCCAAAGTCCCATTGCCTGCAAACATCACACTCTTTTTTACCCAGCTGGTGCTCAGCTCAGCATATTTGCTGAGACAACTTTAGGACTGTTTTCCTTAACTTGGCAGTTCTAGCAGATGTCCTTATGGCCCCTAAATTCTGCATCCTTTGTGTCCACTATCAATGGGCATCCTTCTTCCCAAGCTTTGTCAACCTCCCTCTGGGTCTGAGATCAGTGAAACGGGCCCAGCCCTGAGTCTTAAAGACAATTCTAGCAACAACTACTTTGCTTTTCTAATACCTGGCCATCACTTCGAGCTTGTAGGCTGCTATGTGTGTCACAGGTTAAATGTCTCTTCCTGTTGATCAGGCTTGGAAGTGTGGACAGCCCAGGCATGACAGGATATGTTTTCTTCAGGAAATGGGACGTAGGGCCCAGCTTGCAACAGGTCCAGGCCCGCGCCTTCCAGAGCGCCAGAAGGTTCGCGGCGCCATTGCAGGGCTCAGGGCGCCTCCTTGTGGGCAAGAGTCGCCTCGACAGCGCGGGCGCCGCGCGGCGGGGCCAGAGGCCGGGAAAGGGCGGGCGGGTGTGAGGGGCGGGGCGGTTCGTGCCTAGAGCCGAGCCCGCGCTGTACCTGGGCGCCTTCCCGGCTCGGTGTTGGGAGCGAGCCGCCGCTGCTCGGGCTCTGGGAGAAGCGTGCGGCCGCTGCGGAGTCCCAGCCCGCAGATTTGGCTGCTGGCCGAGGCTGAAGTGCAGAGCTGCCATGCCAGAGCTGCCGTGCGCCGTGGCACTGCCAGAGCCCCTGGCAGAGCCAGGCTGGAAGTGCCGACAGCTGAGGGAAGCCCTGCCATGGCAGCGCCCCAAGCTCTTGTTTATCCCACAGAAAGAGAGGATCAGCACCTGGAGGTGACTGCGTCATTCCTGGAAAGGGACTATCTGCTTACAGTTGCGATGTCTGGCAGCAAGCAGGACGGCGCTGGTGCCAGGGAGCCAAGTGAGGGCAAAGCAGCCCTGTGACAGCCTGGCCCAGGGGCTCTTGTGGCAGCAGGCAGCGTGGGGATCAGAACAGAGGCAGGGGGAGGCAGGAGCTGCTCGGCCATGCCAGGGCTGGGAGCCTCCTTCCTGCCCAAGTGGGGCCCAGCTGGGCCAGGGGGCAGCTCCTGGGACAGCCGTGCCCGCATTGGCCCCCGCTCTGCAAGGCCTCCAGCGCTGCCCATCAGCCAGGCAGGGACAGAGCAGCCTTGGGGCCGATGCTGCTGCAGGCTCAGAGCCCCGCACAGCTGCTCATGCCCGGTGCCATTGGCTCTGTCCCCTGCAGCCTGCATGCTGTGTCACCGTGCAGAGGCTGAGCCCTGTGCCTCCACTGGCCCTGGCAACTGTTCCTGTGCTGCTCCTGCACTGCCCAGGGCACCCACGGGCCCTGCTTGGGCCGCACGCAGACCAGAACCAGCTGGGGCTGTGACAGCTCTGCTGCTCTGGGCCCAGCCCTTGGGCAAAGCACCCGCCTGTCCCTGGGCTGGGGGCAGTGCCCAGGCTGGGCTTGGCAGAGCCCATCTGCTCCTGGAGGGCTGGGGGCACTGCTCTGGCCTGGCCTGGCCCGGCCCTGGGGTCCCTTGGCATTCCTGCTTGCCCTTGCATCCACCAGGGATGGGCTGCAGCTCAATGGCCCCGGCCTGGCCGCACACTCAGGCCTGGAGCCTTCCCATGGCTCCCCAGGGCACGAGAGCCTCAGCCCCAGCTCCCAAACACGACCTAACAGGGTTTGCTGATATTGATCCCTGTTAGACCTTTGAAAGCATTTTGAAAGTAACCTTGTTTGGCAACTCCTTCAAGGAACAAACGTGATTCGCTTCTAATCAGTAAAAACTTTATTGGTTTGCTTGCACTTCCTATAGGGTATCCTAATGCTTCCTTTGGCGTTCCAGAAAATAATGAAAATCTAACAAATTCTAAAGAGAAGTTCTTGAATCCACTATGAGGAGAAGTCTCTACATTCACTATCCTTACATACACTTAAGTAGCTGCTCCTGTAACACACAAAGATGTAGTGGTTTACCTGACTGGACCACACAACAGGATGTTATACACACCGCTACACTAAAAAACTTCTCTTCCCTGTTCATCACAAATTTAAAGCTCTTCTCGAGGTCCTGACTTAATTTTACATGCACATTCATACCTGCAATCCCTCCCCATGCTCAGTTTTCACCTAGACTTACCAGGGAACAGATGTTCCATACTCACCTCAAGCAATAATCTACGTCTGTCTTCCTAACCCTCTTTTTCTTCACTGACTTCTACTAATCTACAAAATAACTTGGACCCTCTGCACAAAAGAAACATCCAATTAATAGCCTTAAACACTTGTGATTGTGCTGCTACTTCTAACAATCTTGACCACCACAGCACTAAAATCAGAAATCAATTCTTCACATCCTTCCTGTTCTCCTGCCCCCACCACGCCTTGGCTCCAGCAGAAATGTTCCCTACTGCAGCCTGGTGTGCTAAGAACAATCAAAGGCAGCAGCACTTTTCCTCAACATGCTGCAATCTGAATTGCAGTGAAATTGCAGCTGTTGCATTAGAAGCTCAGCACCAGCACCCCACATCTTCCCCCAGAACTGAGGCCTGCTGAGGCCTGAGCTCTCCATTTCAACACACCCTGTAAATCAGGCTGCCTGGAAGATTGCAGGCTGGTAACTGTGTGAACACAGCAGTGCATTTCAGCAGAGTTATGGAATCAGTCTCATGGAAGGCACATCCTTTAAGCTTAAGACTCTATTCTACAAAATCTAGCCAGCAATTGTTTTGGTGGCCTGTGCAGGTTTTGGGGACTGTGCATGTTTCCTTTGGATGTTGTTTTCTTTGTTTCTAAATACAAAATTCACTGGATTCAGAAGCAAAACCCCAGATTCATTAGAACAAAGAACCACAGGGACATATGTGGCTGACAAGAACACTCCTCATTTCTAATAGTAACACCAGAAAGAGAGGAAAAAGATAAAGATGATTTCAATACCCGAAAGGATCCGAAATGTCTACATAAGCTGTCAAGTGACTAAGATTTTGGTAAACTCTAAAAGTCCAGATTCCTATTCGGTAATTGTCTGAAAGAAAAGAAAGCCAGAAAATCTGGTTGACCTTTATTTTGCCAGGACTTTCTCACGGGATTCTACCACAACTTGGATCACAAGTGAGGGTGGCAAATTTTGACTAGAAAACTTTGATAACTAGGCAGCATTTTTTCCTCCTCACTGAATTACAGGAAGGGTTTAAAAGGAAAAAAAAAATATAAAAGAGCGTAAAGAAATTCTATCATACCTCTTAGGCGTTCATCATCTTTGGAGAACAAAAAAAAAAAACTCTAGCACTTCCTGTGCATGGTAAAGAAAGAAACCTAGAAAAGGACAAAGGGATTTGAGCATCCTAAATTGTACTATCAAATTTCATGAACACAAGTTAATCCTGTAGTGCTTCAGAGAAATGCCATACATTGAAAAGCTTTATTCCCTAGAAACCAAATAAATCTTTTTATTTTCCAAATCCTCTTTTAAAGAGAAAACTGACTGTGTCTTTGGCTTTTGGCCAAACTCAGTTTGGAGTTGGTCAAACCAAAATGACCCAGTTAATTTCCTGTGCTCTGCTCTTTCTTTCCATATTCACATTCACATCCAATGGGTTGCTGGGAGTTTTGACTCTGTGCAGCACAAACGGTTTTCTAAGATGACTTTCATTGCTCAGAGGTGTGCAATGTCAGTTTCCCATTCCCTGAGTGCTGCTATTAATATTCCCACAGCATCCAACTACTACAGCCAAGTAGACAACAAAGAGAAATGGAACTTGCATTTCTTGGTCCTGTTCAATTTCTGACATCTCAGGCTCATCGTCACCCTCAGAACTGCTGTCCTGGAAACGTGGATCCTCTTGCCATGTGGCTTTTACTGGCTTTATTGTCCCAAGCGCGTGAGGCTCTGCAATGACAGCACCAATAGAGAAAAAAAGCCAAAACCAGATTATTCCTCTAATCATCAGGAAGAATTCCTCCTTTCACGTGAAATACTTACAGTGGAGAAGAGAGATTTAGGAAGGACAGAATCTGACCCTGCCAGATTTTCTAAGCTACATTTCTGCTCCACTTTGTATTTTCCACTTTGTTCCAGGGAACCCTTATGTATTCTTAAACATTTCTCATTGCATTCAGAAGACACTGAATACCTTTTCAGTTCAGCGCAAGTCTGGGGGGCTCATTGCTTTGTGCTGTTGCGTTGGGTTTTTTAATATTTTGGGTAACTTCACGGGGTTTCTTTTCTCTCCTACATGACTGGGACTTGAGTTAATGTTGTTTCATCTTCATTTCAGACGGCCTCATTTTATCTAAGGTTAGGACACCCCAATGATCATGTGTCATTCCATTTCCTTTTTCTAAAGGTCCAAGAGTAGAATTCAGTAACAAACAGAATGTTCATGGATCTTGGGGCCAGCTCTCGGACTTTGCTCCTCCCTCTACATTAACGCACATTTCCTTAAAAGCCTTGTGAGTTCCTATGAAACTTGATATGACTGGTGTGTCACCTTTTTCCCTGTTTGAGGAATTCAGGGCATGAGAACAAGCTTTTTCACCACTCAGCAAAAACCCCCAATGCCTTCTCAAAGCATGCCTTTCAGAATTCCTGAGATGCAAGCATGAGGCACCTCTCAATAATCTACCACAACCCTAGCAAGCAGAAATGAAGATCAAAATGCTTCTGCCTAATTACTGACTTCTGTTGCTGAAAATCCCCTGCATCCTGACCTTTTTTACACCATATTGCCCTACAGTGCCTGCCAGAAGCTCTTCCTTAGCAATGGCACTGTTAGAAGGGTTCTGCTGTTACCTTCTTTGATGCCCAACTCCTCTGTGCCTCCAAAGAAAGAAAACTTGAAGTAACTCGTCTCCTGAGCTGCATCATCCTCAGGCAAAGGTCCCAAATGGTCATCTGGGGCAGAGTCCTGTGCATCCTCTTTGTCCCAGGGTATTTCCTCAGTCTGGTTTGCTCTTTGAAGGTCTTTCAAAGAATAAACCAGAATAGACGGAGGAAATACCGTCTATTCTGGTTTGTTCTTTGAAAGGCCTCTTTCAAATCCGCAGCAATGGTGTAGGAGTTGTCTTCAGACAGTGAGGCAGTGTCTCATCTCTTTCTTCTTTTTTTGGCTTTACTGAAATGAGATTGTTCAAGGATAGCAACACAGCACACGTCCTTTTCGGACACAGCTTCCCTAAGAGCCACCTTGCTCTGAATGTCTCCCTAAGCATATCCAAGCCCATTAAGGAGTGGTTCATTATCAAGGGTAAGCAGTGGGGAAACATCTGAGGTTGAAGTCTAAAGGCCGGAACAAGAGTCCTTTTTAATTAGCCACATCCTTAAGTGACTTTTCACTGAATACACAGTTACACAGAAATCAAGGTATTTAGCCCAGACTTCTTCCTGCCAGTAGAAACATCAAGAGCTAATAGGGTTTGCCCACAGAGCTGCACATCTCAGGGTCCCTGCACTGACCGTTCTCACCTTCACTTCTGGCAAGGAACACACGGCCTAGAAAGAAAAGATGACGGCACTACGTGCTGCTGTTGGAGGTCCCAGTTGAGGTCCGACGTCGCTGGTGGGAGCGGCTGCTCCTGCGGGATGTCCCCGACCATGTCCCCCTACGCCTGGGCCTCTCAGCACTCGCTGCTGTCGTCCTGCTCCTGTCCTGGCGACTCCTGGACCGCACAGTTTGAGTCGAGGCCCGGCGCTGCTGGCGGGAGCGGCTGCGTCTGGGGGATGGCCCTGACCATGTCTCCCTTCGCCTGGGCCTCTCAGCCCTTGTCCCTGTGCCACTGCTGCTGCCGCGGCGACTCCTGGAGCGGACAGGTGGACTCTGGGCCCAGCCTTGCTGGCGGGAGCGCCTGCGTCTGGGGGATGGCCCTGACCATGTCTCCCTTCGCCTGGGCCTCTCAGCCCTTGTCCCTGTCCCACTGCTCCTGTCACAGCAGCTCCTGGAGCGGACAGGTGGACTCCGGGCCCAGCCTTGCTGGCGGGAGCGCCTGCGTCTGGGGGATGGCCCTGACCATGTCTCCCTTCGCCTGGGCCTCTCAGCCCTTGTCCCTGTCCCACTGCTCCTGTCACAGCAGCTCCTGGAGCGGACAGGTGGACTCCGGGCCCAGCCTTGCTGGCGGGAGCGCCTGCGTCTGGGGGATGGCCCTGACCATGTCTCCCTTCGCCTGGGCCTCTCAGCCCTTGGCCCTGTCCCTCTGTTCCTGTCATGGCAACTCCTGGAGCGGACAGGTGGACTCTGGGCACGACCTTGCTGGCGGGAGCACCTGCGTCTGGGGGATGTCCGTGATGGTGTCTCCCTTTGCTTGGGCCTCTCAGCCCTTGGCCCTGTCCTACTGTTCCTGTCACGGTGACTCCTGGACCGGACAGGTGGACTCTGGGCGCGACTTTGCCGGCGAGAGGAGCTTCGCCTGCGGCTGGGCCCAGCACGTCTGGAATGGACCCTGTCCTCAGGGTCAGGGGACGTGCTGCGTGTTGCCCTTGATCTGCTGATGCTGCTGGTGTCCAGTGAGGAAGATGGCAGCGCCTGCTGCCATGCTCCGTGTTGGGGCCTGCTGTGGCTGCCCATCTCTGGAGATGGAGGTGGGGAAACCAGCACCAATGGCACAGGGCTGTGGGAGCTGGGGCTGATGGCCTCAGATTCTGACCAGCCACGAGCAGATTGTAGTCCTGACTGTCTGGCCGGCCTGGGGCCATTGAGCTCTGTCTCATCCCTGGAGGCTGTAAGGGCAAGCAGGAATGTCAAAGATCACCCAGGCCCCGGCCAAGCCAGGCCAGAGCAGTGCCCCCAGCCCTCCAGCAGTGGATGCTGCGCTCTGCCAAGCCCGGCCTGGGCACTGCCCTAGCCCAGGGACACCGGGGACTTTGACTCATACATGTTCCGAGCCCAGCACAGCTGTCACACTCCCATCTC